>NW_027251217.1:0-337607 GCF_044704955.1 Pristiophorus japonicus | reverse complement strand
AAACCCCATACACACCTGGCAGGATCCTGATACACTGAAATCCCATACACACCTGACAGGGTCCTGATACACTGAAACCCCATACACACCTGGCAGGGTCCCGATACACTGAAACCCCATACACACCTGACAGGATCCTGATACACTGAAACCCCATACACACCTGGCAGGGTCCTGATACACTGAAACCCCATACACACCTGACAGGATCCTGATACACTGAAACCCCATACACACCTGGCAGGGTCCTGATATACTGAAACCCCATACACACCTGGCAGGATCCTGATACACTGAAACCCCATACACACCTGACAGGGTCCTGATACACTGAAACCCCATACACACCTGGCAGGATCGTGATATAGAGGCAAAGGAACATTGACAGCTGTTCCCCAAGATTTGACTGGATTTAGAGTGAAGAGATGCTGTCATCAGGCATCTGTTCCAGCATGGCGCCCTCGACAGCGGATTTGTGACATCTGTGGAGAGAACTGAGGCTCTTCAACCAATCAGATTGAAGAATCCTCAGAGTCTCGCAGAGTCCAAACCAGGAAGTATAATTTCTATTTTAATGTCTTCACATTTATTTCCCCTTAATGACTGAAACAAGACCTGCGATCGATAGCTTTTTGGTCGACAATGATATGAAGAAATATGGAGCCAAGGCAGGTAGAGAAAGCAAAGGAAAGATTGAGGAGTACAGATAGGATTAAAGGACAAAGATTAAAAAATACAAACAGAAAACATTGAAACAATATATATATATATATATATATATTTAAAATCTGCAACATTAGTTTTCTTCTGATAGAATGAGACTTCAAAATGTCATGTCGTCCTGAGCGCTATCTTTTACATCCCATAGCATCCTCTGGTTTTCCACGTTTAACTGCGCGTGTGTGGACACCAGGCGTTGCTGATAGACTCGCCGTAATTATTGCAGCAAACTCCAGGACATTGGGTCGGAAATTGCAGTCGGAGGTTTCCCACTGGGGGATATCTCCGACTGCAAACATTTCACCAAAGTACCTGGTGATCCCGGAGGTTCGGAGACCTGCGATCCTGGGGCTCTATGTGAAGACCTTCATAGAGGCACACACATCCCAGAAACGTACGGGTTTCGTATACATCATTGAGATAATGTGGGCCGGCCCAACCTATCAGAGTAGTGGGATCCCCATTCATACTTATAGTAACTCCCTATGTCCGGAACCACCATAAGCATGACTGGGAATACCCTCAAAAACACACACACACTGAAAATAACTTTCAAAAACATTACATATTTCAAATTAATATAAATAGAATTTAATTAGTTATTTAAAACAAACTTTAAAAAAAAATGTACATGTTTTAAAATGTCTAAAAATAAACTTACCTTTTATATAAAAGGATTTTTAATGTTGAAATTACTTTAATGTATTTTTCTGTACTTTAAATGCGACAATTTTCATTGCTTCCCGCCCGGTATCTCGGCGGTATCGGCCGCTTTGGGCGAGAACCGGGTCGGTGAAAAATTCCCCAGCGACAGTTTCAAAGTCCCGCTGGGGAACAGACCACCGTCGTACACCGTCCACAGATCGCCCTGGCACAATATTTGGCTCAGCGGTGACCCGTAGGTAAGTTGGGGAAAATCACCCACGAGCATCAGCAAAGCTGGGCAATAGGTAAGTAACCCTGCAAAAAAAGGTAAGTAAATGGGTTTTTACTCATTGTTTTCACATTTTCTCACAGTGATGTAAGTGAAAATGGTCCTGAGAATGTTTTTCTCATTTTTCATTTTCAGCAAACAATGACTAAGAAAGCAATAAAGAAAGGAAAGATAGATTACCAAAGTAAATTTGCGCAAAACATAAAAACAGATAGTAAAAGCTTTTACCGATATATAAAACGGAAAAGAGTGACTAAAGTAAATGTTGGTCCCTTAGAAGATGAGAAGGGGGAGTTAATAATGGGAAATGTGGAAATGGCTAAGACCTTAAACAATTATTTTGCTTCGGTCTTCACAGTGGAAGACACAAAAACCATGCCAAAAATTGCTGGTCATGGGAATGTGGGAAGGGAGGACCTTGGGATAATCACTATCACTTGGTGGGTCGTGCTGGACAGGCTAATGGGACTCAAGGTAGACAAGTCCCCTGGTCCTGATGAAATGCATCCCAGGGTATTAAAAGAGATGGCAGAAGTTACAGCAGATGCATTCGTTATAATCTACCAAAATTCTGTGGACTCTGGGGAGGTACCAGCGGATTGTAAAGCAGCTAATGTAACGCCTCTGTTTTTTTTTTAAAAAAAAGGGGGCAGACAAAAGGCAGGTAACTATAGACCGGTTAGTTTAACATCTGTAGTGGGGAAAATGCTTGAAGCTATCATTAAGGAAGAAATAGCAGGACATCTAGATAGGAATAGTGCAATCAAGCAGACGCAGTATGGATTCATGAAGGGGAAATCATGTTTAACTAATTTACTGGAATTCTTTGAGGATATAACGAGCATGGTGGATAGAGGTGTACCGATGGATGTGGTGTATTTAGATTTCCAAAAGGCATTCGATAAGGTGCCACACAAAAGGTTACTGCAGAAGATAAAGGTACGCAGAGTCAGAGGAAATGTATTAGCATGGATAGAGAATTGGCTGGCGAACAGAAAGCAGAGAGTCGGGATAAATGGGTCCTTTTCGGGTTGGAAATCGGTGGTTAGTGGTGTGCCACAGGGATCGGTGCTGGGACCACAACTGTTTACAATATACATAGATGACCTGGAAGAGGGGACAGAGTGTAGTGTAACAAAATTTGCAGATGACACAAAGATTAGTGGGAAAGCGGGTTGTGTAGAGGACACAGAGAGGCTGCAAAGAGATTTAGATAGGTTAAGCGAATGGGCTAAGGTTTGGCAGATGGAATACAATGTCAAAATTGAGGTCATCCACCTTTGGGGGGGGGGGGGGGCGGAAGGGAAGAGAGAGAAACAGTAAAAGGGAATATTATTTGAATGGGGAGAAATTACAACATGCAGCGGTGCAGAGGGACCTGGGGGTCCTTGTGCATGAATCCCAAAAAGTTAGTTTGCAGATGCAGCAGGTAATCAGGAATGTGAATGGAATGTTGGCCTTCATTGCGAGAGGGATGAAGTACAAAAGCAGGGAGGTCCTGCTGCAACTGTACAGGGTATTGGTGAGACCGCACCTGGAGTACTGCGTGCAGTTTTGGTCTCCTTAAGGAAGAATATACTAGCTTTGGAGTGGGTACAGAGACGATTCACTGGGCTGATTCTGGAGATGAGGGGGTTACCTTATGATGATAGATTGAGTAGACTGGGTCTTTACTTGTTGGAGTTCAGAAGGATGAGGGGTGATCTTATAGAAACATTCAAAATAATGAAAGGGATAGACAAGATAGAGGCAGAGAGGTTGTTATGTTATGTTTTTTGAAAATATTTTTTGTGGTTTTCTTCTCCTAAGCGCAACCCGCAGCCTCAGTGTAATCTTTTTGTAATTTTAGTAATTATCGCCCATTCTTTTTAAAGAAATGTCCAATCGGTCAAACATTCCATTTTTCCGCCAAGAATCGGTTATAAGGCCCATTTTTTGCCAAGAATTGGATGTAAGGCTCTTTTTTTTTTTGCCAAGAACCGGGTATAAGGCCCATTTTTTTGCCAAGAACCGGGTATAAGGCCCATTTTTTTGCCAAGAATCGGGTGTAAGGCCCATTTTTTTTCGCAGGGTGGATTTTTCTCTTTTGGGGGGAATTTTTTGCTGGCGATAATTTGGGAATCTTAACGGTATTTTGGGCAGCAATCGGGCGCTGGCAGGTTGTTTGGAAATTCTCGCCCTTACGCCTGCTTTTATTAGACGTACGTATTTGAAGGACATTTTCTGGGCAAGAGTTGGGTAAGTAGCCCAACTCTCCACCCACAGAGGCCCTTTAGTTTCGGATGCAGTGGATCTGTGGAGAATTTTTGACAGATCACAAATTCCCGGGTTTAGGAGCACGCACTTCACATACCGAAACCCGGAATTTGTGGGGACCACACGGGCGCATGCTCACCTCGTACGTGCCTGTGGGCAGCACAAATTCTGGCCCATTATAATCAGAGAATGGTGAGGGACAGGACAAGGCTATTTGGCCCAAATAAGTCTGTTCCTGTCAGAGATGAACCACCTGCCCCTCCTCTCAGTGTATCCACACAAACGCATTCAATTGTCTCTAGACCCACTTGCTGTGCCCCTTATGTGTCCTTCCCTGGCAAATGATCCCGGGCTCTATTAACCTTCGGGTGAAAAAATTCCCCTGATTCCCTGTCTTATCTCCCAAATTCATTTTTATTCTTGTAATTATTTTGGGAATTATGGGACTTTTCTGCACTAATGTGAATTTCATCAATATACTCCAAACAGAATTCTCTTGCCTAAACAAAATACTTCAAACCCCCTCACCCTTCCGTTAACCTAAACTCAGGCTGGATTTTCGGTCGCCTAACGCCTCGGGTAGTGGCCAGAGGGGTGTTAATGGGAGCGGAGTGGAAGAGGTTACTGATCTGGTGTGCAGCGTTTAGTGTCCCCACCGAAAATTCATTCCAGGCTCACCGGGGACACAAACCAGCAGTGCCTGGCTGCTGACAGTCACTCTGACCATGACGTATTCCTGGTGCAATGTCCACACTTGCATCCCGGTCAGAAAACGTCTGGAAAAACAGTCGGTACAGGCTTGCAGAGTCGTTAACTGGTGGTGACTTTAAACGGATGAAGAAACGCTTCCCTGGGAGGTCACATTCAGTGCAACGTTTACACGCAGCACAGTGGTGAGCCTCCGAGTATGCAGCGGCACATAGACATACCAGTTCAGCTTGACACAAACTTCTTGTGAAATTTTAATGGAGCCATTACCTGTTCACCTGGTTTTCACTCTACATGTTCTAACAAGGCATCGGGAACAGAGAAGGGCTGTTGGGCATGTTAGCGGCTGAAGGAGGAGAGCCCCCAGATGTCGGAGGAGGAGGCCTTTACCCCCACGGCTTCACCGACAGGCAACACTCACACTGCTCCTCAGAGAGGTGCAGGTATATCAGAACGATGCACTTCCGAAAGGAGGTTGTTAGAGAGATATGCAATCTCCTGCAGGAAGACCTGCAACCTCACATCGGCACCAGGACTGTGCTGTCCGTCTCACTGAAGGTCATGGTGGTACTCGCCTTCTATGCATCTGGCTCCTTCCAGGCTGCATCAGGGGACATATGCAGCGTCTCTCAATGTGCAGCACATCACTCCATCCGCGATGTCACACAGACACTCTACACATGCAGAATGAATTTAATTACCTTCCCAACGAACAGGGAGAAACAGGATGAGCACACATGTGGGTTTGTCAGGATAGTGGGATTTCCGAGGGTGTGGCTGTGTAGGTGCTGATGTGCCACATGTGTGTACAGTCGGGTATCTGTGAGTAATAAGGCGGTGTGTATATTTGCATTTCATGCTGCGTGGCATCGCACAGTGGGTCGGGAGCACAAGCAACTACCAGTCAGTCTGAGGTTTAGACCTGTGACCGCATCTGAAGAGTTGAAAGATGCTGCTCGGTGGGCTCAGGATGTAAGGAGCTAGAAGGTGAGAGAGGCTTGGATGGGCAGGGCATATCTGGTGAAGTGCAGGAGAGGTATCAGGCTGGCTTCAGCAAGGGGAAGCATGGCCTGGTAGACATATAGAAGGGGTAGGGACTGCAAAGTCTTTACATTGTGTGAGACAGTGAGGTTCACATGAAGGCATTGGAAGGTGAATGGAAGGGTACTCACCCTGACGACCCAAGTAAGGTCGTTGAATTCATCACCACATTGAGTTGCTGTTATGGCACCATGTTCCGGGCTGAAATGTGGTGTGCCATCTCCCTCCACAGCCTCTCCAGAATCATAGGCGGATGTCTTCATCCTCCTCCCAGCTGGCCGGCACTCCAGCGACTCTCCACTGCCTCCAGCAAGAGTGGTGGGCGAGAAGCGGGCACTTAGCTGGCGTCCTCCTTCCTCCTCCATGTTGGCGCTATGAAGACACTGTGGAGCTGGAGCTGCTCATACTCTAACTTACCTTGCCGCGCCTTTAATACTCGGCTGTTCCCGGGATCTGAATCAAAGTTCGGCACATGCGCAATGGGTTTGCTAATTTACCAACCAAACTTTCGTATGGCCACCCCCGAGCTCTGGTGTGCAACGGCCTCTGTCTGCTCGTCGTCCAATTCTGACGATTTTCGGGGTAAAGGCGCAAACTTTTTCAAGGCAATAAAATTACCGCTCCGACTGGGTAACCATCCCAAATAAGACGTGACTGAATTTCACCTCCAATACCTTAAATCATCTTTCTGATTGTCCTCTGTACCTTCAGAATGGCAGTGACCTTCACCTGTGGTCAGGTGACTATAGCAGTGCAGGTAATACCCCAGATAACCTCCCCACGTCCTGAAACAACAGCGATTTAACTGCTGTCTATTCACAGTCTGCCCCTTTCTCAGTGTATACAATAGCTCAGCTAATCTACCCAAGACCTAATATAATGACAGTGGAACTTCCTTCAGGGGAGTTACTTTCAAAGCTCAGATTATTGATAACTGAGGGCAGAGCGCCAATGTCGGAGTGCAGCACATCTGGTATGAGACCAGAATTGGAGGAGCACATCGATCTCGAAGGATTGTAGGCTGAAGGAGATTCAGAGATAGGGAGGGTGTGATGCAATGGAGGATTCTGAATACAAGAATGAGGCTATTTAAATCGATACGGTGCCTGAACAGAAGCCAATGTAGGTCAGCGAGCACAGGGGTAATTGATGCGAGTTCAGATATGGGCAGCAGAGGTTTAGTTAAGCTCGTTAATGCAGTGTGTAAGGTGGGAGGCCGGCCAGGAGGGAATCGGAATAGTCGACTCTGAGATAACAAAAGGCATGGATGATTTCAGCAGCAGATGAGCTGAGGCAGAGGCAGAGACGGATTATATTGTGGAAGGAGGCAGACTTCGTGATGGAGTGAATATGGGGTCGGAAGCTCTAATAATGGCCAAATGGAATGCTGAGGAGAACTTCTGTCCATTCACAGTCTGTCCCACTCACAGATTGCACCATAACCCAGATAACCTGCCAGGGTCTGATACAGTAACAGGGGACTCCTGAACATTCAGTCTGTCCCACTCACAGATTGCACCATAACCCAGATAACCTGCCAGGGTCTGATACAGTAACAGGGGACTCCTGAACATTCAGTCTGTCCCACTCACAGATTGCACCATAACCCAGATAACCTGCCAGGGTCTGATACAGTAACAGGGGACTCCTGAACATTCAGTCTGTCCCACTCACAGATTGCAACATAACCCAGATAACCTGCCAGGGTCTGATACAGTAACAGGGGACTCCTGAACATTCAGTCTGTCCCACTCACAGATTGCACCATAACCCAGATAACCTGCCTGGGTCTGATACAGTAACAGGGGACTCCTGAACATTCAGTCTGTCCCACTCACAGATTGCACCATAACCCAGATAACCTGCCTGGGTCTGATACAGTAACAGGGGACTTCTGTCCCACAAACAGATTGCACCATAACCCAGATAACCTGCCAGGGTCTGATACAGTAACAGGGGACTCCTGAACATTCAGTCTGTCCCACTCACAGATTGCACCATAACCCAGATAACCTGCCTGGGTCTGATACAGTAACAGGGGACTTCTGTCCATTCACAGTCTGTCCCACTCACAGATTGCACCATAACCCAGATAACCTGCCTGGGTCTGATACAGTAACAGGGGACTTCTGTCCATTCACAGTCTGTCCCACTCACAGATTGCACCATAACCCAGATAACCTGCCAGGGTCTGATACAGTAACAGGGGACTCCTGAACATTCAGTCTGTCCCTATCCCACTGATATCCAAAGCTCTATTTTACAGTAAATACTAGAATCAAGTGAGGATTTCACACATTTCTCGCTCATTGTTTACTTTCAGTAACTGAGTTTTAATTGCGACATGCACCTTTTATTGTAACCGTGAATTCAATCTTAGCAATATTTTACTGAGAAGTTACTTTTATGTCAATACAACTAACATTGAGAACCACTTTCTGTCTGTTCTAATTGAAGATGCTCAACAGAAACACAAGGAAACACTCCGGGTACAAACTGAAACACTGAGAGTGAACACTATCCTAATAAAGGAGAAGGTTAAGGTTTTCCAGCTGGTTGATCGATACACTGAGCTAACGGTCATTTCTACTGTTCGAGATCGGAGACTTGTAGAACATGAACTGCTGGCAAGAGGCCGAGACCATGAAGAGTGGACAAAGAAACATCTCCGGGGAGAACTGGAGAAAATCCGAACTGATCAGTTGTTCCACAGCAGTTTTTCCCGGAGAAAATCAGAATCCGGGAGTTCAGCAGCAGTGAGTGGAGTCGCGGGGATTGGAAAAACAACACTGGTACAAAAGATGGTTCATGACTGGGCCACGGGGAAAATATACCCCCACTTTCAATTTGTTTTCAGTTTTAAATTCCGGGATTTGAACACCATTAACTGTACAATAAACCTGTGGAATCTGATATTCATGTTCTATCCATACTTGCGGAATATTCTGGGAGAGCTCTGGAAGAACCCAGAGAGATTGCTGTTTATATTCGATGGTTTGGATGAATTCAAGGACAGCATCGATTTTGCTGACAATCGGAGAAATACAGAACCTCAGTACAGGTGCACAGATCCCGAAGACCGGTGTGGAGTGTCTGACATTGTGTACAGTTTAATACAGCACAAGCTGCTCCCAGGATGTTCAGTGCTAGTGACCAGCCGTCCCACTGCATTACATTTATTGGAAAAGGCTGAGATCAGTGTCTGGGCTGAAATCCTGGGATTTGTTGGTGAAGAACGGAAGGAATATTTCAACAAGTTTTTTGAAGATCAGACGGTGGCAGCAGCTGTTATTAAACACGTGGAGGAGAACGAGATCCTGTACACCATGTGCTACAACCCTTCCTACTGCTGGATCCTCGGTCTGGCACTGGGTCCCTTCTTTACACAAAGAGACAGGAGACATCAGCCAGTTCCCAAGACCATCACCCAACTGTATTCCTACTATATCTACAACATTCTGAAAAACCACAGCCGAGAGATTGAAAGCCCCCGTGATGTGTTACTGAAGCTCGGTGAGATGGCCTTCACAGGAGTCTCCGAGAAGAAGATTGTGTTTAGAAATGGAGATTTGATCAAATACAATCTGCAACCTTCCCAGTTCCTGTCTGGGTTCATGATGGAACTTTTGGAGAGAGATGATTCTGCCCAGAGTGTGGTGTACACATTCCCACACCTCACCATCCAAGAGTTTGTAGCCGCTCTCGCACAATTCCTGACTCCCAATCCCGGGGACATCCTGAAACTCCTCCGTGAAGCCCACAGCAAGGAAGATGGGCGATTTGAGATATTTCTCCGTTTTGCTGCTGGTCTCTCCTCCCCACACTCAGCTCGGCCCCTGGAGCTGTTTCTGGGTTCATTTCTTCATCAAACCACCTGCCAAGTGATTGACTGGGTGAAGGAGAAGGTTGAAGGACAGATTGGGAACACAGGGAGTGTAACTGGTCAACGGAACCTCCTGAACACATTCCACTACCTGTTTGAGTCTCAGAATACAGCACTGGCTCAGCTCACAGTGGGATCTGTGGAATCACTTACATTTAGTGGATTGACATTGACCCCGATTGACTGTGCGGTCCTGTCTCATGTCATTGGGCTCTGTGATACAATAAAAGACCTCGATCTGCGGAAGTGCAACATTCAGTGTGAAGGCCTCCAGCGGCTGGGATCCGTACTCCACAAATGCCAGGTGTTGAGGTAACTGTTTTTGTCTCTAACTGTTGGGTGAATTGTAGAACAGTCACAGATTGTGTTGTTGCTCCGTAATAAAGGGAAACAAACAGTTCAGTTAAACCAGAGAGAAGCAGATTGAAGACAAGTATGACCAATAATCAGGGGATCGGTTAGTAATACCCTAAGGGCTGGAGAATCTAGAATGGATCCTTGTGAACAAATAGGGATTTTACAGTCTTTTGTCGCATCAACAAATGCAGCTCACTGAGAGTCTGAAAACATAATTACATTAGGCCCGAAATTTGCGGTCGGTGGCTTCCTGCGGGCAGACGCCTCCGACCGAAAAATAAATTCCCAAAGTACCTGGTGGTCCCGGAGGAACGTAGACTTGCGGTCCGAGGCCTAGATGGGCTGCCCAGCAAATGGGCTCACGTCCCACGAATGTAAACTGGGATCACGTGGCCTGGACCACCAATGAACATGGAATGTTCTCATTGATTATATTGGGACAAGCTCCAAGTACTATCACTGAAAATACTCCTGAGAACACAGAGAAACAGCACAATAAAAAACACCTCATATTTAAAATTAATTGAAATATTATTGAAAGTTTCAGAAAAAAATGATTTTTTAAAAAATATGTTTCAATAGGGTTAAAAATACCTTCATACACAGGGTGTTTAATATAAAAACTAGTGATAAATTTAATTGCTCTCGAATTTAAAACTCTTATGCTGGTAAAAGTAGGTTCTACACCTGCCTTTTCCAGGCATGAGTTTGAAGGACATTCTCTGAGCAGGAGTTGGACAAATATCCCGATCTCTGCGCGCCAATGTCCTTCTCCTGGGGACATTTTGACAAATTGCAAATTCAGGTTCTCGCACATGCGCATTGTGTGCAGAGAACCTGCATTTCTGGGACCTCTGAATACGTGCGCACATCGTATGCACCTGGGGATTCCGCAGTGTACGGCCTTAAATCATATTTAATAAGCTGGACAGTGGAATGTAAATATAAAATCTAAACTGGCAGTAAAGGTAGAATTCATTTAAAATGTTTTCCACGTCCACCATTTCAACTGGGAACGGGACAGAAACAAGAGTTTAAACATCTAATAGTTAGATATTTACCCCAATACCGTGCAGCGTGTATCTTGTCGATGGGGAAGTTTCCTGCATTGGGAATATTGGAGAATCGGGAATTCTTTCAGCTGTAAGTGTTTCAAATTATTTACAGTCCTGAACATTTCGACTGATATTCAGGATCTTCAATCTGCCGGTAAAAAGGTTCCAATCTCGTGTGGTGTGGGGTATTATTCCCGGGGTACAGACACACACCGGCCAATCGAGTGTGGTGTGGGGTATTATCCCCGGGGTACAGACACACACCGGCCAATCTAGTGTGGTGTGGGGTATTATCCCCGGGGTACAGACACACACCGACCAATCTAGTGTGGTGTGGGGTATTATCCCCGGGGTACAGACACACACCGACCAATCTAGTGTGGTGTGGGGTATTATCCCCGGGGTACAGACACACACCGACCAATCTAGCGTGGTGTGTGGTATTATCCCCCGAGTACAGACACACACCGACCAATCTAATGTGGTGTGGGGTATTATCCCCGGGGTACAGACACACACCGACCAATCTAGTGTGGTGTGGGGTATTATCCCCGGGGTACAGACACACACCGACCGATCTAGCGTGGTGTGTGGTATTATCCCCCGAGTACAGACACACACCAGCCAATCTCGCGTGGTGTGGGGTATTAGCTCCGGAGTACAGACACACTCCAGCCAGTGGTGTGACCTCTCACCGGGTAAACCGGGGGCAGTGAACCTGGGAATTTCCCATGATTCACCCGACTCGGGGCGGGAATTTCAAAAAATTCCCCAGTTTAATGGGGAATACAGTGAGTGACTGCTATCCCCTATAAACTCGGAGTACAGATTTAAACCATGTAACAGGACAGGATGAACTCTCCTTGTTACGTGAAATCCTGGGGGGATTTTACAGCAGCAGTTGGCGCCGTTTCACAATATAACTCGCCCTGAGATATTATACAGATTAATATAATGCACCGAGCATAAAGTACAGGGAATCGCCGTTTTATCATTTGATTTGGGGAAAATTGCCACATTCCCATCAAACCCAGGATTTAGGAGCTGCACAAATGGGACATGTTTCCCCAAACATGAGGGATCCGGTCACTGAGCTCCAGGAGGGTAATTCTGATCATCGCGGAATGAGATCGGACAGAGGGACATTTACAGGCTTCACACAGACAGCACTTTATTTAATAAATACATTTACTGACAGTCCCTGAATATATGGGGAGTTGAACAGAGTGAGATTAAATATTGGGGGAATATTGCGGGGGTCAGTGGGTGCGATCGGTGGTGGGTCAGGTGGAAAATTATTTATTTGACACTGGGTCGGGACCCCGCTGTTAACCCGCCCCACACAACTTTCCCAAATATCAGGTCTGCCAGCACTGAGCAGACCCGACACACAGCAGCGGGGGAGGCAATTCAGGTCATTATCACCTTGTTAACGATTAACAACTCATTTCAGTCCATCCTCAGAGTTTACCAGGTCACCCACGGGGTCCACGCTGCTCGGGGATCACGTCGGGTAACCAGGGCAGGAGTTGAATGGCCATGGAATCATCTCATTACTTGAAAGCTGGAAATGTGCTATAAAATCTCCATTGTCACAGCTGTTCACTTTCCAAGCTCAGAAGCTGTTGCTTGTTGTGTTTGAAAGACAGATGAGCTTTATGCAGGTTGCAAATGTTTGGAGAAAGCTCTCTATCCAGTGTCCCCTCTCTCACCATTGACAGATCGCTTCTGTTATCCCAAGTTCACTTGCCATCTAGTCCTCAGATTCTGACCATGATCAGCCCCCACACCAGCAGCACCAACAACACACCGACCTTCTCTGCAATCACCTGATGCTGCACAGGACAGAGGGTATCAGCACCCACCCACATTTCTGCCCGGGAGATCAGGGATGGCCTCACCATGGTCAGATGTACTTCATTTGATACTGTACACCCTGGCTGTCACACGATGCACCAGGTTAGCACCACCCCTCACCAACAACATAAAGCACCCCGACAATGCCCAAACCATTCCTTTCACACACATCAACATTGCAGGGGTTCCATTATATCTCACCATTCATTGCAACTCACTCAGCCACTTCCAAAGGTGCACACAGGTCTGCCCAAGCATGGAAAGTATTGACAATATAGATTTCAATGCTTGCCAGTGTATTAACAGAAACTTCAGGTAAACATCGGCTAAAAGACCCAAGTGCTTACCGTTGTGTGTTGTTAGTTGGTGTGATTGGAGAAGGATGAGGGTGAGTGTAAGGGGTGGTGAGTGAGATGGGGATGTGATAATGTAGATAGAGAGGGATGGATGGAGGTGCAAGGTAAGTTGGTGTGAGTAAGGATGTGCAGGAGTAGGGTAGGGAAGGCAGAGTGATGGGGATGTGATGAGCTGCACAGCAGGATGGGCTTGCATCCTCGGGTCTTGAGAGAAGTAGCGGCAGGGATTGTGGGTGCATTGGTTGTAATTTACCAAAATTCCCTGGATTCTGGGGAGGTCCCAGCAGATTGGAAAACTGCAAATGTAACGCCCCTATTTAAAAAAGGAGGCAGACAAAAAGCAGGTAACTATAGACCAGTTAGCCTAACATCTGTGGTTGTGAAAATATTGGAGTCCATTAAAGAAGCAATAGCAGGATATTTGGAAAAGCAAAATTTGGTCAGGCATGTTTGACAAATTTGCCGGAGTTCTTTGAGGATGTAACGAACAGGGTGGATAAGGGGAACCTTTATGTAGATGTGGTATACTTGGACTTCCAGAAGTCATTTGACAAGGTGCCACATTAAAGGTTACTGTACAAGATAAAAGTTCACGGGGTTGGGGGTAATATATTAGCATGGATAGAGGATTGGCTAACTAACAGAGAGCAGAGAGCAGAGAGTCGGGATAAATGGTTCATTCTCGGGTTGGCAATCAGTAACTAGTGGGGTGCCGCAGGGATCAGTGCTGGGACCCCAACTATTTACAATCTATATTAATGACCTGGAAGAAGGGACTGAGTGTAACGTAGCCAAGTTTGCTGACGATACAAAGATGGGAGGAAAAGCAATGTGTGAGGAGGACACAAAAAAATCTGCAAAAGGATATAGATAGGCTCAGTGAGTGGGCAAACATTTGGCAGATGTAGTATAATGTTGGAAAGTGTGAGGTCATGCACTTTGGCAGAAAAAATCAAAGAGCAATTTATTATTTAAATGGAGAAAAATTGCAAAGTGCTGCAGTGCAGCGCGACCTGGGGGTACTTGTGCATGAAACACAAAAGGTTAGTGTTGTGTCTTGGATAAGGAGTCAGACTAGATACCGCAAGCTCAAAGTAAAGTGTGACCATAGTCCTTTATTACAGGTCTCGGAGTGCGTCTCCAATCTGTGAGGCCTCCTTATGTACAGGTGCTCCCAGGGGATTGTGGGATCCCTTGGGACTCCAGGGGATGAGCCCTCTGGTAGTTAAACATGGTATTTCAGGTTTACATATATAACAGTTACACAGAAAGCAGGTACATAGAAACATAGAAAATAGGTGCAGGAGTAGGCTATTCGGCCCTTCGAGCCTGCACCACCATTTAATAAGATCATGGCTGATCATTCCCTCAGTACCCCTTTCCTGCTTTCTCTCCATACCCTTTGATCCCTTTAGCCGTAAAGGCCATATCTAACTCCCTCTTGAATATATTCCTCTTGAATACAGCAAGTAATCAGGAAGGCCAATGGTATCTTGGCCTTTATTGCAAAGGGGATGGAATATAAAAGCAGGGAAGACTTGCTACAGCTATACAGGGTATTGGTGAGGCCACACCTGGAATACTGCGTGCAGTTTTAGTTTCCATATTTACGAAAGGATATACTTACTTTGGAGGCAGTTCAGAGAAGGTTCACTCGGTTGATTCCGGGGATAAGGGGGTTGATTTATAAGGAAAGGTTGAGGAGGTTGGGCCTCTACTCACTGGAATTCAGAAGAATGAGAGGTGATCTTATCGTAACGTATAAGATTATGAGGGGGCTCGACAAGGTGGATGCAGAGAGGATGTTTCCACTGATGGGGGAGACTAGAACTAGAGGGCATGGTCTTAGAATAAGGGGCCGCCCATTTAAAACTGAGATGAGGAGGAATTTCTTCTCTGAGGGTTGTAAATCTGTGGAATTCTCTGCCTCAGAGAGCTGTGGAACCTGGGACATGGAATACATTTAAGACAGAAATCGACAGTTTCTTAAACAATAAGGGGTTAAGCAGTTATGGGGAGCGGGCGGAGAAGTGGAGCTGAGTCCATGATCGGATTAGCCATGATCTTATTGAATGGCGGAGCAGGCTCGAGGGGCCGTATGGCCTACTCCTGCTCCTATTTCTTATGTTCTTATGAGGATCAGTTTGGATTTGCAGTAACGTTTTGTGATCCACTGAGATCATTGAAAGGTTTGCACCACTGCAGCCAGGTCCCCCTGACTACATCCCTGCTTGTGCAATGTGTACCCAGACTGCATTGGTCTCCTGGGGAGGTCTCTTCCGCCCATGGGAAGGGAAGAGGACCTCCCTGTGTGCTGTGAATCCCTCCATAGCCATATGGAGGTAGTGCTGGGAGAGCAAGGGTGCAGCGGTGCACCTCTGTACAGAGCTGGTCAGTGTTTGCAGCAGCTCACTGACAGCACAACTGTGGACATCAATGTGCGCACGGTCCCTTTAAGAGAACCGGCTGATGCCGCGTCACCAGACCCGCTTCTTCCAATTGGTTGGGAACCACACTGGGTGGGGCTTAACACGGCCAATCAGAGGAGAGTTTCACAGAGCGGGCTGGAACCGGACACGAGATGGGGACCCACCACCGACCCCGGTCACACCGGACCCACCCAGGTGGGGAATCCCGGCCCAAAACTGGGTATTAATTTACTGATGTACTTTCAGTGATTGCTGTAATATCCGAGAGAGAGAATATATCCGATCCGGGGTTTGGTTCAGTTTGTTTCTCACTCTGTTTGTGTTTAGACTGAGTTATAATAACCTGGGAGATTCAGGAGTGAAACTGCTGTCTGTGGCTCTGAGGGACCCGGACTGTAAAATACAGGAACTGCAGTAAGTACCAGACTGTGTGAGATTGTGTTTATAATAACTGGGTGTCTGACACTGAACATTATTATTAGTATCAGTAATAGTGTTATTAATAAACACTGAATTACAGGTTGAGCGTCCAAAATCTGGAATATTCTGGACTCCGGCTCAATCCATGCTCGGGTCGTCCGGAATCCGTAAAATGTTCCGGAATCTGGACCGGACGACCCTGCTGACCTCGGGCCTCGCTCCCCTTACCTTGGGGCCTCGTCGCTGGCTCAGCCGAACACCTTCTTCCTGGCGGGGCCTCGCCCGATCGCCTCCACAACCGTGGGTCCCCGCCCGATCGCCTCCACGGTGGGGCCTCGCCCGATCGCCTCCACGGTGGGGCCTCGCCAGATCGCCTCCACGGTGGGGCCTCGCCCGATCGCCTCCACGGTGGGGCCTCGCCCGATCGCCTCCACGGTGGGGCCTCGCCAGATCGCCTCCACGGTGGGGCCTCGCCCGATCGCCTCCACGGCGGGGCCTCGCCCGATCGCCTCCACAACCGTGGGTCCTCGCCCGATCGCCTCCACGGCGGGGCCTCGCCCGATCGCCTCCACGGTGGGGCCTCGCCAGATCGCCTCCACGGTGGGGCCTCGCCCGATCGCCTCCACGGTGGGGCCTCGCCCGATCGCCTCCACGGCGGGTCCCCGCCAGAACGCCTCCACGGCGGGGCCTCGCCCGATCGCCTCCACGGTGGGGCCTCGCCCGATCGCCTCCACGGTGGGGCCTCGCCCGATCGCCTCCACAACCGTGGGTCCTCGCCAGATCGCCTCCACGGCGGGGCCCTGCCCGATCGCCTCCACGGTGGGGCCTCGCCCGATCGCCTCCACGGTGGGGCCTCGCCCGATCGCCTCCACGGTGGGGCCTCGCCCGATCGCCTCCACGGCGGGGCCTCGCCCGATCGCCTCCACGGTGGGGCCTCGCCCGATCGCCTCCACGGCGGGGCCTCGCCCGATCGCCTCCACGGCGGGGCCTCGCCCAATCGCCTCCACAACAGTGGGTCCTCGCCCGATCGCCTCCACAACAGTGGGTCCTCGCCCGATCGCCTCCACGGCGGGGCCTCGCCCGATCGCCTCCACGGCGGGGCCTCGCCCGATCGCCTCCACGGCGGGGCCTCGCCCGATCGCCTCCACGGCGGGTCCTCGCCAGAACGCCTCCACGGCGGGGCCTCGCCCGATCGCCTCCACGGCGGGGCCTCGCCCGATCGCCTCCACGGCGGGGCCTCGCCCGATCGCCTCCACGGCGGGGCCTCGCCCGATCGCCTCCACGGCGGGGCCTCGCCCGATCGCCTCCACGGCGGGGCCTCGCCCGAACACCTCCACGGTGGGGCCTCGCCCGATCGCCTCCACGGTGGGGCCTCGCCCGAACACCTCCCCGGCAGGGCCCCGCCCGAACACCTCCCCGGCAGGGCCCCGCCCGAACACCTCCCCGGCAGGGCCCCGCCCGAACACCTCCCCGGCAGGGCCCTGCCCAAACACCTCCCCGGCAGGGCCCCGCCCGAACACCTCCCCGGCAGGGCCCCGCCCGAACACCTCCCCGGCAGGGCCCCGCCCGAACACCTCCCCGGCAGGGCCCCGCCCGCTCACCTCCCCGGCAGGGCCCCGCCCGAACACCTCCCCGGCAGGGCCCCGCCCGAACACCTCCCCGGCAGGGCCCCGCCCGAACACCTCCCCGGGAGGGCCCCGCCCGCTCACCTCCCCGGCAGGGCCCCGCCCGCTCACCTCCCCGGCAGGGCCCCGCCCGAACACCTCCACGGCAGGGCCCCGCCCGAACACCTCCCCGGCAGGGCCCCGCCCGCTCACCTCCCCGGCAGGGCCCCGCCCGAACACCTCCCCGGCAGGGCCCCGCCCGCTCACCTCCCCGGCAGGGCCCCGCCCGAACACCTCCCCGGCAGGGCCCCGCCCGAACACCTCCCCGGCAGGGCCCCGCCCGCTCACCTCCCCGGCAGGGCCCCGCCCGAACACCTCCCCGGCAGGGCCCCGCCCGAACACCTCCCCGGCAGGGCCCCGCCCGAACACCTCCCCGGCAGGGCCCCGCCCGAACACCTCCCCGGCAGGGCCCCGCCCGCTCACCTCCCCAGCAGGGCCCCACCCGAACACCTCCCCGGCAGGGCCCCGCCCGAACACCTCCCCGGCAGGGCCCCGCCCGAACACCTCCCCGGCAGGGCCCCGCCCGAACACCTCCCCGGCAGGGCCCCGCCCGAACACCTCCACGGCAGGGCCCCGCCCGAACACCTCCCCGGCAGGGCCCCGCCCGCTCACCTCCCCGGCAGGGCCCCACCCGAACACCTCCCCGGCAGGGCCCCGCCCGAACACCTCCCCGGCAGGGCCCCGCCCAAACACCTCCCCGGCAGGGCCCCGCTCAAACACCTCCCCGGCAGGGCCCCGCCCGCTCACCTCCCCGGCAGGGCCCCGCCCGAACACCTCCCCGGCAGGGCCCCGCCCGAACACCTCCCCGGCAGGGCCCCGCCCGAACACCTCCTTGGAGAGCAACACCCCCACCACCCCCCGCAATGTTGACATTCCGATATCCGGAAATACTTGAACCTGAGCTCGGGTGTTTTGGATTTCGGATGTCAGAAACATGTTCCGAAGTCCGGAAAAACACTAAAACTGCCTCGGCCTCGGTCCCGAGGTCGCCGGATTCGGGACACTCAACTGCATTAGTATCAGTAATAGTGTTATTAATAAACACTCTACATTATTATTAATAATAACACTATTACTGATAGTAAACACTCTACATTATTATTACTATCAGTAATAGTGTTATTAATAAACACTGGGGATTTACTCTGATTCCTGTTATGTCTCTCTCTGATCCCCAGGCTGCGTCATGTCGATCTCACAGATTCTGGTGTCGAGGATCTCGCCTCCGCTCTCAGTACAAACCACTCACTGACGGTTCTGGACCTGGGATTTAATAATCTGGGAGATTCAGGAGTGAAACTGCTGTCTGCGGCTCTGAGGGACCCGGACTGTAAAATACAGGAACTGCAGTAAGTACCAGTCTGTGTGAGATTGTGTTTATAATAACTGGGTTTCTGACACTGAACATTATTATTAGTATCAGTAATAGTGTTACTAATAATATTCAGTGTTTATTAATAACACCATTACAGATACTGACACTAATAAACACTGAATATTACAGGTTGAGTGTCTAAAATCCGAAATGTTCCTGAACCCGGACTCCGGGACAATCCGTGCCAGGGTCGTCCGGAATCCGTAAAATGTTTTGTAATCTGGACCGGATAACCCCGCCGACCTCTGGTCTCGCCGCCCTTACCTTGGGGCCTCCTCACTGGCCCACCCGAACACCTTCCTCCAGGCGGGGCCCCACCCGAACACCTTCTTCCCGGCGGGGCCCCACCCGAACACCTTCTTCCCGGCGGGGCCCCACCCGAACACCTTCCCTGTGGGGCCCCACCCGAACACCTTCCCGGCGGGGCCCCACCCGAACACCTTCTTCCCGGCGGGGCCCCACCCGAACACCTTCCCTGTGTGGCCCCACCCGAACACCTTCCCTGTGGGGCCCCACCCGAACACCTTCTTCCCGGCGGGGCCCCACCCGAACACCTTCCCTGTGGGGCCCCACCCGAACACCTTCCCGGCGGGGCCCCACCCGAACACCTTCTTCCCGGCGGGGCCCCACCCGAACACCTTCCCTGTGTGGCCCCACCCGAACACCTTCCCTGTGGGGCCCCACCCGAACACCTTCTTCCCGGCGGGGCCCCACCCGAACACCTTCCCTGTGGGGCCCCACCCGAACACCTTCCCTGTGGGGCCCCACCCGAACACCTTCCCTGTGGGGCCCCACCCGAACACCATCCTCCCGAACACCTTCCCTGTGGGGCCCCACCCGAACACCTTCCCTGTGGGGCCCCACCCGAACACCTTCCTCCAGGCGGGGCCCCACCCGAACACCTTCCCTGTGGGGCCCCACCCGAACACCTTCCCTGTGGGGCCCCACCCGAACACCATCCTCCCGAACACCTTCCCTGTGGGGCCCCACCCGAACACCTTCCCTGTGGGGCCCCACCCGAACACCTTCCTCCAGGCGGGGCCCCACCCGAACACCTTCTTCCCGGCGGGGCCCCACCCGAACACCTCCACTCCCCCCCCCCCCCCCACTCTTTCTGACGTTCCGAAATCCGGAAATACCCGAATCTGAACTCGAGTGTTCATGGATTTCGGACTTCAGAAACACATTCCGAAGTCCGGTGAAACACACAAACTGGCTCGGCCTCGATACAGAGGTTGCCGGATTCGGGACGCTTAACTGTGTCACTAATAATCATGTTCAGTGTTTATTAATTACACTATTACTGATACTAATAATAATGTGTTTATTAGTATCAGTAATAGTGTCATTAATAAACACGATACATTATCAGTATCAGTAATAGTGTTGCGATTAAACACTGGGGATTTACTCTGATTCCTGTTATTTCTCTCACTGATCCCCAGGCTGGATGCTGTCGATCTCACAGATTCTGGTGCCGAGGATCTCGTCTCCGCTCTCAGTACAAACCGCTCACTGACGGTTCTGGACTTGGGATCAAACTCCTTCACAGACCGATCTTGCCCCGCTCTCTGCCACCTCATACTGACCTGCAGGAGTCTGGAGCGGATCTGGTGAGTGTTTGTGTTAATGTTTAATGTAATAAAATATAAATAAGTTCAGTCACTATTTATGGGTAATATTTGACTGTAATGAACATTCAAATATTAACCCAGTCTCCGTTATTTACACTGTTGTTCAATCTGTTTATTTCCTGTTTAATCTGTAATCTGTTTCAGGCTGAAGGGGAATCATTTCAGTTCAACCGGACAGAGACACCTGGAGTCGCTGCGGGAATCCAGACCTAGACTGAGAGTGGATGTGTGAACATTTCACTGTGTGACCATCACTGCTCCCATTGTGTGAACATTTCACTGTATGACCATCACTGCTCCCATTGTGTGAACATTTCACTGTATGACCATCACTGCTCTCATTGTGTGAACATTTCACTGTGTGACCATCACTGCTCTCATTGTGTGAACATTTCACTGTGTGACCATCACTGCTCCCATTGTGTGAACATTTCACTGTATGACCATCACTGCTCTCATTGTGTGAACATTTCACTGTGTGACCATCACTGCTCCCATTGTGTGAACATTTCACTGTATGACCATCACTGCTCCCATTGTGTGAACATTTCACTGTGTGATCATCACTGCTCTCATTGTGTGAACATTTCACTGTATGACCATCACTGCTCTCATTGTGTGAACATTTCACTGTGTGACCATCACTGCTCCCATTGTGTGAACATTTCACTGTATGACCATCACTGCTCTCATTGTGTGAACATTTCACTGTATGACCATCACTGCTCCCATTGTGTGAACATTTCACTGTATGACCATCACTGCTCCCATTGTGTGAACATTTCACTGTATGACCATCACTGCTCTCACTGTGTGAACATTTCACTGTGTGACCATCACTGCTCTCATTGTGTGAACATTTCACTGTGTGACCATCACTGCTCTCATTGTGTGAACATTTCACTGTATGATCATCACTGCTCCCATTGTGTGAACATTTCACTGTATGACCATCACTGCTCCCATTGTTTGACTATTTGGGCCGATTTTTGGCCCCTCCCCTTTAACCCTTCGCGCTCCAGGTTTAAATCCTACCGGCCCTTTAACGGTTTCCCGCTCGAGCTGAGCGAGCGTCATCTCCCATTGTGAGGTCAGAGGCCCCACCCCAGGGTCACGTGACTCAGCCGCCCTGCCCCCACATCGCTGCTTCTGCTTCCTAATGGGGCACTGGGGAAATGCACAGACAGGAAGGGCCCAGGATGGGGCTCAGTCTGGGCTGTAGTGGGACACTGACAATTGTGCTCAGTATTCCTGGGGGTCTCTCCCAGAGAGGAGTCAGACTGTGTAACAAGTGTCCCTGTGTACAGTGTGTCTCTCCCAGTGAGGGGTCAGACTGTGTAACAAGTGTCCCTGTGTACAGTGTGTGTCTCCCAGTGAGGAGTCAGACTGTGTAACAAGTGTCTCTGTGTACAGTGTGTGTCTCCCAGTGAGGAGTCAGACTGTGTAACAAGTGTCCCTGTGTACAGTGTGTGTCTCCCAGTGAGGAGTCAGACTGTGTAACAAGTGTCCCTGTGTACAGTGTGTGTCTCTCCCAGTGAGGAGTCAGACTGTGTAACAAGTGTCTCTGTGTACAGTGTGTGTCTCCCAGTGAGGAGTCAGACTGTGTAACAAGTGTCCCTGTGTACAGTGTGTGTCTCCCAGTGAGGAGTCAGACTGTGTAACAAGTGTCCCTGTGTAGAGTGTGTCTCTCCCAGTGAGGAGTCAGACTGTGTAACACGTGTCCCTGTGTACAGTCTGTCTCTCCCAGTGAGGAGTCAGACTGTGTAATAAGTGTTCCTGTGTACAGTGTGTGTCTCCCAGTGAGGAGTCAGACTGTGTAACAAGTGTCCCTGTGTACAGTCTGTCTCTCCCAGTGAGGGGGTCAGACTGTGTAATAAGTGTCCCTGTGTACAGTGTGTGTCTCTCCCAGTGAGGGGTCAGACTGTGTAACAAGTGTCCCTGTGTACAGTGTGTCTCTCCCAGTGAGGAATCAGACTGTGTAACAAGTGTCCCTGTGTACAGTGTGTCTCTCCCAGTGAGGAGTCAGACTGTGTAACACGTGTCCCTGTGTACAGTGTGTGTCTCCCATTGAGGAGTCAGACTGTGCAACAAGTGTCCCTGTGTACAGTCTGTCTCTCCCAGTGAGGGGGTCAGACTGTGTAACAAGTGTCCCTGTGTACAGTGTGTGTCTCCCAGTGAGGGGTCAGACTGTGTAATAAGTGTTCCTGTGTACAGTGTCTGTCTCCCAGTGAGGAGTCAGACTGTGTAACAAGTGTCCCTGTGTACAGTGTGTGTCTCCCAGTGAGGAGTCAGACTGTGTAACAAGTGTCCCTGTGTACAGTGTGTCTCCCAGTGAGGGGTCAGACTGTGTAACAAGTGTCCCTGTGTACAGTGTGTCTCTCCCAGTGAGGAGTCAGACTGTGTAATAAGTGTTCCTGTGTACAGTGTGTGTCTCCCAGTGAGGAGTCAGACTGTGTAACAAGTGTCCCTGTGTACAGTCTGTCTCTCCCAGTGAGGGGGTCAGACTGTGTAATAAGTGTTCCTGTGTACAGTGTCTGTCTCTCCCAGTGAGGGGGTCAGACTGTGTAATAAGTGTTCCTGTGTACAGTGTGTGTCTCTCCCAGTGAGGGGTCAGACTGTGTAACAAGTGTCCCTGTGTAGTGTGTCTCTCCCAGTGAGGAGTCAGACTGTGTAACAAGTGTCCCTGTGTACAGTGTGTCTCTCCCAGTGAGGGGTCAGACTCTGTAACAAGTGTCCCTGTGTACAGTGTGTGTCTCCCAGTGAGGGGTCAGACTCTGTAACAAGTGTCCCTGTGTACAGTGTGTGTCTCTCCCAGTGAGGAGTCAGACTGTGTAACAAGTGTCCCTGTGTACAGTGTGTCTCTCCCAGTGAGGAGTCAGACTGTGTAACAAGTGTCCCTGTGTACAGTGTGTCTCTCCCAGTGAGGGGTCAGACTGTGTAACAAGTGTCCCTGTGTACAGTGTCTCTCCCAGTGAGGAGTCAGACTCTGCAACAAGTGTCCCTGTGTACAGTGTGTCTCTCCCAGTGAGGAGTCAGACTCTGTAACAAGTGTCCCTGTGCACAGTGTGTCTCTCCCAGTGAGGAGTCAGACTGTGTAACAAGTGTCCCTGTGTACAGTGTGTCTCTCCCAGTGAGGAGTCAGACTGTGTAACAAGTGTCCCTGTGTACAGTGTGTCTCTCCCAGTGAGGAGTCAGACTGTGTAACAAGTGTCCCTGTGTACAGTGTGTCTCTCCCAGTGAGGAGTCAGACTGTGTAACAAGTGTCCCTGTGTACACTGTGTCTCTCCCAGTGAGGGGTCAGACTCTGTAACAAGTGTCCCTGTGTACAGTGTGTCTCTCCCAGTGAGGAGTCAGACTCTGTAACAAGTGTCCCTGTGCACAGTGTGTCTCTCCCAGTGAGGAGTCAGACTGTGTAACAAGTGTCCCTGTGTACAGTGTGTCTCTCCCAGTGAGGAGTCACACTGTGTAACAAGTGTCCCTGTGTACAGTGTGTCTCTCCCAGTGAGGAGTCAGACTGTGTAACAAGTGTCCCTGTGTACAGTGTGTGTCTCTCCCAGTGAGGAGTCAGACTGTGTAACAAGTGTCCCTGTGTACAGTGTGTCTCTCCCAGTGAGGAGTCAGACTCTGTAACAAGTGTCCCTGTGCACAGTGTGTGTCTCCCAGTGAGGGGTCAGACTGTGTAACAAGTGTCCCTGTGTACAGTGTGTCTCTCCCAGTGAGGAGTCAGACTCTGTAACAAGTGTCCCTGTGCACAGTGTGTGTCTCTCCCAGTGAGGGGTCAGACTCTGTAACAAGTGTCCCTGTGCACAGTGGGGGAAGGTGGCTCAACCGTGGCTAACAAGGGAAATTAAGGATAATGTTAAATCCAAGGAAGAGGCATATAAATTAGCCAGAAAAAGCAGCAAACCGGAGGACTGGGAGAAATTTAGAATACAGCAGAGGAGAACTAAGGGTTTAATTAAGAGGGGGAAAATAGAGTACGAGAGGAAGCTTGCCGGAAACATAAAAACTGACTGCAAAACCTTCTATAGATATGTGAAGGGAAAAATATTAGTGAAGACAATCGTAGGTCCGTTGCAGTCGGATTCGGGTGAATTTATAATGGGGAGCAAAGAAATGGCAGACCAATTGAACAAATACTTTGGTTGTCTTCACAAAGGAAGACACAAATAACCTTCCGGATGTACGAGGGGACCGACGGTCTAGTGAGAAGGAGGAACTGAAGGATATCCTTATTAGGCGGGAATTTGTGTTCGGGAAATTAACGGGATTGAAGGCCAATAAATCCCCAGGGCCTGATAGTCTACATCCCAGAGTAAAGGAAGTGGCCCTAGAAATAGTGGATGCATTGGTGATCATTTTCCAACAGTCTATCGACTCTGGATCAGTTCCTATGGACTGGAGGGTTGCTAATGTAACACCACTTTTTAAAAAAAGAGGGAGAGAGAAAACAGGTAATTATAGACCGGTTAGCCTGACATCAGTCGTGGGGAAAATGTTGGAATCAATCATTAAGGATGAAATAGCAGCACATTTGGAAAGCAGTGATAGGATTGGTCCAAGTCAGCATGGATTTATGAAGGAGAAATCGTGCTTGACAAATCTTCTGGAATTTTTTGAGGATGTAACAATAGAGTGGATAGGGGAGAACCAGTGGATGTGGTGTATTTGGACTTTCAAAAGGCTTTTGACAAGGTCACACACAAGAGATTGGTGTGCAAAATCAAGGCACATGGTATTGGAGGTAATGTATTGATGTGGTTAGAGAACTGGTTGACAGACAAGAAGCAGAGAGTCGGGATTAACGGGTCCTTTTCAGAATGGCAGGCAGTGACTAGTGGGGTGCCGCAGGGCTCAGTGCTGGGACCCCAGCTCTTTATAATATATATTAATGATTTGGATGATGGAATTGAGTATAATATCTCCAAGTTTGCAGATGACACTAAACTGGGTGGCGGTGTGAGCTGTGAGGAGGATGCTAAGAGGCTGCAGGGTGACTTGGACAGGTTAGGCGAGTGGGCAAATACATGGCAGATGCAGTATAATGTGGATAAATGTGAGGTTATCCACTTTGGGGGCAAAAACATGAAGGCAGAATATTATATGAATGGCGGCAGATTAGGAAAAGGGGAGGTGCAGTGAGACCTGGGTGTCATGGTTCATCAATCATTGAAGGTTGGCATGCAGGTACAGCAGGCTGTGAAGAAGTCAAATGGTATGTTGGCCTTCATAGCGAGGGGATTTGAGTATAGGAGCAGGGAGGTCTTACTGCAGTTGTACAGGGCCTTGGTGAGACCACACCTGGAATATTGTGTTCAGTTTTGGTCTCCTAATCTGAGGAAGGACATTCTTGCTATTGAGGAAGTGCAGCGAAGGTTCACCAGACTGATTCCTGGGATGGCAGGACTGACATATGAGGAGAGACTGGATCAACTGGGCCTTTATACACTGGAGTTTAGAAGGATGAGGTGTGATCTCATAAAAACATATAAAATTCTGATGGGATTGGACAGATTAGATGCGGGAAGAATGTTCCCGATGTTGGGGAAGTCCAGAACCAGGGGACACAGTCTTAGGATAAGGGGCAGGCCATTTAGGACCGAGATGAGGAGAAACTTCTTCACTCAGAGTTGTTAACCTGTGGAATTCCCTGCCACAGAGAGTTGTTGATGCCAGTTCATTGGATATATTCAAGAGGGAGTTAGATATGGCCCTTACGGCTAAAGGGATCAAGGGGTATGGAGAGAAAGCAGGAAAGGGGTACTGAAGGCATGAACAGCCATGATCTTATTGAATGGTGGTGCAGGCTCGAATGGCCTACTCCTGCATTTATTTTCTATGTTTCTCCCCCAGTGAGGAGTCAGACTGTAACAAGTGTCCCTGTGTACAGTGTGTCTCTCCCAGTGAGGAGTCAGACTGTGTAACAAGTGTCCCTGTGTACAGTGTGTCTCTCCCAGTGAGGAGTCAGACTGTGTAACAAGTGTCCCTGTGTACAGTGTGTCTCTCCCAGTGAGGGGTCAGACTGTGTAACAAGTGTCCCTGTGTACAGTGTCTCTCCCAGTGAGGAGTCAGACTCTGTAACAAGTGTCCCTGTGTACAGTGTCTCTCTCCCAGTGAGGAGTCAGACTGTAACAAGTGTCCCTGTGTACAGCGTCTCTCCCAGTGAGGAGTCAGACTGTGTAACAAGTGTCCCTGTGTACAGTGTGTCTCTCCCAGTGAGGAGTCAGACTGTGTAACAAGTGTCCCTGTGTACAGTGTGTCCCCCAGTGAGGAGTCAGACTCTGTAACAAGTGTCCCTGTGTACAGTGTCTCTCTCCCAGTGAGGAGTCAGACTGTGTAACAAGTGTCCCTGTGTACAGTGAGGAGTCAGACTGTAACAAGTGTCCCTGTGTACAATGTGTGTCTCCCAGTGAGGAGTCAGACTGTAACAAGTGTCCCTGTGTACAATGTGTCTCTCCCAGTGAGGGGTCAGACTGTGTAACAAGTGTCCCTGTGTACAGTGTGTCTCTCCCAGTGAGGGGTCAGACTGTGTAACAAGTGTCCCTGTGTACAGTGTGTCTCTCCCACTGAGGAGTCAGACTGTGTAACAAATGTCCCTGTGTACAGTGTGTCTCTCCCAGTGAGGGGTCAGACTGTGTAACAAGTGTCCCTGTGTACAGTGTGTCTCTCCCACTGAGGAGTCAGACTGTGTAACAAATGTCCCTGTGTACAGTGTGTCTCCCAGTGAGGAGTCAGACTGTGTAACAAGTGTCCCTGTGTACAGTGTGTCTCTCCCAGTGAGGAGTCAGACTGTGTAACAAGTGTCCCTACAACCCTCTGAGTTCTCTCCACTCTGACCTATTGCCCAGCCTCGATTTTCAGCGCTCCACTGTTGGGCCCATGTTTTCAGCAGCCAAGCTCCTCAACTCTGGAATTCCCTCCCTAAAGCTCTTCGCAGATCGACCTCTCTCTCCTCCTCCTTCAAAAGCTTCTTCAAACCGACTTTTCACTGAGCTTTTGGTCATCCATCCTAACATCTCTTTATGTGGCCCAGTGTCCAATGTTTCTGATAATTGCCTCGTGACGTTTCATTACATTAAAGCCGCTATATAAATGCAAGTTATTGTTGTCCCGGTGTTGTGTTAATAAAACCCCGCTTACTTCAGCTTGTTCCTGGTCTCCTCGTTACTTTCATCAAAACCGGCTTCATTGTTTAAATGTGTTAAATAAAGGTTCCTCAAAACTACATCCCACCTTCTCCAAACGACACTGTCGACACGACCTGTCCGTCTATTGAACTGGGTGGGTTTTACTCGGGAGGCTGGCTATGTAATTTACACAAGATGGTGAGACTGGATGTGAGCTGAACAGCGCAGCAGGGACTCTAAAAATGCTGCCCCACATTAATGTAAAATGGTCAACGTAACCCTGCAGCAAAATGGTCAACGTAACCCTGCGGCAAAATGGTCAACGTAACCCTGCAGCAAAATGATCCCCATGGACCTGCAACAATCATAGAATCATACAGCCCATTGGGCCCATCCTGCCTGTGCCAGCTCTGTGAAAGAGCGATCCAATTATTCCCTCTCTCTCCCCGTCGCCCTGCAAACTGTTTCTTTACAAGTGTACAAGTACAATCTGCTTCCAACACCCTTTCAGGCAATGCTTTCCAGATCATAACAGCTCTCTGCATCAAAACATATCCTCCTCCTCTCTGCTCTGGTTCTTTTGCCAATAATGTTAAACCTGTCCTTTGGTTCCCCACCCTCCTGCCACTGGGAATAGTCTCTCCAGATTTACTCGATGAAAACCCCTCAAATGGCCTCCATGGTTGTAGCAGCGCTCCGAAACACAAGCATTTTTGGAAATGTCCATCCGCGGGTTTCTGAACTTAATTCCCTCTCGGCCCCTGTTCATCACCCACCCAGTTAACATGTTTTTCTAACATTGCCGGCCGGGCTTTGTATATATTTAATGTGGAGACACAGATTTTTGAACGATGAGAGTCAAAGGTTTTAGGGAGCGGATAGAGAAGTGGGGCTGAGTCCATGATCAGATCAGCCATGATCGTATTAAATGGTGGAGCAGGCTCGAGGGGCCAAATGGCCGACTCCTGCTCTTATTTCTTATGTACTTGTGTTATGTTCTACTTTAACCCCAGGCTTTAACCTCTTTAAAACACAAGGGCCACAAACGAACAGGAACCAGAGACAACACAACCAGGGCCCAGACTGGAAATTAAACCCCAGGTAATAAACAGACAGAACTCATGTGGGCCCATTGGGTACAACCTCGAGAGGGGGTCTCGGTCAGTCCCCTCTGGACGGGGTCCTCGGTCAGTCCCCTCGGCAGGGGGTCTCGGTCAGTCCCCTCTGGACGGGGTCCTCGGTCAGTCCCCTCGGCAGGGGGTCTTGGTCAGTCCCCTCGGGAGGGGGTCTCGGTCAGTCCCCTCGGCAGGAGGTCTCGGTCAGTTCCCTTTGGAGGGGGTCTCGGTCAGTCCCTCTGGAGGAGGCCTCATCAAACATGGCTGCCACAGCCAGTAAGTGACATCATCAAAATGGACACAGCCAGGCCACATCCCTTTCAAACTGCATGTGTGTGAGAGAGAGAGTGAGTATATTGTGGTGCATGTAGCACACAAATCACTGACTCCACGCGGTCTGGTGTAAATCTAACTGCTGTGACCTTCGTCCTTTATTGTTCAGCTCCAGAGTGCCGCTCGGGTGTGGTGGTCAGCCTTATTTCGTGCCTGTTGCAGGCACTTCCAGGTTTCCCACCACAGCACCCTCTGTGGTGTAGCATTGTGCTTACATTACATTTAAGGAACCAGGACGATACAAACATCAATTAATAACATCACACTTCCCCCCCCCCCCCCCCACCAGGACACAGGACGACGATACATCAATACATAACATCACACTTGTCCAACGGAAGGCAGGGAGGCATAGACAGTGCGTTAGTATGGTACATGTTATCTGGTACATTAACTAGTTATTGACTGGTAACGGATCCCTGATTTCCTTGTTAGCCCTTATCATTAATTGTACTAGATATCCATTATTTTACACAAATACAGTGGCCATTCAGCATTAAAAAATTAATTCTTGTTATAAATTCGCCATCTCACATTAACATCGCTCATTTTAGACTCGCTCTGCCTCACAGAAGTCCTTTGTGGGGACCACCTCATGGTAAGGCCCTTATTAGACTCACGGGTGCCTTTCCTTTTTAAGGCGCCATCTTTGATGCAGGAGGATTCCACGAGGCTTCTCCTGGGGCGCCGCCATCTTTGATGCTCTGGACACGATGCCGCCGCCATCTTGCTCTCCGCCGCTCTGGATGCCCTCCGCCGCCGCAGCCTCTGCTCCCCTCCGCTGCCACCTGACTTGCCGCCTCTCCTGCGGCCGTCGTGGCCTCTCCAGCGGCCGCACTTGCCGCGTCCCCCGCGCCCTCCGTAGCCCCCGACCTCCAGCTGCTGCCGCCGCCCGATACTAACAGCTCCTCGGCGGGGCTCTTCAGAACCGCCGGCCATCCTGGATCCCTCGCACCCCGCCGGCTCACTCCCCCCCGACACTAGGCCTGCCTCTGCAGGGCTGCTCGCCCGTGGGGGCTGAGGCTGCAGGATCTCTGTGTGAGGCCCGGGGCCTGGGACTTGCCTGTGGGTGGATTGAGGCTGCAGCTCCAGCTCGGTCGGCGCTGCTCTCTGGGAACCCGGGACACAGCAGCACCCCGGGGAGCAGCAGCCTGTGGAGTGATGAAGTCTTCCCAGCTCCCCCGGACCGTCCCCATCCACCTCCGGCCGAGGAGCGTCGGCCCATCGCCTGGAACGACCCACAGAGGTAAACCGTTTGTCTCGTCCCCGTGGGATACCTGCACCATCGCTCTGCCGAGAACAGGTATTAGTTCCCTGGTGTAGATACGCAGCTTCGCCGTGACCAGGACCAGCTTGGGTCGTGCAGCTGGGTTAATCCACAGTTTATCAAAAGTTCTCCGACTCATCAACGATGGACCCGAGCCCGTGTCCACTTCCATACTCACTGGGACTCTGTTGATTTTCACTTCCCTTATCACTGGGGGTGAATGGTCAGTACACGTATACAGTCCCAACACCTCCTCTTCTTCTGCCTGCTCCTTGGTGAACAGTGGATCATCCCCCATCTCCTCAGCCACATGGTGAGTCCGATTTCTTTTACACATACGCTGAAGGTGGCCTTTCAGGTGGCAGGTATTGCAAGTGTACTCCGCAAACCTGCACCAGTGAGCCCCATGGCTTCCTCCACAACGCCAGCATGGTGCTACTTGATTGGCCCCCCTCAGCGGACTCAGTTCCAGGATCCCGAGGTCCGTGCTCTCTGCCCCGGACAGAGCCTCATTCTGCAGTTTTATCCGCGGTGGGCGCTATCCTGTGGACAGTGCCTGCCGGGTTCGAGACTGTGTGGATTATTTGCTTGGTGTTGCAACTCGAGGTCATATGTGCCCGGCTGATGGCGATGGCCTTTGTCAGAGTGACTGTGGGTTCCGTGGCTAACAGCTTGTGAAGGAGGCCCTCGTGACCAATCCCCATAACGAAAACGTCCCGTAACGCCTCGTCAAGGTGTGCGCCAAAATCACACGGCGCCGCGAGTCTCCTGAGGTCCGCCGCATATTTGGTGATATCCTGGCCCTCGGGTCTGCAGTGATGGTAAAATTTGTATCTGGCCGTGAGGATGCTCTCCTTCGGTTTCAACTGGTCACGAATGAGTTCAGTCAGCTCCTCGTATGACTTGTCCCTGGCGCTCCCGGGTGCCAGCAAATCCCTGACGAGACAGTAAACCTCATCTCCACAACTGGAGAGCAATATCGCCTTACGCTTATCTCTCAGTGCGTATGTGTCCTCCGTCAGGTCGTTTGCTGTGAAGTAGTACTCGAGCCTTTCCGTGAAGGCCACCCAATCATTGCCCACGGTAAAACCCTTTAGCGAGCCCAGAGTAGCCATGGTTGCGTGGAGTTCGTCCACTTCCTAGTCGCCAATGTGGTTTTTTTAATTTCAAAATATACTTTATTCACAAAAAAATACCTGTGTGGTGTGTGTAGCACACAAATTACTGACTCCACACGGTCTGGTGTAAATCTAACTGCTGTGACCTTCGTCCTTTATTGTTCAGCTCCAGAGTGACTCTCAGGTGTGGTGGTCAGCCTTATATAGCACCTGTTGCAGGCACTTCCAGGTTTCCCACCACAGCGCCCTCTGTGGTGTAGCATTGTGCTTACATTACACTGAAGGTACTGGGATGATACACACATCATTACATAACACTGATCATGTTATGATTTGCTAAGTGCCCTGTTATCATTTCTTTAACAAAGGGTTCCAGCATTTTCCCGAGGACTGATGTCAGGCTAACTGGCTCTATCTCGCTCTGTTCCTCTCTCCCATGATTTGCTGCTAATAAATTTCCCCTCGCTACACTGCACAACCTACCTTTTCCGACCTGGATACTTTGCTGTGCTCCCACCCTGTGTGTCCCCAGATTGGGTTTAGAAAGTATGGTCACCCTAATTTAATCTGGTGATATGTGGACACTCAGCAGTTGGGGGCCTGAGCATTGTCCACACAGACAGGCAGTGAGCTATTGGCTCTTGTTCAGGGACAATTCACCATTGGCACATTCTCCCACCTTGTTCAAGGATAGCAGACAGGACGGCAACTGGTGACGGGCCAGTTCCATTTCACAAGCAAATATGAAGGCCAACATTCCATTCGCTTTCCTGATTACCTGCTGCACCTGCAAACTAACTTTTTTGGGATTCATGGGCTAAGGTTTGGCAGATGGAATACAATGTCGGAAAGTGTGAGGTCATCCACCTTGGGGAAAAAAACAGTCAAAGGGAATATTATTTGAATGGGGAGAAATTACAACATGCTGAGGTGCAGAGGGACCTGGGGGTCCTTGAATCCCAAAAAGTTAGTTTGCAGGTGCAGCAGGTAATCAGGAAGGCGAATGGGATGTTGGCCTTCATTGCGAGAGGGATGGAGTACAAAAGCAGGGAGGTCCTGCTGCAACTGTACAGAGTATTGGTGAGGCCGCACCTGGAGTACTGTGTGCAGTTTTGGTCACCTTACTTAAGGAAGGATATACTGGCTTTGGAGGGGGTACAGAGACGATTCACTAGGCTGATTCCGGAGATGAGGGGGTTACCTTATGATGATAGATTGAGTAGACTGGGTCTTTACTCGTTGGAGTTCAGAAGGATGAGGGGTGATCTTATAGAAACATTTAAAATAATGAAAGGGATAGACAAGATAGAGGCAGAGAGGTTGTTTCCACTGGTCGGGGAGACGAGAACTAGGGGGCACAGCCTCAAAATACGGGGGAGCCAATTTAAAACTGAGTTGAGAAGGAATTTCTGCTCCCAGAGGGTTGTGAATCTGTGGAATTCTCTGCCCAAGGAAGCAGTTGAGGCTAGCTCATTGAATGTATTCAAGTCACAGATAGATAGATTTTTAACCAATGAGGGAATTAACGGTTATGGGGAGAGGGCGGGTAAGTGGAGCTGAGTCCACGGCCAGATCAGCCATGATCTTGTTGAATGGCGGAGCAGGCTCGAGGGGCTAGATGGCCTACACCTGTTCCTAATTCTTATTACCTTTACTTACTGAGAGATTTCTGTATCGGGTTCAATCGTTCTAAGGTAAGAAATACAAAACAGGAACTGTTTCCGGGTTCTAAAGATTCAGCACTAAGAACAAATGATAACGTTGCTAAATATGGGGAGGTTGCACACTGAATAACAGGAAGAAGAGGTAACATCTCTTACACCCAGAATTGACTTTTCCAACACACTCCTGGCTGGCCTCCCACATTCCACTCACAGCTCACTCAGTCTCACCTTTATCTCCCTCCCCCTGCTGGTATCTCCCGGTATCACAGCTCACTCAGTCTCACCTTTATCTCACTCCCCCTGCTGGTATCTCCCGGTATCACAGCTCACTCAGTCTCACCTTTATCTCCCTCCCCCTGCTGGTATCTCCCGGTATCACAGCTCACTCAGTCCCATCTTTATCTCACTCCCCCTGCTGGTATCTCCCAGTATCACAGCTCACTCAGTCTTACCTTTATCTCACTCCCCCTGCTGGTATCTGCCGGTATCACAGCTCACTCAGTCTCACCTTTATCTCACTCCCCCTGCTGGTATCTCCCGGTATCACAGCTCACTCAGTCTCACCTTTATCTCCCTCCCCCTGCTGGTATCTCCCGGTATCACAGCTCACTCAGTCTCACCTTTATCTCCCTCCCCCTGCTGGTATCTCCCGGTATCACAGCTCACTCAGTCCCATCTTTATCTCACTCCCCCTGCTGGTATCTGCCGGTATCACAGCTCACTCAGTCTCACCTTTATCTCACTCCCCCTGCTGGTATCTGCCGGTATCACAGCTCACTCAGTCTCACCTTTATCTCCCTCCCCCTGCTGGTATCTCCCTGTATCACAGCTCACTCTCACCTTTATCTCCCTCCCCCTGCTGGTAACACCCGGTATCACAGCTCACTCAGTCTCACCTTTATCTCCCTCCCCCTGCTGGTATCTCCCGGTATCACAGCTCACTCAGTCTCACCTTTATCTCCCTCCACCTGCTGGTATCTCCCGGTATCACAGCTCACTCAGTCTCACCTTTATCTCACTCCCCCTGCTAGTATCTCCCGGTATCACAGCTCACTCAGTCTCACCTTTATCTCCCTCCCCCTGCTGGTATCTCCCGGTATCACAGCTCACTCAGTCTCACCTTTATCTCCCTTCCCCTGCTGGTATCTCCCGGTATCACAGCTCACTCAGTCTCACCTTTATCTCACTCCACCTGCTGGTATCTCCTAGAATCACAGCTCACTCAGTCTCACCTTTATCTCCCTCCCCCGACTGGTATCTTCCGGTATCACAGCTCACTCCGTCTCACCTTTATCTCACTCGCTCTGCTGGTATCTCCCGGTATCACAGCTCACTCAGTCTCACCTTTATCTCACTCCCCCTGCTGGTATCTCCCGGTATCACAGCTCACTCAGTCTCACCTTTATCTCCCTCCCCCTGCTGGTATCTCACGGTATCACAGCTTACTCAGTCTCACCATTATCTCCCTCCCCCTGCTGGTATCTCCCGGTATCAAAGCTCACTCAGTCTCACCTTTATCTCATTCCCCCTGCTGGTATCTCCCGGTATCACAGCTGACTTACTCTCACCTTTATCTCACTCCCCCTGCTGGTATCTCCCGGTATCACAGCTCACTCAGTCTCACCATTATCTCCCTCCCCCTGCTGGTATCTCCCGGTATCACAGCTCACTCAGTCTCACCTTTATCTCCCTCCCCCTGCTGGTATCTCCCGGTATCACAGCTCACTCAGTCTCACCTTTATCTCCCTCCCCCTGCTGGTATCTCCCGGTATCACAGCTCACTCAGTCTCACCTTAATCTCCCTTCCCCTGCTGGTATCTCCCGGTATCACAGCTCACTCAGTCTCACCTTTATCTCACTCCACCTGCTGGTATCTCCCGGTATCACAGCTCACTCAGTCTCACCTTTATCTCCCTCCCCCTGCTGGTATCTCCCGGTATCACAGCTCACTCAGTCTCACCTTTATCTCCCTCCACCTGCTGGTATCTCCCGGTATCACAGCTCACTCAGTCTCACCTTTATCTCCCTCCCCCTGCTGGTATCTCCCGGTATCATAGCTCACTCAGTCTCACCTTTATCTCACTCCCCATGCTGGTATCTCCCGGTATCAAAGCTCACTCAGTCTCACCTTTATCTCATTCCCCCTGCTGGTATCTCCCGGTATCACAGCTCACTCAGTCTCACCTTTATCTCACTCCCCCTGCTGGTATCTCCCGGTATCACAGCTCACTCAGTCTCACCTTTATCTCCCTCCCCCTGCTGGTATCTCCCGGTATCACAGCTCACTCAGTCTCACCTTTATCTCCCTCCCCCTGCTGGTATCTCCCAGTATCACAGCTTACTCAGTCTCACCATTATCTCCCTCCCCTTGCTGGTATCTCCCGGTATCAAAGCTCACTCAGTCTCACCTTTATCTCCCTCCCCCTGCTGGTATCTCCCGGTACCAAAGTTCACTCAGTCTCACCTTTATCTCCCTCCCCCTGCTGGTATCTCCCGGTATCACAGCTCACTCAGTCTCACCTTTATCTCCCTTCCCCTGCTGGTATCTCCCGGTATCACAGCTCACTCAGTCTCACCTTTATCTCCCTCCCCCTGCTGGTATCTCCCGGTATCACAGCTCACTCAGTCTCACCTTTATCTCACTCCACCTGCTGGTATCTCCAAGTATCACAGCTCACTCAGTCTCACCTTTATCTCCCTCCCCCTACTGGTATCTTCCGGTATCACAGCTCACTCCGTCTCACTTTTATCTCACTCGCTCTGCTGGTATCTCCCGGTATCACAGCTCACTCAGTCTCACCTTTATCTCCCTCCCCCTGCTGGTATCTCCCGGTATCACAGCTGACTCACTCTCACATTTATCTCACTCCCCCTGCTGGTATCTCCCAGTATCACAGCTCACTCACTCTCACCTTTATCTCACTCCCCCTGCTGGTATCTCCCAATATCACAGCTCACTCACTCTCACCTTTATCTCACTCCCCCTGCTGGTATCTCCCTGTATCACAGCTCACTCATTCTCACCTTTATCTCCCTCCACCTGCTGGTATCTCCCGGTATCACAGCTCACTCAGTCTCACCTTTATCTCCCTCCCCCTGCTGGTATCTCCCGGTATCATAGCTCACTCAGTCTCACCTTTATCTCACTCCCCATGCTGGTATCTCCCGGTATCACAGCTCACTCAGTCTCACCATTATCTCCCTCCCCCTGCTGGTATCTACCGGTATCAAAGCTCACTCAGACTCACCTTTATCTCATTCCCCCTGCTGGTATCTCCCGGTATCACAGCTCACTCAGTCTCACCTTTATCTCACTCCCCCTGCTGGTATCTCCCGGTATCACAGCTCACTCAGTCTCACCTTTATCTCCCTCCCCCTGCTGGTATCTCCCGGTATCACAGCTCACTCAGTCTCACCTTTATCTCCCTCCCCCTGCTGGTATCTCCCGGTATCACAGCTCACTCAGTCTCACCTTTATCTCCCTCCCCCTGCTGGTATCTCCCGGTATCAAAGCTCACTCAGTCTCACCTTTATCTCCCTCCCCCTGCTGGTATCTCCCGGTATCAAAGCTCACTCAGTCTCACCTTTATCTCCCTCCCCCTGCTGGTATCTCCCGGTATCACAGCTCACTCAGTCTCACCTTTATCTCCCTCCCCCTGCTGGTATCTCCCGGTATCACAGCTCACTCAGTCTCACCTTTATCTCCCTCCCCCTGCTGGTATCTCCCGGTATCACAGCTCACTCATTCTCACCTTTATCTCCCTTCCCCTGCTGGTATCTCCCGGTATCACAGCTCACTCAGTCTCACCTTTATCTCACTCCACCTGCTGGTATCTCCTAGAATCACAGCTCACTCAGTCTCACCTTTATCTCCCTCCCCCTACTGGTATCTTCCGGTATCACAGCTCACTCCGTCTCACCTTTATCTCACTCGCTCTGCTGGTATCTCCCGGTATCACAGCTCACTCAGTCTCACCTTTATCTCACTCCCCCTGCTGGTATCTCCCGGTATCACAGCTCACTCAGTCTCACCTTTATCTCCCTCCCCCTGCTGGTATCTCACGGTATCACAGCTCACTCAGTCTCACCTTAATCTCCCTTCCCCTGCTGGTATCTCCCGGTATCACAGCTCACTCAGTCTCACCTTTATCTCACTCCACCTGCTGGTATCTCCCGGTATCACAGCTCACTCAGTCTCACCTTTATCTCCCTCCCCCTGCTGGTATCTCCCGGTATCACAGCTCACTCAGTCTCACCTTTATCTCCCTCCACCTGCTGGTATCTCCCGGTATCACAGCTCACTCAGTCTCACCTTTATCTCCCTCCCCCTGCTGGTATCTCCCGGTATCATAGCTCACTCAGTCTCACCTTTATCTCACTCCCCATGCTGGTATCTCCCGGTATCAAAGCTCACTCAGTCTCACCTTTATCTCATTCCCCCTGCTGGTATCTCCCGGTATCACAGCTCACTCAGTCTCACCTTTATCTCACTCCCCCTGCTGGTATCTCCCGGTATCACAGCTCACTCAGTCTCACCTTTATCTCCCTCCCCCTGCTGGTATCTCCCGGTATCACAGCTCACTCAGTCTCACCTTTATCTCCCTCCCCCTGCTGGTATCTCCCAGTATCACAGCTTACTCAGTCTCACCATTATCTCCCTCCCCCTGCTGGTATCTCCCGGTATCAAAGCTCACTCAGTCTCACCTTTATCTCCCTCCCCCTGCTGGTATCTCCCGGTATCAAAGTTCACTCAGTCTCACCTTTATCTCCCTCCCCCTGCTGGTATCTCCCGGTATCACAGCTCACTCAGTCTCACCTTTATCTCCCTCCCCCTGCTGGTATCTCCCGGTATCACAGCTCACTCAGTCTCACCTTTATCTCCCTCCCCCTGCTGGTATCTCCCGGTATCACAGCTCACTCAGTCTCACCTTTATCTCACTCCACCTGCTGGTATCTCCTAGTATCACAGCTCACTCAGTCTCACCTTTATCTCCCTCCCCCTACTGGTATCTTCCGGTATCACAGCTCACTCCGTCTCACTTTTATCTCACTCGCTCTGCTGGTATCTCCCGGTATCACAGCTCACTCAGTCTCACCTTTATCTCCCTCCCCCTGCTGGTATCTCCCGGTATCACAGCTGACTGACTCTCACATTTATCTCACTCCCCCTGCTGGTATCTCCCAGTATCACAGCTCACTCACTCTCACCTTTATCTCACTCCCCCTGCTGGTATCTCCCAATATCACAGCTCACTCACTCTCACCTTTATCTCACTCCCCCTGCTGGTATCTCCCTGTATCACAGCTCACTCATTCTCACCTTTATCTCCCTCCACCTGCTGGTATCTCCCGGTATCACAGCTCACTCAGTCTCACCTTTATCTCCCTCCCCCTGCTGGTATCTCCCGGTATCATAGCTCACTCAGTCTCACCTTTATCTCACTCCCCATGCTGGTATCTCCCGGTATCACAGCTCACTCAGTCTCACCATTATCTCCCTCCCCCTGCTGGTATCTACCGGTATCAAAGCTCACTCAGTCTCACCTTTATCTCATTCCCCCTGCTGGTATCTCCCGGTATCACAGCTCACTCAGTCTCACCTTTATCTCACTCCCCCTGCTGGTATCTCCCGGTATCACAGCTCACTCAGTCTCACCTTTATCTCCCTCCCCCTGCTGGTATCTCCCGGTATCACAGCTCACTCAGTCTCACCTTTATCTCCCTCCCCCTGCTGGTATCTCCCGGTATCACAGCTCACTCAGTCTCACCTTTATCTCACTTCCCCTGCTGGTATCTCCCGGTATCAAAGCTCACTCAGTCTCACCTTTATCTCCCTCCCCCTGCTGGTATCTCCCGGTATCAAAGCTCACTCAGTCTCACCTTTATCTCCCTCCCCCTGCTGGTATCTCCCGGTATCACAGCTCACTCAGTCTCACCTTTATCTCCCTCCCCCTGCTGGTATCTCCCGGTATCACAGCTCACTCAGTCTCACCTTTATCTCACTCCATCTGCTGGTATCTCCTAGTATCACAGCTCACTCAGTTTCACCTTTATCTCCCTCCCCCTACTGGTATCTTCCGGTATCACAGCTCACTCCGTCTCACCTTTATCTCACTCGCTCTGCTGGTATCTCCCGGTATCACAGCTCACTCAGTCTCACCTTTATCTCCCTCCCCCTGCTGGTATCTCCCGGTATCACAGCTGACTCACTCTCACATTTATCTCACTCCCCCTGCTGGTATCTCCCAGTATCACAGCTCACTCACTCTCACCTTTATCTCACTCCCCCTGCTGGTATCTCCCAATATCACAGCTCACTCACTCTCACCTTTATCTCACTCCCCCTGCTGGTATCTCCCTGTATCACAGCTCACTCTCACCTTTATCTCACTCTCCCTGCTGGTATCTCACAGTATCACAGCTCACTCAGTCTCACCTTTATCTCACACTCCCTGCTGGTATCTCCCGGTATCACAGCTCACTCAGTCTCACCTTTATCTCACTCCCCCTGCTGGTATCTCCCAATATCACAGCTCACTCACTCTCACCTTTATCTCACTCCCCCTGCTGGTATCTCCCTGTATCACAGCTCACTCTCACCTTTATCTCACTCGCTCTGCTGGTATCTCCCGGTATCACAGCTCACTCACTCTCACCTTTATCTCCCTCCCCCTGCTGGTATCTCCTGGTATCACAGCTGACTCACTCACATTTATCTCACTCCCCCTGCTGGTATCTCCCAGTATCACAGCTCACTCACTCTCACCTTTATCTCACTCCCCCTGCTGGTATCTCCCGGTATCACAGCTCACTCACTCTCACCTTTATCTCACTCCCCCTGCTGGTGTCTCCAGATATCACAGCTCACTCATTCTCACCTTTATCTCCCTCCACCTGCTGGTATCTCCCGGTATCACAGCTCACTCAATCTCACCTTTATCTCACACTCCCTGCTGGTGTCTCCAGGTGTCACAGCTCACTCAGTCTCACCTTTATCTCACTCCACCTGCTGGTATCTCCCGGTATCACAGCTCACTCAGTCTCACCTTTATCTCGCTCCACCTGCTGGTATCTCCCGGTATCACAGCTCACTCAGTCTCACCTTTATCTCACTCCACCTGCTGGTGTCTCCCGGTATCACAGCTCACTCAGTCTCACCTTTATCTCCCTCCCCCTGCTGGTATCTCCCGGTATCACAGCTCACTCAGTCTCACCTTTATCTCACTCCCCCTGCTGGTATCTCCCGGTATCACAGCTCACTCAGTCTCACCTTTATCTCACTCCCCCTGCTGGTATCTCCCGGTATCACAGCTCACTCAGTCTCACCTTTATCTCACTCCCCCTGCTGGTATCTCCCGGTATCACAGCTCATTAAGTCTCACCTTTATCTCACTCCCCATGCTGGTGTCTCCAGGTATCACAGCTCACTCACTCTCACCTTTGTCTCACTCCCCCTGCTGGTATCTCCTGGTAGCACAGCTCACTCACTCTCACTGAGAATGCTCAGGGGATCCAAGAGCTAGTAGATCACAAGCGCAGAGCATTTCTGAGCCTGAAGCAACAACGCAACTCGGGAGCAGCAAAGCAGCATTACAGACGGCTCAAGGCTGAGGTCCAACAAAAACCCAGGACCTAAATAACAGGTGGTGGATGGAGAAAGCACAGGCCCAAGGTCCCACCACAATGCTGGCCAAGAACGGGGAAATACTCATCAAGGACACCGAGGCAGTCAGGGCCCGCTGGAAGGAGCACTCCAAAGATCTCCTCAATCGAGACTCTGCCTTTGACTCGAGTGTTCTCGACTCCATCCCGTAGCATGTTACTCGCCACCACCTCAGTGAAACCACAACACTGCACGAGGTAGATAAAGCCATAAGACAGCTTAAGAACAACAAGACTACAGGAGCGGATGGAATCCCTGCTGAGGCACTAAGGTACAGCAGAGAGGCACTGCTGGTGCGAATATATGACCTCATCTCGCTCATCTGGAGGAGGAGAGCATGCAGTGATCGTGACCATCTTTAAGAAAGGGGACAAGTCCGACTGCGGCAACTACAGAGGAATCTCCCTGCTATCAGCCACTGGGAAAGTTGTTGCTAGAGTTCTCCTCAACCATCTTCTCCCTGTAGCTGAGGAGCTCCTCCCGGAGTCACAGTGCGGATTTCGTCCCCTACGGGCACAACGGACATGATTTTTGCAGCGCGACAGCTGAGGGAAAAATGCAGGGAACAGCACCAGCCCTTATACATGGCCTTCTTCGAGCTTACAAAGGCCTTTGACACTGTCAACCGCGAGGGTCTATGGAGCGCCCTCCTCCATTTCGGATGCCCCCAAAAGTTCATCACCATCCTCCGCCTGCTCCACGACGACATGCAGGCCGTGATCCTTATCAACGGATCCATCACAACCCTCTGGGAGAAGAAATTCCGTCTCAACTCGCTTTTAAATTGGCTCCCCCGTATTTTGAGGCTGTGCCCCCTAGTTCTAGTCTCCCCTTCCAGTGGAAACAACCTCTCTGCCTCTATCTTGTCTATCCCTTTCATTATTTTAAATGTTTCTATAAGATCATCCCTCATCCTTCTGATCTCCAACGAGTAAAGACCCAGTCTACTCAATCTATCATCATAAGGTAACCCCCTCATCTCCGGAATCAGCCGAGTGAATCGTCTCTGTACCCCCTCCAAAGCCAGTATATCCTTCCTTAAGTAAGGTGACCAAAACTGCACGCAGTACTCCAGGTGCGGCCTCACCAATACCCTATACAGTTGCAGCAGGACCTCCCTGCTTTTGTACTCCATCCCTCTCGCAATGAAGGCCAACATTCCATTCGCCTTCCTGATTACCTGCTGCTCCTGCAAACTAACTTTTTGGGATTGGAAAAAAAAGGGCCTTGTAAATGTCTGGTATGTCACCCAGGTAGGGTGGCACGGTTTAATGTCTTTTGTTTTTGCAGATAAACTCCAAAAAGAGTTTCATGTACAAGGACCCCCAGGTCCCTCTGCACCTCAGCATGTTATAATTTCTCCCCATTCAAATAATATTCCCTTTTACTGTTTTTTTTCCCCAAGGTGGATGTCCTTACACTTTCTGACATTGTATTCCATCTGCCAAACCTTCGCCCATTCGCTTAACCTATCCAGGCTTGTGATTTAATTTTAGTGATTTTTTTGTGTGTGAAGGAGTGCTTTTAGCAGCACTGTTGAATAAATCACCTGCTGAAATCACTGAGTGCAGCTTTTCGCTGCTAAACTTGCAGAACAGGTGCTGCATTGGTGCATGCAAATTAAGGAGTGTGTGTTTTGAGAAATAAGAGTGCTAATTCAACTTTGCAATGGAACAACGTCCACCAAGAACAAAGAATTTCTTGCATGAGGAAGTGGAGATATTAGTCAACATAATTGAGCAGAGATGACAGGAGCTAGATACCAGCAACAGAGGTCGCATAAAAGTGCCACCTAAAGAAATGAAGAAACACTGGAACCAAGTTGCAGAAGATTACTGCGCAGTGGTGCGTACCAGGAGATCTGGAAGCCAGTGTAAAAAGAAATGGCACGATCTTGGTCTAGTAGTTAGTGTCAGTAATATTTTCCATTTTTAATGTAGTCATAATTATAACGTGGCTATCTGTATGTCCCACCTTGCAGACTGACACACTCTGTAAAAAGTTATATTTTACTCTTTGTAGAAGAAATTGGCCCACAACAAAAGGGAAGCAACTCGAACAGGAGGGGGCGTGCCCAATCTGCATCCACAGACACCCTTGGAACAGAGGGTAGCTGCTATGATGAGTCGTACATGGAGAAAAGCAATCAGTACAGCACAAGCTGGGCCCGCACGCGAGGAACAGGGTAAGTCCTGAAAATGCATCGTGGCCCTTCAAATCAACCTGCTGCCTGGCCTGCTATGTGTGAGAGTACTCATAACACCCATCCGGCCCCCTCCCTTGCTGTTAAACATTTGACTGTTCTGATATATTTTGCAGAACATGATGATGATGATGATGATGATGATGATGATGCCAACCCTGAGGATCCTGAGGATACAGAACAAGAACCAGTACAACCAGATGCGGACGAACCAGACTGGATGATGGCAGCGATGACTCAAATGTCTGCAGGGGAGAGTTTCCAAATTAATGTTTATGAGCCCCCATCAAGGGGCATCAGAGTTTCAACCCCCAGCATAGGTTCTGGTTCCACCTTCTATGGTTTTGATTCCGATGCTGTGGGTCCCAGTGCTGCTGCTGATATCATGGAGCAGTTTACACCCATTCACCCACCATCCCAGCCCACGGCTCGCACTCGAGTGCTGTCGTCTGGAACACCAAGTGCCCCACCGTCCCAGCCCGCGCCTCTCTCTCTAGTACTGCCGTCTGGAACACAGACCGTCCCACCGTCCCAGCCCATGCCTCTCTCTCTAGTACTGCCGTCTGGAACACAGACCGTCCCACCGTCCCAGCCCGCGCCTCTCTCTCTAGTACTGCCGTCTGGAACACAGACCATCCCACCGTTCCACCATCCCAGCCCGCGCCTCTCTCTCTAGTACTGCCGTCTGGAACAGAGCGTCCCACCGTCTCAGCTCGCGCCTCCCTGTGTAGTGGTGCCGTTTGGAACACCGAGCGTCCCATCGTCCCTGCCCGCGCCTCCAGTGCAGTGGTGCTGTGAGGCAGACCCAGACAGAGGAGAAGGAGATTGGAGACGCGCTCTCCTGAGATGCAGCGTGCAACAGATGCGGCTCAGGTTGTGGCAATGGGTATGGAGACCAAAGAGCTTACCCGATCACTCATCGGTAGCGTCAGTGCAGTGGGTGAAGAGGTGACGGGCCTGACGGGAGAAATAGCAGTAATGACACGGGAACTTAGGGAGGGAATGTCCGAGGGAGTGCAATCGACGACACAGGGCCGTCAGGGAGGGCATGCAAACGACAGCACAGGCCCCTCATGGGGACAGCTGCTGCAATAAGGGCACACAGCCCCGCCAGTCAAATGACACCCCCATGAAGAAGTGAACATTCACTGAGATGTGGATGAGAGATGGTTGCAGCCTTTCTCTGCTGCTTTTGTTCTTGTTCTTGATGTAGCTGTCGTCGCGTTTTTCACATTGAAATTGTTTTGTAAGTTTTGTAACTTTACAACTTATAAGTGATCTTAGGGTGTTGAAGTGATCTTATCGTGTAAATGCTCTCACTTTTTGTAACTTATTTAATTTTGCACCTAAAAGTGATCTTGAAGTTTAAGTGATGTTAAGAGTGTAAGATTTTTCACATTGAGATTGTTTTGTAACTTTACAAGTTTATAAGTGATCGTAAAGTTTTTAAGTGATCTTCAAGAGTCACATTAAAAAGTGAAGTTTGATACAACAAATATTTTATTACAGTGACGTTAACTTTTCAATAAAATATTTTTTCATTAAAACTGTTTCAGGAAATTAGGGGTGCATGCAATAAAGGTGCAGCAGTTATAATGGGTGACTTTAATATGCATATAGATTGGGTTAACCAAACTGGAAGCAATACGGTGGAGGAGGATTTCCTGGAGTGCATAAGGGATGATTTTCTCGACCAATATGTTGAGGAACCAACTGGGGGAGAGGCCATCTTAGACTGGGTGTTGTGTAATGAGAGAGGATTAATTAGTAATCTCGTTGTGTGAGGCCCCTTGGGGAAGAGTGACCATAATATGGTGGAATTCTACATTAGGATGAAGAATGAAACAGTTAATTCAGAGACCATGGTCCAGAACTTAAAGAAGGGTAACTTTGAAGGTATGAGGCGTGAATTGGCTAGGATAGATTGGCGAATGATACTTAAGGGGTTGACAGTGGATGGGCAATGGCAGACATTTAGAGACCGCATGGATGAACTACAACAATTGTACATCCCTGTCTGGCGTAAAAATAAAAAAGGGAAGATGGCTCAACCGTGGCTATCAAGGGAAATCAGGGATAGTATCAAAGCCAAGGAAGTGGCATACAAATTGGCCAGAAATAGCAGTGAACCTGGGGATTGGGAGAAATTTAGAACTCAGCAGAGGAGGACAAAGGGTTTGATTAGGGCAGGGAAAATAGAGTACGAGAGGAAGCTTGCGGGGAACATTAAGACGGACTGCAAAAGCTTCTATAGATATGTAAAGAGAAAAAGGTTAGGAAAGACAAACGTAGGTCCCCTGCAGTCAGAATCAGGGAAGTCATACTGGGGAACAAAGAAATGGCAGACCAATTGAACAAGTACTTTGGTTCAGTATTCACTAAGGAGGACACAAACAACCTTCCGGATATAAAAGGGGTCAGAGGCTCTAGCAAGAAGGAGGAACTGAGGGAAATCCTTATTAGTCGGGAAATTGTGTTGGGGAAATTGATGGGATTGAAGGCCGATAAATCCCCAGGGCCTGATGGACTGCATCCCAGAGTACTTAAGGAGGTGGCCTTGGAAATAGCGGATGCATTGACAGTCATTTTCCAACATTCCATAGACTCTGGATCAGTTCCTATCGAGTGGAGGGTAGCCAAAGTAACCCCACTTTAAAAAAGGAGGGAGAGAGAAAACAGGGAATTATAGACCGGTCAGCCTGACCTCAGTAGTGGGTAAAATGATGGAATCAATTATTAAGGATGTCATAGCAGCGCATTTGGAAAGAGGTGACATGATAGGTCCAAGTCAGCATGGATTTGTGAAAGGGAAATCGTGCTTGACAAATCTTCTGGAATTTTTTGAGGATGTTTCCAGTAGAGTGGACAAGGGAGAACCAGTTGATGTGGTATATTTGGACTTTCAGAAGGCTTTCGACAAGGTCCCACACAAGAGATTAATGTGCAAAGTTAAAGCACATGGGATTGGGGATAGTGTGCTGACATGGATTGAGAACTGGTTGTCAGACAAGAAGCAAAGAGTCGGAGTAAATGGGTACTTTTCAGAATGGCAGGCAGTGACTAGTGGGGTACCGCAAAGTTCTGTGCTGGGGCCGCAGCTGTTTACATTGTACATTAATGATTTGGACGAGGGGATTAAATGTAGTATCTCCAAATTTGCGGTTGACACTAAGTTGGGTGGCAGTGTGAGCTGTGAGGAGGATGCTATGAGGCTGCAGAGTGACTTGGATGGGTTAGGTGAGTGGGCAAATGCATGGCAGATGAAGTATAATGTGGATAAATGTGAGGTTATCCACTTTGGTGGTTAAAAACAGAGAGACAGACTATTATCTGAATGGTGACAGATTAGGAAAAGGGGAGGTGCAACGAGACCTGGGTGTCATGGTACATCAGTCATTGAAGGTTGGCATTCAGGTACAGCAGGCGGTTAAGAAAGCAACTGGCATGTTGGCCTTCATAGCGAGGGGATTTGAGTACAGGGGCAGGGAGGTGTTGCTACAGTTGTACAGGGCCATGGTGAGGCCACACCTGGAGTATTGTGTACAGTTTTGGTCTCCTAACTTGAGGAAGGACATTCTTGCTATTGAGGGAGTGCAGCGAAGGTTCACCAGACTGATTCCCGGGATGGCAGGACTGACATATGAAGAAAGACTGGATCAACTGGGCTTGTATTCACTGGAGTTCAGAAGAATGAGAGGGGACCTCATAGAAACGTTTAAAATTCTGACGGGTTTAGACAGGTTAGATGCGGGAAGAATGTTCCCAATGTTGGGGAAGTCCAGAACCAGGGGTCACAGTCTAAGGATAAGGGGTAAGCCATTTAGGACTGAGATGAGGAGAAACTTCTTCACCCAGAGAGTGGTGAACCTGTGGAATTCTCTACCACAGAAAGTTGTTGAGGCCAATTCACTAAATATATTCAAAAAGGAGTTAGATATAGTCCTTACTACTCGGGGGATCAAGGGGTATAGCGAGAAAGCTGGAATGGGGTACTGAAGTTGCATGTTCAGCCATGAACTCATTGAATGGTGGTGCAGGCTCGAAGGGCCGAATGGCCTACTCCTGCACCTATTTTCTATGTTTCGATGTTCCATTAACACAACACAACGTAGGAACAACTGCAAAGAACAAACATGTCCATGTGCAACAGTGGTCGCAGAGCCCTCAGGCATCAGTAGTTGAAGCGTTCACGGATGAGCTGCTGGCGCAGGGCTCGAACAATCGTTAAAGGAGGGCGGTCTCTGACCTCGTGCTCCGGCATCAGGCACTTGCATGCTTTCCTGATCGTCGTCATCATCCTCATCCTGCTCTTCCAAAATACTATCATCAGGCACTGGACCCTCACATGGGTCTTCTGGTTCCACTACCAGCTCCTGCTGCCTCATGATGGCTAAGTTATGGAGCATGCAGCACACAACAGTGAAGTGACCGACAATCTGAGGAGAGTATTGCAAGTGGCCTCCGGAATGGTCCAGGCATCGGAAACGCTGTTTCAATATGCCAATGGTCCTCGCAATGATGCTGCGCGGCGCAATGTGCGCCATGTTGTATTGACGGTCAGCTTCTGTCCGTGTCACGTGTAGGGGCATTATGAGCCAGGTGGTCAGGCCGTACCCTTTGTCTCCCAGTAGCCAGCTCTGCCCTTCTGGCTGCTGCTCAAACATGTCAGATAGAACGCTGTCGCGAGGGATGACCGCATCGTGGGTGCTGCCAGGGTATCTCGCATCGACTGACATGATGCGCTGCTTGTCGTCACACACGAGCTGCACATTGATGGGAGTGGAAACCTTTTCTATTCCTGTACTGCTCGGAATCCTCCACAGGTGCTCGCAAGGCTATGTGGGTACAATCAATGCAGCCCTGTACCTTTGGGAAGCCAGCAATCCTGAAGAAGCCCACAGCCCTCTCATGGATCGCTTGTGCGGTCGTTCATTGGGAAATTGATGAAGTCATTCCTTCGCGCATACAGTGCAGCCGTGACCTGGTAAACGCAGGCATGTATTGCACGTCGAGAGATGGCGCACACATCTCCAGGTGTAGCCTGAAACGATCCAGAGGCATAGAAGGCAAGTGCAGCTGTTACCTTCACTTCAACAGGCAAGGCAGTTGGTGTTCTGCTTCTGGGCTGTAAATCTGCTCTAAGCATATCACAGATCTCAACGGCAACTTCTCTGCGGAAACGCAGCCTTTTGAAACAATCAGCCTCGCTTATGTCCAGGTACGAGCGCCTGGCTCGATATTGCCGATGTGGGTAAGGTCTCCTGTCCATCAGCCTACGGGCTGTGACGTTCCTGGTACGGTGAGCTCTAATCAATTCTCTCCTATGCAGTGAATTGCTTGCGAACCATTGCACAATCCGTGGTGTTGACAAAGCAGCACCCATTCTGCAATTACAAATTTAAGTTTCAAACTGGCTATCTGTCTGCCTCATCCTATCCTGTGGCCGAATGGCCTCAGCCTCCCTCGCAGCTCGAAGGCTGCTTGCTGTGTCTTCGGCTGCCGTCGAGCCACTGACGCCGCCCCTGTCTCCTACATGGAAGGAAGGCCGACCTGAAGCACCGCAGCTCGAAGGCTGCTGCTGCTTCACACAGGTAGGAATATTCAATCTTTTGTATTTGCTTTGTTTATAATCTTTTATTCAGGATGGCTCTTTATTTGTATAACTTATATTTGTATTTGTATAATCTCAGTCTATAACTAAGACTGTTGAATGCTTGTAAAATTTAATTACTTCCCCCTCCCCGCCCCCTCGTTCCCTACGCCTGATTTGTAACCTACGCCTGATTTCTAAAGTGTTGGCAAGGTTTTTCTGAGCGTACAAAAATCTAGACTTACTCCATTCTAAGTTAGTTTGGAGTAAGTTTTCGCTGCCTAAACTTTCAAAACAGACGTAAGTGGCCGGACACGCCCGCTTTTGAAAAAAAAATCTGTTCCAAAATGAAACTGTTCTCACTGACTAGAACTGGAGCAAACTAAATGCCGAGAATTGCAATTTCGAAAATACTCCATTCAAAAAAATTGGAGCAACTCAGACCGAAACTTGACCCCTATGTTTCTATGATTGTATTGCAGAGTGATATTCCAGTGAAAGGACTATTATATTGTAAAGTGCTGTTCCATTGCAATTTACTTCAATATTGCAAAGTCTAATCCATTGCGAACCAATAATACAACCATGGACGTTTATGGCACAGGAGGCCGCCATTCGGCCCGTCTAGCCCGTGCCAGCTCTGTGCAAGGGGGCGTCAGATAGTTCCACTCCCCGACCCTTTACCCCTAACCCTACAATTTTTGTTTTTCCTTCAGGTACTGATCTAATTCCCTTTGGAAAGCCACGATGTCGTACATTCCAGAGCAAACTCACTCGCAGCGTAAAAAAGCTCTCTCCTTTCGCCTTTGGTTCTTCTGCCAATCACCTTAACTCTGTGTCCTCTGGTTCTCGACCCTCCTGCCAATGGGAACGGTTTCTCTCGACTTTGTCTACACCCCTCGCTATGTTGAACACCTGTATGGAATCTCCGCAATTTTCTCTGCTCTGTGGAGAATAAGCCCAGCTTCTCCAGTCTATCCATGTAACTGAGGTCCCTCATCCCTGGAACCAGTCTTAGATATCTTTTCTGCAACCTCTCTAAGGCTTCACATCCTTCCTAGAGTGCGCTCCCATGAGTTGGACACAATACTCCAGTTGAAACCGAACCAGTGTTGTATAAAGGTCCATCATAACTTTCTTGCTTTGTACTCTATTCCTCGAATTATGAAGCCCAAGATTCCGTATACTTTTATTAACCGCATTCTCAATCTATCCTGCCACCTTCAACAATTTGTGCAATTATACCCCAGGACTCTCTGTGCATGCTCTCCCTTTAGAATTATGCACTTTAGTTCATATTGCCTCTCCTTGTTCTTCCTACCAAAATGCATCACTTTGCAATGTTCAGTGTCAAATTTCATTTGTCACGTTTCTGCCCATTCCAACAGCCTGTCTGTGTCCTCTTGTATTCTTTAACTATCCTCCTCACTGTTCATTATACTTTCAAGTTTTGTATCCAGGGACCAGGGAGAACTCCCCTTTTCTTTGAATAACGTCATGGGATCTTTTAATCCCACTTGGGAGGTCAGGTGGGGCCTCCATTCAACGTCCCGTGTGAAAGGCGGCACCTCTGACAGTGCAGTGCTCCCTCTGTACTGCATTAGTATGTAGGCCTAGATTTTATGCTCAAGGCTCTGTGGGTGGACATGATCCCACAACCTACTGACTCAGAGACCAGAGTGCTCCCACTGAGCCACGACTAACACCTCATTACTCCGGATTATTTCAGTTCTCTTACCGTCGGTTACTCTCATGGACAAGTCCAAGCTCCAGAGCACTACTCCTCGCCTTGGGATCCAGGGAAGGTATTGGTAACATGCCCATGTACCTGCCCTGGGAGTGTTTGATGGGACAGTGTAGAGGGAGCTTTACTCTGCATCTAACCCGTGCTGTACCTGCCCTGGGAGTGTTTGATGGGACAGTGTAGAGGGAGCTTTACTGCTGTACCTGCCCTGGGAGTGTTTCATGGGACAGTGTAGAGGGAGCTTTACTCTGTTTCGAACCCATGCTGGACCTGTCCCGCGAGTGTTTGACGGGACAGTGTAGAGGGAGCTTTACTCTTTATCTAACCCTTGCTGTACCTGCCCTTGGAGAGATTGATGGGAAAGTGTACATAGAAACATAGAAACATAGAAAATAGGTGCAGGAGCAGGCCATTCAGCCCTTCTAGCCTGCACCGCCATTCAATGAGTTCATGGCTGAACATGAAACTTCAGTACCCGCTTCCTGCTTTCTCGCCATACCCCTTGATCCCCCGAGTAGTAAGGACTTCATCTAACTCCCTTTTGAATATATTTAGTGAATTGGCCTCAACAACTTTCTGTGGTAGAGAATTCCACAGGTTCACCACTCTCTGGGTGAAGAAGTTTCTCCTCATCTCGGTCCTAAATGGCTTACCCCTTATCCTCAGACTGTGACCCCTGGTTCTGGACTTCCCCAACATTGGGAACATTCTTTCTGCATCTAACCTGTCTAAACCCGTCAGAATTTTAAACGTTTCTATGAGGTCCCCTCTCATTCTTCTGAACTCCAGTGAATACAAGCCCAGTTGATCCAGTCTTTCTTGATAGGTCAGTCCCACCATCCCGGGAATCAGTCTGGTGAATCTTCGCTGCACTCCCTCAATAGCAAGAATGTCCTTCCTCAAGTTAGGAGACCAAAACTGTACACAATACTCCAGGTGTGGCCTCACCAAGGCCCTGTACAACTGTAGCAACACCTCCCTGCCCCTGTACTCAAATCCCCTCGCTATGAAGGCCAACATGCCATTTGCTTTCTTAACCGCCTGCTGTACCTGCATGCCAACCTTCAATGACTGATGTACCATGACACCCAGGTCTCGTTGCACCTTCCCTTTTCCTAATCTGTCACCATTCAGATAATAGTCTGTTTCTCTGTTTTTACCACCAAAGTGGATAACCTCACATTTATCCACATTATACTTCATCTGCCATGCATTTGCCCACTCACCTAACCTATCCAAGTCACTCTGCAGCCTCATAGCATCCTCCTCGCAGCTCACACTGCCACCCAACTTAGTGTCATCCGCAAATTTGGAGATACTACATTTAATCCCCTCATCTAAATCATTAATGTACAATGTAAACAGTTGGGGCCCCAGCACAGAACCTTGCGGTACCCCACTAGTCACTGCCTGCCATTCTGAAAAGTACCCATTTACTCCTACTCTTTGCTTCGTGTCTGACAACCAGTTCTCAATCCACGTCAGCACACTACCCCCAATCCCATGTGCTTTAACTTTGCACATTAATCTCTTGTGTGGGACCTTATCGAAAGCCTTCTGAAAGTCCAAATATACAACATCAACTGGTTCTCCTTTGTCTACTTTACTGGAAACATCCTCAAAAAATTCCAGAAGATTTGTCAAGCATGATTTCCCTTTCACAAATCCATGCTGACTTGGATCTATCATGTCACCATTTTCCAAATGCGCTGCTATGACATCTTTAATAATTGATTCCATCATTTTACCCACTACTGAGGTCAGGCTGACTGGTCTATAATTCCGTGTTTTCTCTCTCCCTCCTTTTTTAAAAAGTGGGGTTACATTGGCTACCCTCCACTCCATAGGAACTGATCCAGAGTCAATGGAATGTTGGAAAATGACTGTCAATGCATCCGCTATTTCCAGGCCACCTCCTTAAGTACTCTGGGATGCAGTCCATCAGGCCCTGGGGATTTATCGGCCTTCAATCCCATCAATTTCCCCAACACAATTTCCCGACTAATAAAGATTTCCCTCAGTTCCTCCTCCTTACTAGACCCTCTGACCCCTTTTATATCCGGAAGGTTTTTGTGTCCTCCTTAGTGAATACTGAACCAAAGTACTTGTTCAATTGGTCTGCCATTTCTTTGTTCCCCGTTATGACTTCCCCTGATTCTGACTGCAGGGGACCTACGTTTGTCTTTACTAACCTTTTTCTCTTTACATATCTATAGAAACTTTTGCAATCCGCCTTAATGTTCCCTGCAAGCTTCTTCTCGTACTCCATTTTCCCCGCCCTAATCAAACCCTTTGTCCTCCTCTGCTGAGTTCTAAATTTCTCCCAGTCCCCGGGTTCGCTGCTATTTCTGGCCAATTTGTATGCCACTTCCTTGGCTTTAATACTATCCCTGATTTCCCTTGATAGCCACGGTTGAGCCACCTTCCCTTTTTTATTTTTACGCCAGATAAAAGTACATATAAGAACATTAGAAATAGGAGCAGGAGTAGGTCATACAGCCCCTCGAGCCTGCTCTTCCATTCAATAAGATCATGGCTGATCTGATCATGGACTCAGCTCCACTTCCCCGCCCGCTCCCCATAACCCTTTATCCCCTTATCGTTTAAGAAACTGTCTATTTCTGCCTTAAATGTATTTAATGTCCCAGCTTCTCTGAGGCAGCGAATTCCACAGATTTACAACCCTCTGAGAGAAGAAATTTCTCCTCATCTCAGTTTTAAATGGGCGGCCCCTTATTCTAAGATCATGCCCTCTCGTTCTAGTCTCCCCCATCAGTGGAAACATCCTCTCTGCATCCACCTTGTCAAGCCCCCTCATAATCTTATATGTTTCAACCAGATCACCTCACATTCTTCTGAATTCCAATGAGTTGAGGCCCAACCTCCTCAACCTTTCCTCATAAGTCAACTCCCTCATCCCCAGAATCAACCGAGTGAACCTTCTCTGAACTGCCTCCAAAGCAAGTATATCCTTTCGTAAATATGGAAACCAAAACTGCACGCAGTATTCCAGGTGTGGCCTCACCAATGCCTCATATAGCTGCAGCAAGACTTCCCTGCTTTTAGACTCCATCCCCTTCGCAATAAAGGCCAAGATTCCATTCGCCTTCCTGATCACTTGCTGTACCTGCATACTAACCTTTTGTGTTTTATGCACAAGGACCCCCAGGTCCCGCTGTACTACAGCACTTTGTAATCTTTCTCCATTTAAATAATAACTTGCTCTTTGATTTTTTTCTGCCAAAGTGCATGACCTCACACTTTCCCACATTATGCTCCTTCTGCCAAATTGTTGCCCACTCACTGAGCCTGTCTATGTCCTTTTGCAGATTTTTTGTGTCCTCCTCACACATTGCTTTTCCTCCCATCTTTGTATCCAGCAAACTTGGCTACGTTACAATCGGTCCTCTCTTCCAATTCGTTGATATGGATTGTAAATAGTTGGGGTCCCAGCACTGATCCCTGTGGCACCCCACTAGTTACTGATTGCCAACCTGAGAATGAACCATTTATCCCGATTCTCTGTTTTCTGTTAGTTAGCCAATCCTCTATCCATGCTAATATATTACCCCCAACCCCAGGAACTTTTATCTTGTGCAGTAACCTTTTCTGTGGCACCTTGTCAAACGCCTTCTGGAAGTCCAAGTACACCACATCCACTGGTTCCCCTTTATCCACCCTGTTCGTTACATCCTCAAAGAACTCCAGCAAATTTGTCAAACATGACTTCCCCTTCATCAATCCATGCCGACTTTGCCTGACCGAGTTATGCTTTTCCAAATGTCCTGGTATTGCTTCTTTAACAATGGACACCAACATTTTCCCAACCACAGTTCAGCTAACTGTTCTATAGTTTCCTGCTTTTTGTCTGCCTTCTGTCTCAAATATGGGTGTTACATTTGTAGTTTTCTGACCTGCTGGGAGCTTTACTCTGTATCTAATCCCGTGCTGTACCTGCCCTGGGAGTGTTTGATGGGACAGTGTAGAGGGAGCTTTACTCTGTCTCTCGCCCATGCTGTACCTGCCCTGGGAGTGTTTGATGGGACAGTGCAGAGGGAGCTTTACTCTGTATCTAACCCAGTGCTGTACCTGCCCTGGGAGTGTTTGATGGACAGTGTAGAGGGAGCTTTACTCTGTATCTAGCCCATGCTGTACCTGCCCTGGGAGTGGTGATGTGAACCTACCTGTGTCCATTCTCATTATCCGTGAAGACGTTGGATCTTCTCCCCTGTTTGGACCTTTAGCCATGGTGGTGACAGGTGTTCCCAGATTCTGATGCTCTGTCATAAATATATTCATAGGAGTGTTAGAGGGATATATAAAATTGAGAAGGAGAAGGTTGCCTTGTTGAACATGATACCCAGTCCCTCCTCCCCCATCAGTACAACAGCGGTTAGCTCTGGGATCGAGCATTTCCCGAGTGTTACGATCAAGTCTCCACATCAGGTGTGACATAGACAGCTGCCCAGTGAAATCCAGTGAGTCCCGCTGATCTCCACAACCCAGTTCCAGACGGGCTCCCGTCGGCCGAGACTGCGCACTGGGAGCGCCCATTGGTGAGATTTACTCAGTACAGGCCCAAACCAGCTTTATTCCTGAGGTAGGGAATATTCTGCTGGGAAATGCGGAGTGGGTGATCATTGATCAATTAAATAATCCTTCACTTGGTTTTATACAATCTGGCGGTATTGTATTATCTTTATTCACAGATTTGTGTTTAACATTTTTAATTTGTTGAGTTGTGATGTTAAATTTTGGCATTTTATGAATATTATATCTATCCACATACACAATATAAAGCTGGATGTAATTGCTCTGGTCTCTATGGGCAGTGACAATGTCCGTGTGTTCATGGAGATGTGACCTGGTTGCTGCTTCTATTTGAATATATTGACTGTATCTCTCATGGTGTCAGCACCTGACCAATGAGCACTGTAGGAGGTGAGGACATTTCCCACTGTTCCACTGATATTAACACTAATGTAGAATGAATTGTGTACCTTCAGTCAGGGGATACATAACATTGATTTGTTTCATTATCATTAGATGTCTTACAATCTCAAAACACCATAAATATAGAATTGGTAGATTTAGCTGCTGTATTACAATCACAATTCTCCACTTGTACGTGTGCAGACACACACTCACCCACGTTATCTGTCATCATCCCTTCCTTTCCCCACTCTGGAAATGCAAGCGATTCAGTCTCGGATCAGTAATTTCTCCAAACAGAAGTTGAAGTTATTCTCCGGCATTAATTTGTGAGCAGTTAGTAAATGGGCAGCAGGGTTTTGGATGAGTGCAAGTTTATGGAGGGTGTAAGAAGGGAGGCCGGCCAGGAGAACGTTGGAACAGTCAAGTCTAGAGGTTGCAAAGGCAGAGATAAGGGTTTCAGCAACAGATGGTTCATCTGCTGTTGTTCCTCAGTCTGCAACCCCATTAACTTCCAGCTGTAGGCCTTCTCTATCACTCCATCATTTACCAGCGATCTAATTATGTGAGACAGAAAATGAGATAAATATTGATAAAGTGACGCAGACTGGGACTCTCTCTGACCTTTCTCTCCAGTCCATCCCCTGGACCAGTGTGTACCTGAGTCAATGGGACTCTCTCTGACCTTTCTCTCCAGTCCATCCCCAGGACCAGTGTGTATCTGAGTCAATGGGACTCTCTCTGACCTTTCTCTCCAGGACCAGTATGTACCTGAGTCAATGGGACTCTCTCTGACCTTTCTCTCCAGGACCAGTATGTACCTGAGTCAATGAGACTCTCTCTGACCTTTCTCCCCAGGACCAGTGTGTACCTGAGTCAATGGGACTCTCTCTGACCTTTCTCCCCAGGACCAGTGTGTACCTGAGTCAATGGGACTCTCTCTGACCTTTCTCTCCAGGACCAGTATGTACCTGAGTCAATGAGACTCTCTCTGACCTTTCTCCCCAGGACCAGTATGTACCTGAGTCAATGGGACTCTCTCTGACCTTTCTCTCCAGTCCATCCCCAGGACCAGTGTGTACCTGAGTCAATGGGACTCTCTCTGACCTTTCTCTCCAGTCCATCCCCTGGACCAGTGTGTACCTGAGTCAATGGGACTCTCTCTGACCTTTCTCTCCAGTCCATCCCCAGGACCAGTGTGTACCTGAGTCAATGGGACTCTCTCTGACCTTTCTCTCCAGGACCAGTACCTGAGTCAATGGGACTCTCTCTGACCTTTCTCTCCAGGACCAGTATGTACCTGAGTCAATGGGACTCTCTCTGACCTTTCTCTCCAGTCCATCCCCTGGACCAGTGTGTACCTGAGTCAATGGGACTCTCTCTGACCTTTCTCTCCAGTCCATCCCCTGGACCAGTGTGTACCTGAGTCAATGGGACTCTCTCTGACCTTTCTCTCCAGTCCATCCCCAGGACCAGTGTGTATCTGAGTCAATGGGACTCTCTCTGACCTTTCTCCCCAGGACCAGTGAGTACCTGAGTCAATGGGACTCTCTCCGACCTTTCTCCCCAGGACCAGTGTGTATCTGAGTCAATGGGACTCTCTCTGACCTTTCTCTCCAGGACCAGTATGTACCTGAGTCAATGGGACTCTCTCTGACCTTTCTCTCCAGTCCATCCCCTGGACCAGTGTGTACCTGAGTCAATGGGACTCTCTCTGACCTTTCTCTCCAGTCCATCCCCTGGACCAGTGTGTACCTGAGTCAATGGGACTCTCTCTGACCTTTCTCTCCAGGACCAGTATGTACCTGAGTCAATGAGACTCTCTCTGACCTTTCTCCCCAGGACCAGTGTGTATCTGAGTCAATGGGACTCTCTCTGACCTTTCTCTCCAGGACCAGTATGTACCTGAGTCAATGGGACTCTCTCTGACCTTTCTCTCCAGTCCATCCCCAGGACCAGTGTGTACCTGAGTCAATGGGACTCTCTCTGACCTTTCTCTCCAGTCCATCCCCTGGACCAGTGTGTACCTGAGTCAATGGGACTCTCTCTGACCTTTCTCTCCAGTCCATCCCCAGGACCAGTGTGTACCTGAGTCAATGGGACTCTCTCTGACCTTTCTCCCCAGGACCAGTGTGTACCTGAGTCAATGGGACTCTCTCTGACCTTTCTCTCCAGGACCAGTACCTGAGTCAATGGGACTCTCTCTGACCTTTCTCTCCAGGACCAGTATATACCTGAGTCAATGGGACTCTCTCTGACCTTTCTCTCTAGTCCATCCCCTGGACCAGTGTGTACCTGAGTCAATGGGACTCTCTCTGACCTTTCTCTCCAGTCCATCCCCTGGACCAGTGTGTACCTGAGTCAATGGGACTCTCTCTGACCTTTCTCTCCAGTCCATCCCCAGGACCAGTGTGTATCTGAGTCAATGGGACTCTCTCTGACCTTTCTCCCCAGGACTAGTGTGTACCTGAGTCAATGGGACTCTCTCTGACCTTTCTCCCCAGGACCAGTGTGTATCTGAGTCAATGGGACTCTCTCTGACCTTTCTCTCCAGGACCAGTATGTACCTGAGTCAATGGGACTCTCTCTGACCTTTCTCTCCAGTCCATCCGCTGGACCAGTGTGTACCTGAGTCAATGGGACTCTCTCTGACCTTTCTCTCCAGTCCATCCCCTGGACCAGTGTGTACCTGAGTCAATGGGACTCTCTCTGACCTTTCTCTCCAGTCCATCCCCAGGACCAGTGTGTACCTGAGTCAATGGGACTCTCTCTGACCTTTCTCTCCAGTCCATCCCCTGGACCAGTGTGTACCTGAGTCAATGGGACAGTCTCTGACCTTTGCCCCCCAGGACCAGTGTGTATCTGAGTCAATGGGACTCTCTCTGACCTTTGCCCCCCAGGACCAGTGTGTACCTGAGTCAATGGGACTCTCTCTGACCTTTGCCCCCCAGGACCAGTGTGTATCTGAGTCAATGGGACTCTCTCTGACCTTTGCCCCCCAGGACCAGTGTGTACCTGAGTCAATGGGACTCTCTCTGACCTTTGCCCCCCAGGACCAGTGTGTATCTGAGTCAATGGGACTCTCTCTGACCTTTGCCCCCCAGGACCAGTGTGTACCTGAGTCAATGGGACTCTCTCTGACCTTTCTCCCCAGGACCAGTGTGTACCTGAGTCAATGGGACTCTCTCTGACCTTTCTCTCCAGGACCAGTACCTGAGTCAATGGGACTCTCTCTGACCTTTCTCTCCAGGACCAGTATGTACCTGAGTCAATGGGACTCTCTCTGACCTTTGCCCCCCAGGAGCAGTGTGCACCTGAGTCAATGGGACTCTCTCTGACCTTTGCCCCCCAGGACCAGTGTGTACCTGAGTCCATGGGACTCTCTCTGACCTTTGCCCCCCAGGACCAGTGTGTACCTGAGTCAATGGGACTCTCTCTGACCTTTGCCCCCCAGGACCAGTGTGTACCTGAGTCAATGGGACTCTCTCTGACCTTTGCCCCCCAGGACCAGTGTGTACCTGAGTCAATGGGACACTCTCTGACCTTTGCCCCCCAGGACCAGTGTGTATCTGAGTCAATGGGACTCTCTCTGACCTTTGCCCCCCAGGACCAGTGTGTACCTGAGTCAATGGGACTCTCTCTGACCTTGCTCCCCTGTCGATCGATGGACGCTCTGTGAATCGGAAGAGTTCTCTGTGTTTGGTGCTCTCACAATCCTGGGCTGGTCCACCTGCTGTTGTTCCTCAGTCTACAATCCCGGTTTACTTCCAGCTGCGGCCCTTTCTCAGTCGCTCCTCCATTCACCGGGATATCTGATGATGGCAGGGCAGAAAATGAGCAGAATATTGACGGTGTGAAGCCGCGTGTGACGTGAAGCTGCCCTGGAGTTACTGGTAGAAAGACAAGATTGAAGTAGAAATAAGTGCAGAGTGTGCAGTCAGAGACTCCTCATATACCGGCCGTGCATCTTCCAGCAGGAGCTGACATATTGGGGAGAATGAAGCTGAGGAAAGAGTGCTGTATATTGTCACTCAATCTTCCAGCTGCACTGCCCCCAGCAGCAGGTCAAGGGCCGTGGCCCTGAATGTCAGGCCAATGACAATGATCTTCCCTCAGCTCCATTCTCTCTCTGTCCCCCCACACACACTGCCTGAGCTCTCAGGCTGACTGTTCCCAGCACCTTGTCTCTTTATTCTCTCACATTGCAGCATTCCCGCTGCTGGGCTCAGGGGCTGTGTGGGCGGGGCCCTGACCTCACACACGGTGGGCGGGGCCATGTCCCGCGCGCTGCCGGGCTCGCGGCGTGACCGTTCAACCGCCGCACGGTTCAAATCAGGAGCCACGTGACCCCCCCCACTCCCCGCCCCGCGCGCGCTTCCTTCTGCAGTCCTCTGGGCGGGGCTCTGTGGGGCGGCGGCACTGCGATTGGTGCAAGGGGCTGTCACTCTCCCGTGTGCAGCCAGTAGGACGGCAGCACTCAGCCAGGGGGTGGTTAATTTATGCAGTGGGGGGAAGGGAATGGGACAGTGACGGGGCTGGAACAGCGGGGACAATGGCGCAGCTCCGTCTGCCGGCCTCAACATGCGGCAGTGTCAGGTCTGAGGCTTTCTATCACACACCCAGGGACTGTAAACTAACAGTAAGGGGCTGTAACTGAGCGGGGAAAGCGGGCCGCTTACTGTCAGCATCACATCCCGGGGAATGTGCTGAGCCGGCTCACAATACAGGGCCCGGTCCGGGGATGGAGGGCGGGGGCTCAGTCTGCAGCCGGCGGAGAAAGTGGCGCATTTCCGGCCGCACCGCTCACAGTGTGCAATCTCAGGCGGGGGGCCGGGATTTTACTGTGAGGGCAAACACCGAACTTAACACAGGCCCGGAGCTGGGGGTTTGGGACATGTGGGAGTTAGTGAAACTATCAGTGGGCCCAGACACTGTGTAACCCGGGGGTGGGCCCAGTGGGCCCAGACACTGTGTAACCCGGGGGTGGGCCCAGTGAGATCAGACACTGTGTAACCCGGGGGTGGGCCCAGTGAGATCAGACAGTGTGTAACCCGGGGGTGGGCCCAGTGAGATCAGACACTGTGTAACCCGGGGGTGGGCCCAGTGAGATCAGACACTGTGTAACCCGGGGGTGGGCCCAGTGAGATCAGACAGTGTGTAACCCGGGGGTGGGCCCAGTGAGATCAGACAGTGTGTAACCCGGGGGTGGGCCCAGTGAGATCAGACAGTGTGTAACCCGGGGGTGGGCCCAGTGAGATCAGACAGTGTGTAACCCGGGGGTGGGCCCAGTGAGATCAGACAGTGTGTAACCCGGGGGTGGGCCCAGTGAGATCAGACACTGTGTAACCCGGGGGTGGGCCCAGTGAGATCAGACACTGTGTAACCCGGGGGTGGGCCCAGTGAGATCAGACAGTGTGTAACCCGGGGGTGGGCCCAGTGAGATCAGACACTGTGTAACCCGGGGGTGGGCCCAGTGAGATCAGACACTGTGTAACCCGGGGGTGGGCCCAGTGAGATCAGACAGTGTGTAACCCGGGGGTGGGCCCAGTGAGATCAGACACTGTGTAACCCGGGGGTGGGCCCAGTGAGATCAGACAGTGTGTAACCCGGGGGTGGGCCCAGTGAGATCAGACAGTGTGTAACCCGGGGGTGGGCCCAGTGAGATCAGACACTGTGTAACCCGGGGGTGGGCCCAGTGAGATCAGACACTGTGTAACCCGGGGGTGGGCCCAGTGAGATCAGACAGTGTGTAACCCGGGGGTGGGCCCAGTGAGATCAGACACTGTGTAACCCGGGGGTGGGCCCAGTGAGATCAGACACTGTGTAACCCGGGGGTGGGCCCAGTGAGATCAGACAGTGTGTAACCCGGGGGTGGGCCCAGTGAGATCAGACAGTGTGTAACCCGGGGGTGGGCCCAGTGAGATCAGACACTGTGTAACCCGGGGGTGGGCCCAGTGAGATCAGACACTGTGTAACCCGGGGGTGGGCCCAGTGAGATCAGACACTGTGTAACCCGGGGGTGGGCCCAGTGAGATCAGACAGTGTGTAACCCGGGGGTGGGCCCAGTGAGATCAGACACTGTGTAACCCGGGGGTGGGCCCAGTGAGATCAGACAGTGTGTAACCCGGGGGTGGGCCCAGTGAGATCAGACAGTGTGTAACCCGGGGGTGGGCCCAGTGAGATCAGACAGTGTGTAACCCGGGGGTGGGCCCAGTGAGATCAGACAGTGTGTAACCCGGGGGTGGGCCCAGTGAGATCAGACAGTGTGTAACCTGGGGGTGGGCCCAGTGAGATCAGACACTGTGTAACCCGGGGGTGGGCCCAGTGAGATCAGACAGTGTGTAACCCGGGGGTGGGCCCAGTGAGATCAGACAGTGTGTAACCCGGGGGTGGGCCCAGTGAGATCAGACAGTGTGTAACCCGGGGGTGGGCCCAGTGAGATCAGACAGTGTGTAACCCGGGGGTGGGCCCAGTGAGATCAGACACTGTGTAACCCGGGGGTGGGCCCAGTGAGATCAGACAGTGTGTAACTCGGGGAGTATGGGCTTAGTCAGATCACACAGCGCCGGTTTGTCTGAACAATAGACAGTAATTTCCGCAGTTTTGTCAAGAACTCTGGTGATTTGTGTGATGCTCCAATGAGCTTGCCGGGGATCTGAGGCAAATGACAAAATCCTACAGAAATACTCAACCCTGAACTTTCAGTATTTTTTAGCGTAAGAAATGTACACATTACATTCGACGTCACACCGTTAATATTTGTCTCATTTTCTGCCCTGCCATAATTAGACCTCCTGATGTATGACGGAGTGATTGAGATATTCCAGAGGTGGAAGTAAACAGGGATTGTAGACTGATGAACAACGGCAGGTGAACCAGCCCAGGATTGTGAGAACACCAAACACCGAGAACTCTTCTGATTCACGGAGCTTCCATAGATCAACAGGGTCGAAAGGTCAGAGAAAGTCCCATTGACTCAGATACACACTGGTCCTGGGGGACTGGTGAGAAAGGTCAGGGAGAGTCCCATTGACTCAGTTACACACTGGAGATGGACTGGGGAAAAAGGTCAGAGAGCTCCATTGACTCAGGTACACACTGGTCCTGGGGAGAAAGGTCAGAGAGAATCCCATTGACTCAGGTACACACTGGTCCTGGGGGGAAAGGTCAGAGAGAGTCCCATTGACTCAGATACACACTGGTCCTGTAGACAGTGCACAAAGATTAAAGGCAAGGCAGGAAATGATGAGAATGGGATTGGGAGAGTCTGACCACCGAGCACAATTATCCAGCAGGAGGTCCTGCAGTGGGACATGAAATAAGATCAGTTTCTGTCTCTGAACACAGTCACATTGAATTGTGTGTTTTTAGAGTAAATGAGGTCTCACAGTGTTGAGGTTAGTGCAGTAGATGTGTTACTTTATCAAATGGCTTTTGAAAGTTCATTATCATAAATTGGACTTGTTTGTAACGTTGAAGCACGTGGTGTTAAAGGGACAGTGGTAACTTGGATATGTAATTCGCTGAGAGCAGTGTGTTTTTCTGACTGTGGAGAAGTATGCATTGGGTCAACCAGGTGTCGCAATTGTGACCGTTTCTTTTCTGGTTATATTTGAAATGACCTGGCCTTCGCTGTAGGGAGCGGACCTTCGAGGTTTGCTGAGGACAAGAAACTTGATTGTAGTAAATGGTGATCAGGATAGCACAGACTTTAGAAAGGCACAGACAGAGACTGGTGAACTGGACTGAAACATGGCAGATGCAATTTATTATAGCTCAGTGTGAAGTGAGACACTTTGGGAAGAACAACATGGAGAGGCAGTATAATGCAAACAGGACTATTTTGAAGGGATGTTAGAGCAGAGAGACCTGGGGATGAATATGCACAAATATTTCAAGATGGAAGGGTAAGCTGATGAGGCATTTAAGAGAGTGTGTGGGATCCTCCGCATTGTAAATGGGCACTGAATATAAAAACACGGAGTTCAATGCTAACCCATTACACATCAGTAGTGAGGCTGGAGTATTGTGTACAATTCTGAGCAGCACACACTCGGAAGAATGCCAAGGCGTTGGCGAGGGTACAGAGGAGGCTTACCAGGATGATACCCAAGGCGGGGTTTGCCCCTTCGGCCGTCTGCTGTGTGAGTGACGGTGAGGAACATGAGGGTTGCCCGGGTTACTGGGGTGGGTCCGATATGTGAGTGACTGAGGAATAGGAGGGTTACCGGGGCGGGGCAGGTATGTGAGTGACTGAGGAATATTTTCTATGTTTCGATGTTCCATTAACACAACACAACGTAGGAACAACTGCAAAGAATAAACATGTCCATGTGCGACAGTGGTCGCAGAGCCCTCAGGCATCAGTCGTTGAAGCGTTCACGGATGAGCTGCTGGCGCAGGGCTCGAACAATCGTTAAAGGAGGGCGGTCTCCGACCTCGTGCTCCGGCATCAGGCACTTGCATGCTTTCCTGATCGTCGTCATCATCATCCTCAACCTGCTCTTCCAAAATACTATCATCAGGCACTGGACCCTCACGTGGGTCTTCTGGTTCCACTACCAGCTCCTGCTGCCTCATGATGGTTAAGTTATGGATCATGCAGCACACACCAGTGAAGTGACCGACAATCTGAGGAGAGTATTGCAAGTGGCCTCCGGAATGGTCCAGGCATCGCAAACGCTGTTTCAATATGCTAATGGTCCTCTCAATGATGCTGCGCGTCGCAATGTGCGCCATGTTGTATTGACGGTCAGCTTCTGTCCGTGTCACGTGTAGGGGCATTATGAGTCAGGTGGTTAGGCCGTACCCTTTGTCTCCCAGTAGCCAGCTCTGCCCTTCTGGCTGCTGCTCAAACATGTCAGATAGAACGCTGTCGCGAGGGATGACCGCATCGTGGGTGCTGCCAGGGTATCTCGCATCGACTGACATGATGCGCTGCTTGTCGTCACACACAAGCTGCACATTGATGGGAGTGGAAACCTTTTCTATTCCTGTACTGCTCGGAATCCTCCACAGGTGCTCGCAAGGCTATGTGGGTACAATCAATGCAGCCCTGCACCTTTGGGAAGCCAGCAATCCTGAAGGAGCCCACAGCGCCCTCATGGATCGCTTGTGCGGTCGGTCATTGGGAAATTGATGAAGTCATTCCTTCGCGCATACAGTGCAGCCGTGACCTGGTAAATGCAGGCATGTATTGCACGTCGAGAGATGGCGCACACATCTCCAGGTGTAGCCTGAAACGATCCCGAGGCATAGAAGGCAAGTGCAGCTGTTACCTTCACTTCAACAGACAAGGCAATTGGTGTTCTGCTTCTGGGCTGTAAATCTGCTCTAAGCATATCACAGATCACAACGGCAACTTCTCTGCGGAAACGCAGCCTTTTGAAACAATCAGCCTCGCTTATGTCCAGGTACGAGCGCCTGGCTCGATATTGCCGATGTGGGTAAGGTCTCCTGCCCATCAGCCTACGGGCTATGACGTTCCTGGTACGGTGAGCTCTAATCAATTCTCTCCTATGCAGTGAATTGCTGGCGAACCATTGCACAATCCGTGGTGTTGACAAAGCAGCACCCATTCTGCAATTACAAATTTAAGTTTCAAACTGGCTATCTGTCTGCCTCATCCTGTCCTGTGGCCGAATGGCCTCAGCCTCCCTCGCAGCTCGAAGGCTGCTTGCTGTGTCTTCGGCTGCCGTCAAACCACTGACGCCGCCCCTGTCTCCTACATGGAAGGAAGGCCGACCTGAAGCACCGCAGCTCGAAGGCTGCTGCTGCTTCACACAGGTAGGAATATTCAATCTTTTGTATTTGCTTTGTTTATAATCTTTTATTCAGGATGGCTCTTTATTTGTATAACTTATATTTGTATTTGTATAATCTCAGTCTATAACTAAGACTGTTGAATGCTTGTAAAATTTAATTACTTCCCCCTCCCCGCCCCCTTGTTCCCTACGCCTGATTTGTAACCTACGCCTGATTTCTAAAGTGTTGGCAAGGTTTTTCTGAGCGTACAAAAATCTAGACTTACTCCATTCTAAGTTAGTTTGGAGTAAATTTTCGCTGCCTAAACTTTCAAAACAGGCTTAAGTGGCCGGACACGCCCCCTTTTGAAAAAAAAATCTGTTCCAAAATGAAACTGTTCTCACTGACTAGAACTGGAGCAAACTAAATGCCGAGAATTGCAATTTCGAAAATACTCCATTCTAAACCAGTTGCTCCAAAAAAATTGGAGCAACTCAGACCGAAACTTGACCCCTATGTTTCTATGATTGTATTGCAGAGTGATATTCCAGTGAAAGGACTATTATATTGTAAAGTGCTGTTCCATTGCAATTTACTTCAATATTGCAAAGTCTAATCCATTGCGAACCAATAATACAACCATGGACGTTTATGGCACAGGAGGCCGCCATTCGGCCCGTCTAGCCCGTGCCAGCTCTGTGCAAGGGGGCGTCAGATAGTTCCACTCCCCGACCCTTTACCCCTAACCCTACAATTTTTGTTTTTCCTTCAGGTACTTATCTAATTCCCTTTGGAAAGCCACGATGTCGTACATTCCAGAGCAAACTCACTCGCAGCGTAAAAAAGCTCTCTCCTTTCGCCTTTGGTTCTTCTGCCAATCACCTTAACTCTGTGTCCTCTGGTTCTCGACCCTTCTGCCAATGGGAACGGTTTCTCTCGACTTTGTCTACACCCCTCGCTATGTTGAACACCTGTATGGAATCTCCGCAATTTTCTCTGCTCTGTGGAGAATAAGCCCAGCTTCTCCAGTCTATCCATGTAACTGAGGTCCCTCATCCCTGGAACCAGTCTTAGATATCTTTTCTGCAACCTCTCTAAGGCTTCACATCCTTCCTAGAGTGCGCTCCCATGAGTTGGACACAATACTCCAGTTGAAACCGAACCAGTGTTGTATAAAGGTCCATCATAACTTTCTTGCTTTGTACTCTATTCCTCGAATTATGAAGCCCAAGATTCCGTATACTTTTATTAACCGCATTCTCAATCTATCCTGCCACCTTCAACAATTTGTGCAATTATACCCCAGGTCTCTCTGTGCATGCTCTCCCTTTAGAATTATGCACTTTAGTTCATATTGCCTCTCCTTGTTCTTCCTACCAAAATGCATCACTTTGCAATGTTCAGTGTCAAATTTCATTTGTCACGTTTCTGCCCATTCCAACAGCCTGTCTGTGTCCTCTTGTATTCTTTAACTATCCTCCTCACTGTTCATTATACTTCCAAGTTTTGTATCCAGGGAGAACTCCCCTTTTCTTTGAATAACGTCATGGGATCTTTTAATCCCACTTGGGAGGTCAGGTGGGGCCTCCATTCAACGTCTCGTGTGAAAGGCGGCACCTCTGACAGTGCAGTGCTCCCTCTGTACTGCATTAGAATGTAGGCCTAGATTTTATGCTCAAGGCTCTGAGGGTGGACATGATCCCACAACCTACTGACTCAGAGACCAGAGTGCTCCCACTGAGCCACGACTAACACCTCATTACTCCGGATTATTTCAGTTCTCTTACCGTCGGTTACTCTCATGGACAAGTCCAAGCTCCAGAGCACTACTCCTCGCCTTGGGATCCAGGGAAGGTATTGGTAACATGCCCATGTACCTGCCCTGGGAGTGTTTGATGGGACAGTGTAGAGGGAGCTTTACTCTGCATCTAACCCGTGCTGTACCTGCCCTGGGAGTGTTTGATGGGACAGTGTAGAGGGAGCTTTACTCTGTATCGAACCCATGCTGGACCTGTCCCGCGAGTGTTTGACGGGACAGTGTAGAGGGAGCTTTACTCTTTATCTAACCCTTGCTGTACCTGCCCTGGGAGTGTTTGTTGGGAAAGTGTACATAGAAACATAGAAACATAGAAAATAGGTGCAGGAGCAGGCCATTCAGCCCTTCTAGCCTGCACCGCCATTCAATGAGTTCATGGCTGAACATGAAACTTCAGTACCCGCTTCCTGCTTTCTCGCCATACCCCTTGATCCCCCGAATAGTAAGGACTTCATCTAACTCCCTTTTGAATATATTTAGTGAATTGGCCTCAACTACTTTCTGTGGTAGAGAATTCCACAGGTTCACCACTCTCTGGGTGAAGAAGTTTCTCCTCATCTTGGTCCTAAATGGCTTACCCCTTATCCTCAGACTGTGACCCCTGGTTCTGGACTTCCCCAACATTGGGAACATTCTTTCTGCATCTAACCTGTCTAAACCCGTCAGAATTTTAAACGTTTCTATGAGGTCCCCTCTCATTCTTCTGAACTCCAGTGAATACAAGCCCAGTTAATCCAGTCTTTCTTGATAGGTCAGTCCCACCATCCCGGGAATCAGTCTGGTGAATCTTCGCTGCACTCCCTCAATAGCAAGAATGTCCTTCCTCAAGTTAGGAGACCAAAACTGTACACAATACTCCAGGTGTGGCCTCACCAAGGCCCTGTACAACTGTAGCAACACCTCCCTGCCCCTGTACTCAAATCCCCTCGCTATGAAGGCCAACATGCCATTTGCTTTCTTAACCGCCTGCTGTACCTGCATGCCAACCTTCAATGACTGATGTACCATGACACCCAGGTCTCGTTGCACCTTCCCTTTTCCTAATCTGTCACCATTCAGATAATAGTCTGTCTCTCTGTTTTTACCACCAAAGTGGATAACCTCACATTTATCCACATTATACTTCATCTGCCATGCATTTGCCCACTCACCTAACCTATCCAAGTCACTCTGCAGCCTCATAGCATCCTCCTCGCAGCTCACACTGCCACCCAACTTAGTGTCATCCGCAAATTTGGAGATACTACATTTAATCCCCTCATCTAAATCATTAATGTACAATGTAAACAGTTGGGGCCCCAGCACAGAACCTTGCGGTACCCCACTAGTCACTGCCTGCCATTCTGAAAAGTACCCATTTACTCCGACTCTTTGCTTCCTGTCTGACAACCAGTTCTCAATCCACGTCAGCACACTACCCCCAAACCCATGTGCTTTAACTTTGCACATTAATCTCTTGTGTGGGACCTTGTCGAAAGCCTTCTGAAAGTCCAAATATACAACCTCAACTGGTTCTCCTTTGTCTACTTTACTGGAAACATCCTCAAAAAATTCCAGAAGATTTGTCAAGCATGATTTCCCTTTCACAAATCCATGCCGACTTGGACCTATCATGTCACCATTTTCCAAATGCGCTGCTATGACATCTTTAATAATTGATTCCATCATTTTACCCACTACTGAGGTCAGGCTGACCGGTCTATAATTCCCTGTTTTCTCTCTCCCTCCTTTTTTAAAAGTGGGGTTACATTGGCTACCCTCCACTCGATAGGAACTGATCCAGAGTCAATGGAATGTTGGAAAATGACTGTCAATGCATCCGCTATTTCCAAGGCCACCTCCTTAAGTACTCTGGGATGCAGTCCATCAGGCTCTGGGGATTTATCGGTCTTCAATCCCATCAATTTCCCCAACACAATTTCCCAACAAATAAAGATTTCCCTCAGTTCCTCCTCCTTACTAGACCCTCTGACCCCTTTTATATCCGGAAGGTTGTTTGTGTCCTCCTTAGTGAATACTGAACCAAAGTACTTGTTCAATTGGTCTGCCATTTCTTTGTTCCCTGTTATGACTTCCCCTGATTCTGACTGCAGGGGACCTACGTTTGTCTTTACTAACCTTTTTCTCTTTACATATCTATAGAAACTTTTGCAGTCCGTCTTAATGTTCCCTGCAAGCTTCCTCTCGTACTCCATTTTCCCTGCCCTAATCAAACCCTTTGTCCTCCTCTGCTGAGTTCTAAATTTCTCCCAGTCCCTGGGTTCGCTGCTATTTCTGGCCAATTTGTATGCCACTTCCTTGGCTTTAATACTATCCCTGATTTCCCTTGGTAGCCACGGTTGAGCCACCTTCCCTTTTTTATTTTTACGCCAGATAAAAGTACATATAAGAACATTAGAAATAGGAGCAGGAATAGGCCATACAGCCCCTCGAGCCTGCTCTTCCATTCAATAAGATCATGGCTGATCTGATCATGGACTCAGCTCCACTTCCCCGCCCGCTCCCCATATCCCTTTATCCCCTTATCGTTTAAGAAACTGTCTATTTCTGCCTTAAATGTATTTAATGTCCCAGCTTCTCTGAGGCAGCGAATTCCACAGATTTACAACCCTCTGAGAGAAGAAATTTCTCCTCGTCTCAGTTTTAAATGGGCGGCCCCTTATTCTAAGATCATGCCCTCTCGTTCTAGTCTCCCCCATCAGTGGAAACATCCTCTCTGCATCCACCTTGTTAAGCCCCCTCATAATCTGATACGTTTCAACCAGATCACCTCACATTCTTCTGAATTCCAATGAGTTGAGGCCCAACCTACTCAACCTTTCCTCATAAGTCAACCCCCTCATCCCCGCAATCAACCGAGTGAACCTTCTCTGAACTGCCTCCAAAGCAAGTATATCCTTTTGTAAATATGGAAACCAAAACTGCACGCAGTATTCCAGGTGTGGCCTCACCAATGCCTCATATAGCTGCAGCAAGACTTCCCTGCTTTTATACTCCAACCCCTTTGCAATAAAGGCCAAGATTCCATTTGCCTTCCTGATCACTTGCTGTACCTGCATACTAACCTTTTGTGTTTCATGCACAAGGACCCCCAGGTCCCTCTGTACTGCGGCACTTTGCAATCTTTCTCCATTTAAATAATAACTTGCTCTTTGATTTTTTTCTGCCAAAGTGCATGACCTCACACTTTCCAACATTATACTCCTTCTGCCAAATTGTTGCCCACTCACTTAGCCTATCTATGTCCTTTTGCCGATTTTTTGTGTCCTCCTCACACATTGGTTTTCCTCCCATTTTTGTATCCAGCAAACTTGGCTACGTTACACTATGTCCTCTCTTCCAATTCGTTGATATAGATTGTAAATAGTTGGGGTCCCAGCACTGATCCCTGCGGCACCCCACTAGTTACTGATTGCCAACCTGAGAATGAACCATTTATCCCAATTCTCTGTTTTCTGTTAGTTAGCCAATCCTCTATCCATGCTAATATATTACCCCCAACCCCGGGAACTTTTATCTTGTGCAGTAACCTTTTCTGTGGCACCTTGTCAAATGCCTTCTGGAAGTCCAAGTACACCACATCCACTGGTTCCCCTTTATCCACCCTGTTCGTTACATCCTCAAAGAACTCCAGCAAATTTGTCAAACATGACTTCCCCTTCATAAATCCATGCCGACTTTGCCTGACCGAGTTATGCTTTTCCAAATGTCCTGGTATTGCTTCTTTAACAATGGACACCAACATTTTCCCAACCACAGATGTTCGGCTAACTGTTCTATAGTTTCCTGCTTTTTGTCTGCCTTCTGTCTCAAATACGGGTGTTACATTTGCAGTTTTCCGACCTGCTGGGAGCTTTACTCTGTATCTAATCCCGTGCTTTACCTGCCCTGGGAGTGTTTGATGGGACAGTGTAGAGGGAGCTTTACTCTGTCTCTCACCCAGTGCTGTACCTGCCCTGGGAGTGTTTGATGGACAGTGTAGAGGGCGCTTTACTCTGTATCTAGCCCATGCTGTACCTGCCCTGGGAGTGGTGATGTGAACCTACCCGTGTCCATTCTCATTATCCATGAAGACGTTGGATCTTCTCTCCTGTTTGGACCTTTAGCCATGGTGGTGACAGGTGTTCCCAGATTCTGATGCTCTGCAATAAATATATTCATAGGAGTGTTAGAGGGATATATTAAATTGAGAAGGAGAAGGTTGCCTTGTGAACATGATACCCAGTCCCTCCTCCCCCATCAGTACAACAGCGGTTAGCTCTGGGATCGAGCATTTCCCGAGTGTTACGATCAAGTCTCCACATCAGATGTGACACAGACAGCTGCCCAGTGAAATCCAGTGAGTCCCGCTGATCTCCACAACCCAGTTCCAGACGGGCTCCCGTCGGCCGAGACTGCACACTGGGAGCGCCCATTGGTGAGATTTACCCAGTGCAGGCCCAAATCAGCCTTATTCCTGAGGTAGGGAATATTCTGCAGGGAAATGCGGAGTGGGTGATCATTGATAAATTAAATAATCCTTCACTTGGTTTTACACAATCTGGCGGTATTGTATTATCTTTATTCACAGATTTGTGTTTAATATTTTTAATTTGTTGAGTTGTGATGTTAAATCTTGGCAGTTTATGAATATTATATCTCTCCATACACAATATAAAGTTGGATGTAATTGCTCTGGTCTCTATGGGCAGTGACAATGTCTGTGTGTTCATGGAGATGTGACCTGGTTGCTGCATCTATTTGAATATATTGACTGTATCTCTCATGGTGTCAGCACCTGACCAATGAGCACTGTCGGAGGTGAGGACATTTCCCACTGTTCCACTGATATTAACACTAATGCAGAATGAATTGTGTACCTTCAGTCAGGGGATACATAACATTGATTTGTTTTATTATCATTAGATGTCTTACAATCTCAAAACACCATAAATATATAATTGGTAGATTTAGCTGCTGTATTACAATCACAATTCTCCACTTGTACGTGTGCAGACACACGCTCACCCACGTTATCTGTCAGCATCCCTTCCTTTCCCCACTCTGGAAATGCAAGCGATTCAGTCTCGGATCAGTAATTTCTCCAAACAGAAGTTGAAGTTATTCTCCGTCATTAATTTGTGAGGAGTTAGGAAACGGGCAGCAGGGTTTTGGATGAGTGCAAGTTTATGGAGGGTGTAAGAAGGGAGGCCGGCCAGGAGAACGTTGGAATAGTCAAGTCTAGAGGTTGCAAAGGCAGAGATAAGGGTTTCAGCAACAGATGGTTCACCTGCTGTTGTTCCTCAGTCTGCAACCCCATTAACTTCCAGCTGTAGACCTTTCTCTATCACGCCATCATTTACCAGAGATCTAATTATGTGAGACAGAAAATGAGATAAATATTGATAAAGTGACGCAGATTGGGACTCTCTCTGACCTTTCTCCCCAGGATCAGTGTGTATCTGAGTCAATGGGACTCTCTCTGACCTTTGCCCCCAGGACCAGTGTGTACCTGAGTCAATGGGACTCTCTCTGACCTTTGCCCCCCCAGGACCAGTGTGTACCTGAGTCAATGCGACACTCTCTGACCTTGCTCCCCAGGACCAGTGTGTACCTGAGTCAATGGGACTCTCTCTGACCTTTGCCCCCAGGACCAGTGTGTACCTGAGTCAATGGGACTCTCTCTGACCTTTGCCCCCCCAGGACCAGTGTGTACCTGAGTCAATGGGACTCTCTCTGACGTTTGCCCCCAGGACCAGTGTGTACCTGAGTCAATGGGACTCTCTCTGACCTTTGCCCCCCAGGACCAGTGTGTACCTGAGTCAATGGGACTCTCTCTGACCTTTGCCCCCCAGGACCAGTGTGTACCTGAGTCAATGGAACTCTCTCTGACCTTGCTCCCCTGTCGATCGATGGACGCTCTGTGAATCGGAAGAGTTCTCTGTGTTTGGTGCTCCCACAATCCTGGGCTGCTCCACCTGCTGTTGTTCCTCAGTCTACAATCCCGGTTTACTTCCAGCTGCGGCCCTTTCTCAGTCGCTCCTCCATTCACCGGGATATCTGATGATGGCAGGGCAGAAAATGAGCAGAATATTGACGGTGTGAAGCCGCGTGTGACGTGAAGCTGCCCTGGAGTTACTGGTGGAAAGACAAGATTGAAGTAGAAATAAGTGCAGAGTGTGCAGTCAGAGACTCCTCATATACCGGCCGTGCATCTTCCAGCAGGAGCTGACATATTGGGGAGAATGAAGCTGAGGAAAGAGTGCTGTATATTGTCACTCAATCTTCCAGCTGCACTGCCCCCAGCAGCAGGTCAAGGGCCGTGGCCCTGAATGTCAGGCCAATGACAATGATCTTCCCTCAGCTCCATTCTCTCTCTGTCCCCCCACACACACTGCCTGAGCTCTCAGGCTGACTGTTCCCAGCACCTTGTCTCTTTATTCTCTCACATTGCAGCATTCCCGCTGCTGGGCTCAGGGGCTGTGTGGGCGGGGCCCTGACCTCACACACGGTGGGCGGGGCCATGTCCCGCGCGCTGCCGGGCTCGCGGCGTGACCGTTCAACCGCCGCACGGTTCAAATCAGGAGCCACGTGACCCTCCCCGCCCCGCGCGCGCTTCCTTCTGCAGTCCTCTGGGCGGGGCTCTGTGGGGCAGCGGCACTGCGATTGGTGCAAGGGGCTGTCACTCTCCCGTGTGCAGCCAGTAGGACGGCAGCACTCAGCCAGGGGGTGGTTAATTTATGCAGTGGGGGGAAGGGAATGGGACAGTGACGGGGCTGGAACAGCGGGGACAATGGCGCAGCTCCGTCTGCCGGCCTCAACATGCGGCAGTGTCAGGTCTGAGGCTTTCTATCACACACCCAGGGACTGTAAACTAACAGTAAGGGGCTGTAACTGAGCGGGGAAAGCGGGCCGCTTACTGTCAGCATCACATCCCGGGGAATGTGCTGAGCCGGCTCACAATACAGGGCCCGGTCCGGGGATGGAGGGCGGGGGCTCAGTCTGCAGCCGGCGGAGAAAGTGGCGCATTTCCGGCCGCACCGCTCACAGTGTGCAATCTCAGGCGGGTGGCCGGGATTTTACTGTGAGGGCAAACACCGAACTTAACACAGGCCCGGAGCTGGGGGTTTGGGACATGTGGGAGTTAGTGAAACTATCAGTGGGCCCAGACACTGTGTAACCCGGGGGTGGGCCCAGTGAGATCAGACAGTGTGTAACCCGGGGGTGGGCCCAGTGAGATCAGACACTGTGTAACCCGGGGGTGGGCCCAGTGAGATCAGACACTGTGTAACCCGGGGGTGGGCCCAGTGAGATCAGACACTGTGTAACCCGGGGGTGGGCCCAGTGAGATCAGACACTGTGTAACCCGGGGGTGGGCCCAGTGAGATCAGACACTGTGTAACCCGGGGGTGGGCCCAGTGAGATCAGACACTGTGTAACCCGGGGGTGGGCCCAGTGAGATCAGACACTGTGTAACCCGGGGGTGGGCCCAGTGAGATCAGACACTGTGTAACCCGGGGGTGGGCCCAGTGAGATCAGACAGTGTGTAACCCGGGGGTGGGCCCAGTGAGATCAGACACTGTGTAACCCGGGGGTGGGTCCAGTGAGATCAGACAGTGTGTAACCCGGGGGTGGGCCCAGTGAGATCAGACAGTGTGTAACCCGGGGGTGGGCCCAGTGAGATCAGACACTGTGTAACCCGGGGGTGGGCCCAGTGAGATCAGACACTGTGTAACCCGGGGGTGGGCCCAGTGAGATCAGACAGTGTGTAACCCGGGGGTGGGCCCAGTGAGATCAGACAGTGTAACCCGGGGGTGGGCCCAGTGAGATCAGACAGTGTGTAACCCGGGGGTGGGCCCAGTGAGATCAGACACTGTGTAACCCGGGGGTGGGCCCAGTGAGATCAGACAGTGTGTAACCCGGGGGTGGGCCCAGTGAGATCAGACAGTGTGTAACCCGGGGGTGGGCCCAGTGAGATCAGACAGTGTGTAACCCGGGGGTGGGCCCAGTGAGATCAGACAGTGTGTAACCCGGGGGTGGGCCCAGTGAGATCAGACAGTGTGTAACCCGGTGGTGGGCCCAGTGATATCAGACAGTGTGTAACCCGGGGGTGGGCCCAGTGAGATCAGACAGTGTGTAACCAGTGTGTGGGCCCAGTGAGATCAGACACTGTGTAACCCGGGGGTGGGCCCAGTGAGATCAGACACTGTAACCCGGGGGTGGGCCCAGTATGATCAGACAGTGTGTAACCCGGGGGTGGGCCCAGTGAGATCAGACACTGTGTAACCCGGGGGTGGGCCCAGTGAGATCAGACACTGTGTAACCCGGGGGTGGGCCCAGTGAGATCAGACAGTGTGTAACCCGGGGGTGGGCCCAGTGAGATCAGACAGTGTGTAACCCGGGGGTGGGCCCAGTGAGATCAGACACTGTGTAACCCGGGGGTGGGCCCAGTGAGATCAGACAGTGTGTAACCCGGGGGTGGGCCCAGTGAGATCAGACAGTGTGTAACCCGGGGGTGGGCCCAGTGAGATCAGACACTGTGTAACCCGGGGGTGGGCCCAGTGAGATCAGACACTGTAACCCGGGGGTGGGCCCAGTGAGATCAGACAGTGTGTAACCCGGGGGTGGGCCCAGTGAGATCAGACAGTGTGTAACCCGGGGGTGGGCCCAGTGAGATCAGACACTGTGTAACCCGGGGGTGGGCCCAGTGAGATCAGACAGTCTGTAACCCGGGGGTGGGCCCAGTGAGATCAGACAGTGTAACCCGAGGTGGGCCCAGTGAGATCAGACACTGTGTAACCCGGGGGTGGGCCCAGTGAGATCAGACACTGTGTAACCCGGGGGTGGGCCCAGTGAGATCAGACAGTGTGTAACCAGTGTGTGGGCCCAGTGAGATCAGACACTGTGTAACCCGGGGGTGGGCCCAGTGAGATCAGACACTGTGTAACCCGGGGGTGGGCCCAGTGAGATCAGACAGTGTGTAACCCGGGTGTGGGCCCAGTGAGATCAGACAGTGTGTAACCAGTGTGTGGGCCCAGTGAGATCAGACACTGTGTAACCCGGGGGTGGGCCCAGTGAGATCAGACACTGTGTAACCCGGGGGTGGGCCCAGTATGATCAGACAGTGTGTAACCCGGGGGTGGGCCCAGTGAGATCAGACAGTGTGTAACCCGGGGGTGGGCCCAGTGAGATCAGACACTGTGTAACCCGGGGGTGGGCCCAGTGAGATCAGACAGTGTGTAACCCGGGGGTGGGCCCAGTGAGATCAGACAGTGTGTAACCCGGGGGTGGGCCCAGTGAGATCAGACAGTGTGTAACCCGGGGGTGGGCCCAGTGAGATCAGACAGTGTGTAACCCGGGGGCCCAGTGAGATCAGACAGTGTGTAACCCGGGGGTGGGCCCAGTGAGATCAGACAGTGTGTAACCCGGGGGTGGGCCCAGTGCGATCAGACAGTGTGTAACCCGGGGGTGGGCCCAGTGAGATCAGACAGTGTGTAACCCGGGGAGGATGGGCTTAGTCAGATCACACAGCGCCGGTTTGTCTAAACAATAGACAGTAAATTCCGCAGTTTTGTCAAGAACTCTGGTGATTTGTGTGATGTTTCAGTGAGCTTGCCGGGGATCTGAGGCAAATGGCAAAATCCTCCAGAAATACTCAACCCTGAACTTTCAGTATTATTAAGCGTTAGAAATGTACAAATTACATTCGACTTCACACCGTTAATATTTGTCTCATTTTCTGCCCTGCCATAATTAGACCTCCTGGTGTATGACGGAGTGATTGAGATGTTCCAGAGGTGGAAGTAAACAGGGATTGTAGACTGATGAACAACGGCAGGTGGACCAGCCCAGGATTGTGAGAACACCAAACACAGAGAACTCTTCTGATTCAAGGAGCTTCCATAGATCAACAGGGGCGAAAGGTCAGAGAGAGTCCCATTGACTCAGAAACATAATGGTCCTGGGGAGAAAGGTCAGAGAGAGTCCCATTGACTCAGACACACACTGGTCCTGGGGGGAAAGGTCAGAGAGAGTCCCATTGACTCAGATACACACTGGAGATGGACTGGGGGGAAAGGTCAGAGAGAGTCCTATTGACTCAGACACACACTGGTCCTGGGGGTAAAGGTTGGAGAAAGTCCCATTGACTCAGATACACACTGGTCCTGGGGGCAAAGGTCAGAGAGAGTTCCATTGATTCTGACACACACTGGTCCTGGGGGCAAAGGGCAGAGAGAGTCCCATTGACTATACACACTGGTACTCGGCGGAAAGGTCAGAGAGAGTCCCATTGACTCAGACACACACTGGTCCTGGGGGCAAAGGTCAGAGAGAGTTCCGTTGACTCCGACACACACTGGTCCTGGGGGCATAGGTCAGAGAGAGTCCCATTGACTCAGATACACACTGGAGATGGACTGGGGAGAAAGGTCAGAGAGAGTCCCGTTGACTCAGACACACACTGGTCCTGTCGGCAGTACACAAAGATTATAAAGTAAGGCAGGAAATGATGAGACTGGGAAAGTCTGACCACCGAGCATAATTATCCAGCAGGAGGTCGTGCAGTGGAACATGAAATAAGATCAGTTTCTATCTGAACACACAGTCACATTGAATTGTGTGTTTTTAGAGTAAATAAAGTATCACAGTGTTGAGGTTAGTGCAGTAGATGTGTGTATGAGCTTTCAAAAGCCAGTGTGTAACCCGGGGTGGGCCCAGTGAGATCAGACAGTGTGTAACCCGGGGGTGGGCCCAGTGAGATCAGACAGTGTGTAACCCGGGGGTGGGCCCAGTGAGATCAGACAGTGTGTAACCCGGGGGTGGGCCCAGTGAGATCAGACAGTGTGTAACCCGGGGGTGGGCCCAGTGGGATCAGACAGTGTGTAACCCGGGGGTGGGCCCAGTGAGATCAGACAGTGTGTAACCCGGGGGTGGGCCCAGTGAGATCAGACAATGTGTAACCCCGGGGAGGATGGGCCCAGTGAGATCAGACAGTGTGTAACCCGGGGTGGATGGGCCTCGTGAGGTTAAGCAGCTGATCTTTGACCTCAAGTCCACGTTCCCACCGATCCCTATAGCCGTTGATTCCCCTAGAGTCCAAATATTTATCTATCTCGGCCTTCAATATATGCTCAAAGACTCAGCATCCACAGCCCTTTGGGTAGAGAATTCCAAAGAATCACAACCCTTTGATTGAAGGAATTCCTCCTCAACTTAGTCTTAAATGGCCGACCCTTTATCCTGGGACTATGCCCCCTCGTTCTATACTCACCAGCCAGGGAAACAATCGCTCAGCGTCTTCCCTGTCAATCCATCACAGTATCTTGTATGTTTCAATTACATCACACCTCCTCCTTCTCACCTCCCCAGAGTATAGGTCCAGTCTACTCGATCCCTCCTCGTAGGACAACTTTCTCATCCCAGGGATCCATGTAGTGAACCTTCATTGCACCGCCTCTACGGCACGTATATTCTTTCTCAGCTGAGGAGACCAAAATTGTTCTCAAACTCCAGTGTAATCTCACCCAAGCCATGTACAATTGTAGCAATACTTCTCTTATTCTCCAACCCCATTGCAATAAAGGCCAACATTCTATTTGCCTTCCTAATTGCTTGCTGTACCTACATGCTAACTTTCTGTGTTTCCTGCACAAGGACACCTAAATCTCTGAACAACAACATTTAATAGTTTCTCATCATTTAAAAGATATTCTGTTTTAGTATTTTTCCTACCAAATTGAATAACCTCACATTTCCCCACATTATACTCCATCTGCCACCTTATTGCCCATACTCACTTCACCTGTCTATATCTCTTTGCAGGCTCTTTGTGTCCACCTTACAACTTTCCCACCTAGCTTTGTATCGGCAACAAATTTGGATCCATTGCACTCATCCATTCATCTCAGTCATTAATATCAATTGTAAATAGCTGAGGCCCAAACACTGATCTCTAAATATCCAACTGTCAATAAATAATCTTACAGTTCTGAACTGGATGCCGGGTTGTACTTCGTTGTTTCCTATCAGAAAAATCCATTTCTGAATTTGGCAATGGCAGTTGAATTAAATGATTATCATTTTGTGATAAAATGATACGTAAACTTTATTTTAATATAGATTTGTAAATTTCCTTCCAATTAATTATTTTGTGTTGTGAGAGTAAAGTTTCTCGCTGGTCACACAATGCAGGTAATGTAGACGCATATAATTCATTAACAGTAACGGGTTTAGATGGTTTAAGACAAGTAGATTTTCAGAGGTGACGGGGTCTATTTGCAACAATTCTACTATTTTACCGATGTATTTCTGTAGATGTGGCATTGCTTAATGCTCTGTACAGGCGGAACTGACAGTGCATTCAGTAAATCCACAGTATCGGGCCGAGTGGTGTAACAGTCTGTTATTGGAATCGCAGCTTTATGGTCAGAAACATTGTCTGTATGTTGAGGGTTAATGTTCTTTACTAAACTCGGAACATGTGATGGTGGTTTTGTTATTTCCGTTTTCAGTTATTTTCGGTGAGCGATTTCCTCTATCGCCAGGGTAACAATCTATCAGATCTCAGTACAAGAGGCGTTGGCACAATTTATAACTGAAAAACCGTGCAACATTCAGTGTAAACTCTTGTCTATGTATTCGGCAGTCCAGGAGTCAGAACCTGTTGTTTCTGAGCAGTCAGTTATATCGATACATATCATGCGTAAGACTTCCTCTTGCCCTAGTTTAATACTACTTTTCCAAAATCGGTGTCGTCTGACTCAATACATGTTGAACAGAGAATCTTGCTCCACATGTTATTCAGTTATGAGCACCGCCCCTCACGAAGGATAAATTGGCCTTGGCGCAAGTTTATCGGAATGATACCGGGGCTAAAAACTTCAAATATGAGGACAGGTTGCGTAGACCAGGTTTGTATTCTGTTAAATGTAGATGATTAAGGGGGATCTAATCGAGCTGTTTAGATAGATAAGAATGGAATCGGGCGAGTGCAGTCCCACCCAGCTGGACGACAGTAGAGCGGGGTTGGAGAAAGATAGAGTGGTGAACCGTGTCAAAGGCTGCAGACCAGTTAAGAGGGATGGTTTGCCTTTGTCACAATCACGATGGATGTCATTTGTGACTTTAATGAAAGCCGGTGCAGTACTGTGGCAGGTGTGTAAACTGGTTTGTGGGGATTCAAACATGGAATTGCCGGAAAGATGGGCACAGATTTAGGAGGCGACAACATGTTCAAGGACTTTGGAGAGGAAAGGGAGGTTGGAGATGGGGTAACAGTTTGCAAGGACGGAGGGGTCTAGTGTTGTTTTTTGAGGAGAGGGGTGATGACGGCAGATTTGAGGGAGAGGGGGACAGTACCTGAGGAGAAAGAACCGGTAACAATGTCAGCTAACATGGGAGCCAGAAAAGGAAGTTGGGTGGTCAGCAGTTTAGTGAGAATAAGGTCAAGGGAGCAGGGAGTGGGTCTCATGGACAGGTCATGAGAGGAGATCGGAGAGAAACTGGAGATAGATGTGAGTTCAGGGCTAGGGCAGAGGGGATCCTCGGGAAGTTTGGCCCGGTGGGCTCGGGGAAGGAAGAGGAGAGGCAGTGAACGGATGGTCTCAGTCTTAGAGACAAAGACGACCTCACACTTATTGTTGGAGGTGAGGGTGGAGACTGGGGAGAGGGGTTTAAAAAGACGGTTCGCAGTGGAGAATAGAAGCCGGGGTTTATCTTTACATTTCAGAATGATTCTGGAATAGTGAGCAGTTTTGGCAGACGAGAGCAGGACCAAATAATGCTTTCTGTGGTCTAGCCGGATCTGCTGGTGAATGGCTAAACCAGTTGTCCGCCATATCCTTTCATGTCTGCGTCCCCTGGACTGACGGGAGTGAAGATCAAGGCTGTACCAGGGGGAACGGCAAGGGTGAGAGAGTCAGTGTTTTAACAGGAACTAGGACATCATGGTGGTGGTGAGTGTTATTGAGCAAATCAGCAGCTGCAGAAATATCATGGTGAATGTAGGGCCCAAGGCTGGACTGTTGGGATTTGATAAGTGCAGTTGTAAGTGAGTTGAGAGGGAGTTTATCCCAGGGGCAGACACAGGAGGTCGGAATGGGGGAAGGTTGGAAGGCTTATGTGGGTGGTGAGTGATACAAGGAAGTGGTCAGAGAGACCTTATCTGTGATTGACACGATGGAGGGGTGGCTGTGAATATGGGTTGGGGAGTTTATGTGGAGGGAAAGATTAAGGGAGGATGGGAGGCTAGTGAACCCAGAGGAGAGAGTGCATGATGAATTGAAATGGTGGTTGATATCACCGAGGATGAGAGGTCGTTCGGTGCAGAGGATGGAATGTAGTGAAGAAATATCGGGAATAACATTTTTGGTACTTGGGTGGACAAATGAGAGATGTGAGGTGTAACAAGATCATGTCTGATCTCCGACCTCAACTCCACCTTCCCGCACTCTCCCCATATCCCTTCATTCGCTTAGTTTCCAAAAAATTATTCACCTTTGTCTTGAATATACAACTGAGCATCCACAGCTCTCTGGGGTAGAGAATTCCAAAGATGCATAACCCTTTGAGTGAAGAAATGTCTTCTCGTCTCAGTCCTAAATCAGCAAGCCCTTATTTAGAGACTGTGACCCTGTGTTCTAGATTCCCCAGCCAGAGGAAACATCTTACCATTAACCCTGTCAAACCCCTTAAGAATTGTACATGTTTCAATGAGATCACCTCTCATTCTTCTCGAGAACTAGTCTACTCAATCTCTCCTCATTGGACAATCCCCTGACACCATGAACCAGTCTAATGAACATTAGTTGTACTCTCTCTAATTCAAGTCTGCCTTTCCCTGGGTAAGGAGATCAGACTGCACACCGTACTCCAGGTGTTGCCACACCAATGCCCTGTATATTGTAGTGAGACTTCATTTCTCTTTTGTAACAAAAGCTAACACACCATTTGTTTCCTAATTGCTAGCTGTACCTGCATGTTAACGTTCTGTGATTCATGTACAAGTACACTGAATGCAAACATTTCCCAGTCTCTTGCCATTTCAAAACATATTCAGCTTTTTGTTTTTCCCACCAAAGTGGATAACTTCAACTTCCCCACTTTGTATTCCATTTGCCATGTTCTTGCCCACTCAGTCAACCTGTCTATATCTCTCTGCAGCCTCTCTGCATCCTCCTTGCAGCTTACTTTCCCATCTAACATTGTATCATCAGCAAACTTGGATATGTTATACTCAGTCCCTTCATCTCAGTCATTAATGATTGTAACTAGCTGAGGCCCAAGTACTGATGCTTAAGGTACCCCGCTAGTTACAGTCTGCCAACTCAAATTGATTCGTAATCTCTGCTTTCTGTCTATTCACCAATCCTCAATCCATGCTCATATATTACCCCCAATCCCATGAGTCCTGATTTTGTGTGATAACCTCTTGTGTGGCACCTTATCGAATGATTTTTGAAAATCCAAATACACCACATCCACTGGTTCCCCGTTAGCCATCCTACTAGTTACATCTTCAAAAAACTCAGCAGCTTTGTCAAACACGATTTCCCTTTTATCAAACCAGGTTGACTTTGCCTTATAATATGATGTTCTAAGTGCCCTGTTACCACGTCCCTAATAATAGACTCTAGCATTTTGCCGACTACAATTGTCAGGCTAACTGGCCTATAGTTCCCTGTTTTCTCTATTCATCCTTTCTGAAATAGCGGGGTTATGTTTGCTACCTTCCAAACCTTGGGAGCTGTTCTAGAATCGAGGGAATTGTGGAAGATTAATACCAGTGCATCCACTATCTCTTGTAAAATCCTAGGATGCAGGTCGTCGGGTCCAAGGGATTTATTGTCACTTAGTCCCATTAATTTCTCCAGTACGATGTCTTTACTTATACTGATTTCTTTAAGTTCCTCATTCTCTCCAGACCCTTGGTTCCCCATTATTTCCAGAATGTTTTTTGTGTCTTCTGCTGTGAAGACAGATACGAAGTATTTGTTTAATGTCTGCCATTTCCTTATTGTTCACTACAATTTCTCCTGTCCCTGCCTCTAATGGGCTCATGTTCACGTTCACTAATCTCTTCCTATTTACATAACTATAGAAACATTTACAATATATTTTTATGTCTCTTGCTAATTTACTCCATGTTTTTGTACCCAAATTGTTTACTGTGGCATGACAATGAAGGGCCGAATGGCCTACTCCTGCACCTATTTTCTATGTTTCTATGACAAGGTGAGAAGTCTGTTAAAAATGTGTGTGGGGACTTTGGCTTTATTAATGGAGTAAAAAAATCAAGAAGGTTATGTCAAATCTTTACAAACACTGGATAGGCCTCATCTGGCGTGTTGTGTTCAATTCTGGACACCTCACTTCAGGAAGGATGTCCAGGCCTTGGAGAGGGTGTGGAAGATATTTACTAGAAAGGTACCAGTGATGAGGGACTTTACACTCTGCTATAACCTGGAATGAAATGTTTTTCAGATTAAAAAATTAACAGAGATGGGGAATTCATCAAACAAAGATAGTCAGATTCAAGAACCTGCTCCTCGGGAAAGTGCTCAGGCCGCAGGAACCGGTCAGTGTGAAGCGACTCCTTCTCCCGGAGATTTATTAAACATAAGAAATAGGAGCAGGTGTAGGCCCTTTTTTTGACAGAAATGCTAATGGGGTAGAAATTGCTTTTGTGTGTAGAATGGGCAGCGTTCTTTGAACACTCACAAAGTCACGTGGTCACAAGCAAAGCCTCAATGCGCCAGTCCCTTTAATTTAAATAAAATAAGCGGGTTGTCGGCACCACTTGCGCTGCGCACTGGCCGCTCGCAGAGTGATGGCCGTCAATTTCACCATTACTGGCGCCAAATAATGGCAACTTACAGCTCAAAGTGGAGGAGCACTTTGGCTGTAGGCAACTGTAAGTGAAGATTGTGGCCAATGGCCGGCACAGCAGACCCCGCAAAGGCTGCCTGTTTCCGCACACTGATTCGAGGTTTTGCAGGAGGTGGTCACCAGGAATAGGGACTTCTTCTGTCTACCAAGCGGCGATAAAGATATCCAGGCAATCCGCGAGTGGGGAGAGGTGGTAGAATGCGTCAGTGCCAGAAATATATCTCCATGACATGGCTACAATGCAGGAAGTTCAATACCCTCACACGGAATACCTAAAATAAACCAACTAACTATTTATATCATTACTCTCACCTGTTGCCCCAGCACACTCAACCCTTCCCTCCTCAATTACCAGAATTCTCCCCGATTCACTGCAAATTCCTATCTGTATATTCAGCCGTCCATTGGCAGCAACACCTTCTGATACAGGGAATACATTTTATACAATCTCTTAGAAAATTATCATAACACAGATTTTATGGATAAATATAATTCAGAAGAGTTGCTATTGTGATGGTTGAATAACACTTTTCTTATATTGACGCCTGTTTCAATTCATTTGTAACAGAGAATATTGTTCCGATGTTGTTCAGTCCTCCAGCACTGGGAGCGCTGTAGTGAACATTCTCGCATGTCTGCCTGCCATTCTCACCTGTTTCAACAAACGCAGTGAGAACACATTCCAGTCCATCTGTCTAAGGATGAGCAAAACCATCGAGATTCATGAGTAATGAATTCGCAGTCTTATCGATAATGCACACTTTCTGTAAGCGTCACACTTCCTACTGCCCTCATCCCTTGTCACACATCAAACTTCACAATACAGACGTTAAACTTGGAGTGTAACCTCACTCACCGTTACTGAGGTTGCAATGTGGGGCCGGGTCAGTGGGGTATCGGTGTGGGGCCAGGTCAGTGGGGTATCGGTGCGGGTCTGGGTCAGTGGGGTATCGGTGTGGGGCCGGGTCAGTGGGGTGTCGGTGTGGGGCCAGGTCAGTGGGGTATCGGTGCGGGTCTGGGTCAGTGGGGTATCGGTGTGGGGCCGGGCCGGTGTGGGCCTGTGTCGGTGGAACAGATGAACAGCAACACGTGAACTGTACAGGGTCGGTGAGAAGACAAGCTCCACATTACACTGCAGGGAAAACATGAATTTCAGGGCAAGCTACAGAAACACATGGGGGAGAATGGACTGAAGGGTTATACTGATTGATGGTCTTAGATGAAGAGCGGTGAGAAAAGGCTGGTGTGGATCATAAACACGGGCCGGGGGTTAGGCTGAAAGGCCGGTTTGTGTTGTGTACCTTCCGTGTAATTCTGTGTAAAAAGGGAAGTGATGGTGACACATTTTCTGAGGCAGTTTGGTGCAAAGAAAAAATCCAAGTGTTGCTCTAATTCTGTGGCCTGCCACAAGCAAACTCCTGGTGGGACTGAGAGATTCCAGTCACCTAGCCAGAGCCAGCCGTGGAATGTTCTGTAAAAGTGAAATGTGTTTCACTGTTTCTGTAACATTAAACCACAAATGAGACTTGTGTATTTGAGAGGAGAGGGTTTGATCAGAGACCCGCCCAGTGTGACACGTGTGTGAGGAGTTCGACATGTTTATCACCATCTCCCACCTCCATTCCCTCTTTATCGTTTGTCACCTCCCAACTCTGTCCACCTTGCTCATAATTCCATGTTTGAGCCCGTCCTATTGGGATTCCACTCCTCCCACAGCGATGAAGTGGCAATAATCAAAGTCACAAATGAAACATTCTGACTGAGACCGTGGTAAACTATCCCTCCTCATTCTCCGTGACCTCTGCACTTTGACACGGTCCAGCACAACATCCTCCTCCATCACCTCTCCCTCCGTTGTCCAGCTCAGTGGCACTGTCCTCGCTTGGTTCCACTTTTACCCATCCAGTCGTTGCAGGAAATCTTCATCAAGGGCTCCTGCACTGTTACCCCTGCAATCCCCCATGGATCTCCCCTCGTCACCTCGTAATTCACACCGACACGCTTCCCCTCGGAGACATTATCCAAAGAGAAGAGATCAGCTTTTATATGTACGCTGACAGCACTTTGTTCCACCTCTCTCGACCCCTCCATTGCTTGTGGTTTCTCACGCTGCTTATCCGACAGTCTGTGATGACCTACATCTTTCTCCAATTACACATTGGGACCACATGGTCTTTGGCCCCTGCCGCGAATTCTGTTCCGTCGCCGGTGATTCTATTCCCGTCCCAGCCACTGTCTCGGATTGTTCACAATCTCAGTGTTCTGTGTGTCACCAAGCTGAGCTTCTGACCCGATCCACTCCTCACAAAGACCCCCTACTTCCTCCTCGGTAACATCACCCATCATTCTCCCTGCTCAGCCCATGTGCTGCTGAAACCCTCACCCATGTTTTTATCCCTGTATGCTCGATGTTCCAATACTCTCCGGGCAGACTTTGCTCCTTTCACCCACCGTAAACATCAGTTCATCAAAACCCTGCTCACCGATCATTCCTGTCCTTGTGAACCAACAGTGTCTCCCGGTCCCCCAGCTCCTCCGACTTAAAACTCTCATCCACGTTTATACCCCATTCATGGTCTCGGCCCTCCCTGTCTCTGTAACATACTCGAGGCCTACAATCACCCACCACCAAGATCTCTCTCTTCCTCCGACTCTGGCCTCTTGTGCATTTCACCCTCCCCTCACCCCAACCAGGTCACATCTCCATGGACACACGACAGCATCACTGCCCATAGAGACCAGAGGAATCACACCCAGCTGTATATTTTATCGCTGGATAGATATCATTTCATAAAATAACAGATTTTAGTATTAAAAAATACCAATCAACACGTCTGTAAATAAAATAATATAATTCTGTCAGACATTTATCAATGATCACCCACTCCACATTTCCCTGCAGAATATTCCCTACCTCAGGAATAAGGCTGGTTTGGGCCTGCACTGTGAGTAAATCTCACCAATGGGCGCTCCCAGTGCGCAGTCTCGGCCGACGGGAGCCCGTCTGGAACTGGGTTGTGGAGATCAGCGGGACTCACTGGATTTCACTGGGCAGCTGTCTGTGTCACACCTGATGTGGAGACTTGATCGTAACACTCGGGAAATGCTCGATCCCAGAGCTAACCGCTGTTGTACTGATGGGGGAGGAGGGACTGGGTATCATGTTTAACAAGGAAACGTTCTCCTTCTCACTTTAATATTTCCCTCTAACCCCCCTATTAATATATTTATTACAGAGCATCGGGTAGTGGCAACACCTGTCACCACCATGGCTGAAGGTCCGACACCTTTCATTATGTGGAGAAGGAAGGGCAGGAGAGCTGCAGCACTATTGGAACAGGAACATTTGGGTTGTGGATTCCATGTTGACTCAGCGATGATGATGGACGACGATATATTTTCAAGTTGGGACGGTGGGTGACTTGGTGGGAAATGGGAGGTGATGGTGCTCCCAAGCACCTTGTGCTCTTCTGCTTCTGGGTTCTGTGATCTATTAACTGAGACAGGAATTAGTATTGAACAGGACTCAGAGTGGAACGATCCTGATTATAACATTTTGAGGGGAATGAAAACATATTGGTGGATACTGGGGCCGGGTCAGTGGGGTATCGGTGTGGGGCCGGGTCAGTGGGGTATCGGTGTGGGGCCGGGTCAGTGGGGTATCGGTGTGGGGCCGGGTCAGTGGGGTATCGGTGTGGGGCCGGGTCGGTGGGGTATCGGTGTGGGGCCAGGTCAGTGGGGTATCGGGACCGGGTCAGTGGGGAGCTGCAGTGGGCCTGTGTCGGTGGAACAGATGAACAGCAGCTTTGCTCCTTTCACCCACCGTAAACGTCAGTTCATCAAAACCCTGCTCACCGATCACTCCTGTCCTTGTGACCCTACAGTGTCTCCCGGACCCCCAGCTCCTCCGACTTAAAACACCCATCCACGTTTAAACCCCATTCATGGTCTCGGCCCTCCCTGTCTCTGTCACATACTCGAGGTCTACAATCACCCACCAGCAAGATCTCTCTGTTCCTCCGACTCTGGTCTCTTGTACATTTCACCCTCCCCTCACCCCAACCAGGTCACATCTCCATGGACACACGACAGCATCACTGCCCATAGAGACCAGAGGAATCACACTCATAGATTTTACATGTGGATAGATATCAAATTCATAAGATGTCAAAGCTCAACCAATCAACACAAATCTATAAATAATATAATACAATACCGACAGACTGTAAAACCGAGTGCAGGATTATTGAATCAATCAGTGTTCACCCACTCCACATTTCCCTGCAGAATATTCCCTACCTCAGGAATAAGGCTGGTTTGGGCCTGCACTGAGTAAATCTCACCAATGGGCGCTCCCAGCGTGCAGTCTCGGCTGACGGGAGCCCGTCTGGAACTGGGTTGTGGAGATCAGCGGGACTCACTGGATTTCACTGGGCAGCTGTCTGTGTCACACCTGATGTGGAGACTTGATCGTAACACTCGGGAAATGCTCGATCACAGAGCTAACCGCTGTTGTACTGATGGGGGAGGAGGGGCTGGGTATCATATTTAACAAGGCAACGTTCTCCTTCTCACTTTAATATTTCCCTCTAACCCCCCTATTAATATTATATTTATTACAGAGCCTCAGGTGGTGGCAACACCTGTCCCCACCATGGCTGAAGGTCCAAACAGGGGAGAAGATCCGACACTTGACCTTGCGGGGAGCTGGATGGACATGGGAGCTGCAGCACTGTTGGAACAGGAACACTTGGGTAGGGGTTTCCATGATGTTGACCCAGCGATGATGATGGATGACGATATATGTCCAAGTTTGGACGGTGTGTGACTTGGAGGGAAATGGGAGGCGATGGTGTTCCCAAGCACCTTGTGCTCTTCTTCTGGGTTCTGTGATCTATTAACTGAGACAGGAATTAGTATTGAACAGTACTCAAGAGTGGAACGATCCTGATTATAACATTTTGAGGGGAATGAAAATATATTGGTGGATATTGGGGCCAGGTCAGTGGGGTATCGGTGTGGGGCAGGGTCAGTGGGGTATCGGTGTGGGGCCGGGTCAGTGGGGTATCGGTGTGGGGCAGGGTCAGTGGGGTATCGGTGTGGGGCCGGGTCAGTGGGGTATCGGTGTGGGGCAGGGTCAGTGGGGTGTCGGTGTGGGGCCGGGTCAGTGGGGTGTCGGTGTGGGGCCGGGTCAGTGGGGTATCGGTGTGGGGCAGGGTCAGTGGGGTGTCGGTGTGGGGCCGGGTCAGTGGGGTGTCGGTGTGGGGCCGGGTCAGTGGGGTATCGGTGTGGGGCAGGGTCAGTGGGGTATCGGTGTGGGGCCGGGTCAGTGGGATGTCGGTGTGGGGCCGGGTCAGTGGGGTATCGGTGTGGGGCCGGGTCAGTGGGGTATCGGTGTGGGGCCGGGTCAGTGGGGTATCGGTGTGGGGCCGGGTCAGTGGGGGGTCAGTGGGGTGTCGGTGTGGGGCCGGGTCAGTGGGGTATCGGTGTGGGGCCGGGTCAGTGGGGTATCGGTGTGGGGCAGGGTCAGTGGGGTATCGGTGTGGGGCCGGGTCAGTGGGGTGTCGGTGTGGGGCCGGGTCAGTGGGGTATCGGTGTGGGGCCGGGTCAGTGGGGTATCGGTGTGGGGCCGGGTCAGTGGGGTATCGGTGTGGGGCCGGGTCAGTGGGGTATCGGTGTGGGGCCGGGTCAGTGGGGTGTCGGTGTGGGGCCGGGTCAGTGGGGTATCGGTGTGGGGCCGGGTCAGTGGGGTATCGGTGTGGGGCCGGGTCATTGGGGTGTCGGTGTGGGGCCGGGTCAGTGGGGTATCGGTGTGGGGCCGGGTCAGTGGGGTGTCGGTGTGGGGCCGGGTCAGTGGGGTATCGGTGTGGGGCCGGGTCAGTGGGGTGTCGGTGTGGGGCCGGGTCAGTGGGGTATCGGTGTGGGGCCGGGTCATTGGGGTGTCGGTGTGGGGCCGGGTCGGTGGGGTGTCGGTGTGGGGCCGGGTCAGTGGGGTGTCGGTGTGGGGCCGGGTCGGTGGGGAGCTGCACTGGGCCTGTGTTGGTGGAACAGATGAACAGCAGCTTTGCTCCTTTCACCCACCGTAAACGTCAGTTCATCAAAACCCTGCTCACCGATCATTCCTGTCCTTGTGAACCTACAGTGTCTCCCGGACCCCAGCTCCTCCGACTTAAAACACCCATCCACGTTTAAACCCCATTCATGGTCTCGGCCCGCCCTGTCTCTGTCACATACTCGAGGTCTACAATCACCCACCAGCAAGATCTCTCTGTTCCTCCGACTCTGGTCTCTTGTACATTTCACCCTCCCCTCACCCCAACCAGGTCACATCTCCATGGACACACGACAGCATCACTGCCCATAGAGACCAGAGGAATCTCACACATAGATTTTACATGTGGATAGATATCAAATTCATAAGATGTCAAAGCTCAACCAATCAACACCAATCTATAAATAACATAATACAATACTGACAGACTGTAAAACCGAGTGCAGGATTATTGAATCCATCAATGATCACCCACTCCACGTTTCCTTGCAGAATATTCCCTACCTCAGGAATAAGGCTGGTTTGGGCCTGCACTGTGAGTAAATCTCACCAATGGGAGCTCCCAGTGCGCAGTCTCGGCCAACGGGAGCCCGTCTGGAACTGGGTTGTGGAGATCAGCGGGACTCACTGGATTTCACTGGGCAGCTGTCTGCGTCACACGTGATGTGGAGACTTGATCGTAACACTCGGGAAATGCTCGATCCCAGAGCGAACCGCTGTTGTACTGATGGGGGAGGGACTGGGTATCATGTTTAACAAGGCAACGTTCTCCTTCTCACTTTAATATTTCCCTCTAACTCTCCTATTAATATATTTATTACAGAGCCTCAGGTATTGGCAACACCTGTCACCACCATGGCTGAAGGTCCAAACAGGGGAGAATATCCAACATCTTTTCCAAGAATGGTCACAGGTAGGTTCACAAAATGTATTGAAATATAATTTCTGTCCTGACAAAGGCTCTGGATTTCGAGCAAGAAGGTGCAGCTCCCACAGGAAGAGGGAACAGGACAGGGGCTGAGTAGAAAGAGGGAAGTGAGTGACCATCTCAAGGGCACAGCAGTCACAGATGAAGGGAGCCCCTGAGTACTAGAATTGTGCAACAGATCCCTGGTATTGGGGAGTGTGAGGTGGATCGAGACAGTGACTCAGAGGGGGGCCTTCCTGAGCAACAGTGTGACACCAGGGTGGGTGAGAAGCAAGTGGGGCACAGGAGCAGGGCGTTTCTAAAGTTTAGAATGGCGAGTTCCCCCCACCCCACCTCCCGCGAGAGAGGGAAGAACTTCCCGGAATGGGTCGGCCATCTCTGGGAAGGAAAGGAGAGCGGGAACTATCCATGGTCAGATCCAGTAACGGAAATAAATACGGTTATAAAGGAATTTAATCACCAGACTGAATAAAAACAAGTCCTCAAGGTGGTGATCTCTGGATTAGTTAGAACTGGGCTCTTCTGGAGGGAAATATAAGGCAGGTCAATGTGGGGCTGCAGGGCTGGAGCAGGATGGAAGGGTTCATGTTCCTGGGGCACTAGGGTGAGTTCAGGGAGAAGGGAAGGGAAGGAAGGGTTCATGTTCCTGGGGCACTAGGGTGAGTTCAGGGAGAAGGGAAGGGAAGGGTTCATGTTCCTGGGACACTAGGGTGAGTTCAGGGAGAAGGGAAGGGAAGGGTTCACGTTCCTGGGGCACTAGGGTGAGTTCAGGGAGAAGGGAAGGGTTCATGTTCCTGGGGCACTAGGGTGAGTTCAGGGAGAAGGGAAGGGACGGTCACGATCTGAACCGATGAACAATGGGTTTGCAGAAATGGTGAATGTGGCAGTGGCCAGGTGTATCAGCTGGTGACTGGAGGGTGAGACATATCTGGATTTGAGAAGAGAGCGGAATTAATAAAACTGTTGGAACAGAAACGGATAATCAGGACATTCCATGATTTTTGACCCGGTGACAATGAATAATCGTCGAGATGTGTCCAAGTCCGGATAGTGTGTAACTTGGAGGTAACGGCGTTCCTGTGCACGTTCTGCCCTTATCCTTCTGGGTGATGTGGTCCATTAACTGTGAGACAGGACTTAGTTTAGAACAAAACTCCGGGTGAAATCACACTGATCACATTTTGAGGAGGGTGAAATGTACTGTGTTCCAGTATTAATAATGTGTTTTATGACAGGGCTAGAATATAAGGATGTCCCCGGGAATTTTGTAATGTAGAATCAATAGTTATACAGTCAAGGAATAGGAAGGGAAACAGCACATTTTTCGGAGTGTTTTTCCAGCTTTCGAACAGTGGGGATGACAGAGGGGGAGGTTGCGTTGTGAGCAAACTCTTGGAATCTGTATTTCGAGGTGGAATTTGGGAATAATTACAGATACAGGCGATGATCAGGGGAGGCTGAAGCTAATTCAAGTTTGACAAATGTGAACACTGTCTTTAAGGTGACTATATAGAACTTTTCAGAATGTGGCCCGCAGGAGCCTTCCTTTCGTATAAGAGGAAATGTTGCAGCCCGGATAGAAAGTCGATAATGTGTTTAATTTTCTCCGTTTGACTTCACAGATCCGAAATCTGCAATCACTCAGCTCTTGACACAGTGCAACGATGACCAATTGTTGCAGTTGACGAAATTCTACCGGGACAGACTAGAACAGGCGATTGAAGAGGGTGTGGAGGGACTCGGTCTCTGGTTAACAGGCGAGGACCATTTCAGTGGACAAGAATATCACGTAAGTGGGAGGGACACAGAATGAGTTTAGTTCAGTCTCCCGAGGCAGCCCAATCCCCAGATTCACCACTCCCTCACTGAAATATTGTGTCCGCAGATTAGTTTTGAATTTACTCTCCTTCAAGCGCAGGCAGTGTCCTCTGTTTCTACTGTAGTGAACAAAGTGAAACAGCAATCAGATCACTTCTCAATCGTCTCTTTTCCAGTGTTAACATGCCCACTTTAGACAATAGCTCCTTCTAATCCAACCTGTCCACCCTCTCAATCATTCTAGCTGCTCTCTTCAATAGCTGCGATAACCTTTGTACTGAGGCAACCGGACCTTCACACAGTATAAGTGCGGTCACAGCAATGGTTTATAAAGTGGGCGCATTATCTCCCTCTCATCTCAAAAATGTCTTGTTCAAGCAACCAAACTCCTGATTAGCTTTATTCACTGCCAGCGTGAATTGTTGAAATAAATGTTATAAACATGGAATGTTCCAGAACATGAACCACAACAATAGGAATGAAATTGATAAAACTGCAAATACTGCGAATGGGATACAATGATGTGAAGTGTTGTAAATACACACCTTGTTCCATCAGTATCTGAACAAAGGACAGGGGAACTGTTCGGCTATTACTCATGTGGACTAAAAACAAAGGTAAACGGTTTCAATGGGACTGGGAATAGGAGAGACCAGAGACAACAGACAGGAGTTTATGGGAAGGTCATAAGTTGAGTGACCAGGAAAGTATTTAACAGTAAATCGGGGAACTGCTGGATGTCAAAATAATCGCTTATGGGTTAAGCAAAGATCCTTTTTAAAAAAAAAAACACAGGATCTCGTATGGTGAAAATGTATCTGATCTAAACGGAAAACAACCCAAATAATGTGTTTTTGGAAAAACCACAATGTTCTGCCTTGAGGCTGTGCAAGTTTTAAGTAATCTATTCTGATTCACCGAGTGTAATCCAAACTTTCTGCTCACTGCCCATTACTATTAATATCTCACCCAGTCTAATCCCAACCTCCTGCTCACTGTCCATTACCGTTAATATCCCACCCAGTCTAATCCCAACCTGCTCACTACCCATTACCATTAATATCCCACGACCAGGGAGCTGGCCATCCTCGACTGGTTGATGTGTAATGAGAAGGGACTCATTAGCAATCTTGTTGTGCAGGGCCCTTTGGGGAAAAGTGTCCATAATATGGTAGAATTCCTTATTAAGATGGAGAGTGACAAAGTTAATTCGGAAACTAGGGGACTGAACTTAAGGAAAGGTAACTTCGACGGTATGAGGTGTGAATTGGCTAAAATAGACTGGCAGAGGATACTTAAAGGGTTGATGGTGGATAAGCAATGGCAAACATTTTAAGATCACATGGATGAACTTCAGCAATTGTACATCACTGTCTGGAGTAAAAAATAAAACTGGGAAGGTGGCTCAACCATGGCTAACAAGGGAAATTAAGGATAGTGTTAAAACCAAGGAAGAGGCATATAAATTGGCTAGAAAAAGCAGCAAACCTGAGGACTGGGAGAAATTTAGAATTCAACAGAGGAGGACTAAGGGTTTAATTAAGAAGGGGAAAATAGAGTACGAGAGGAAGCTTGCAGGGAACATAAAAACTGACTGCAAAAGCTTCAAAAGATATGTGAAGAGAAAAAGATTAGTAAAGACAAACATAGGTCCCTTGCAGTCGGATTCAGGTGAATTTATAATGGGGAACAAAGAAATGGCAGACCAATTGAACCAGTACTTCGGTTCTGTCTTCACAAAGGAAGATACAAATAACCTTCTGAATGTACTAGGGAACAGTAGGTCTAGTGAGAATGAGGAACTGAAAGATATCCTGATTAGGCGGGAAATTGTGTTAGGGAAATTGATGGGATTAAAGGCCGATAAATCCCCTGGTCCCGAAAGTCTGCATCCCAGAGTACTTAAGGAAGTGGCCCTAGAAATCGTGGATGCATTGGTGATCATTTTCCAACAATCTATCGACTTTGGATCAGTTCCAATGGACTGGAGGATAACTAATGTAATGCCACTTTTTAAAAAGGGAGGGAGAGAGAAAGCGGGTAATTATAGATCGGTTAGCCTGACATCAGACGTGGGGAAAATGTTGGAATCAATCATTAAGGATGAAATAGCAGCCCATTTGGAAAGCAGTGACAGGATCGGATCAAGTCAGCATGGATTTATGAAAGGGAAATTATGCTTGACGAAACTTCTGGAATTTTTTGAGGATGTAACAATAGAGTGGACAAGGGAGAACCAGTGGATGTGGTGTATTTGGACTTTCAAAAGGCTTTTGACAAGGTCCCGCACAAGAGATTGGTGTGCAAAATCAAAGTGCATGGTATTGGGGGTGATGTACTGAAGTGGATAGAGAACTGGCTGGCAGACAGGAAGCAGAGAATCGGGCTAAACGGGTCCTTTTCAGAATGGCAGGCAGTTACTAGGGGGGTGCCACAGGACTCCGTACTGGGACCCCAGCTCTTTACAATATTACATTAATGATTTGGATGAAGGAATAGAGTACTATCTCCAAGTTTGCAGATGACACGAAACTGGGTGGCGGTGTGAGCTGTGAGGAGGACGCTAAGAGGCTGCAGGGTGACTTGGACAAATTAGGTGAGTGGGCAAATACATGGCAGATGCAGTATAATGTAGATAAATGTGAGGTTATCCATTTTGGGGGCAAAAACACGAAGGTAGAATATTATCTGAATAGCGGCAGACTAGAAAAAGGGGAGGTGCAATATTCCATCCAGTCTAATCCCAACCTGCTCACTGCCCGTTACCATTAATATCCCACCCAGTCTAATCCCAACCTCCTCCTCTTGACCTCGGTCACCTGCTCACTAATCTAATCCTAACTTCCTGGTCACTACCCATTTGCATTAATATTACACCTCGTCTAATCTCAACCTCGTAGTCACTACCCTTTACAGTTGATATCCAACCTGGTCTATCCCCAACCTCCTCCTCACAGCAGATACGCTAACCTTACACTTTCTGACAACAATCGAATTATCTATTACAACAATTTATCGATTTGGTTCTGCAACCGTTTCCAGGAATAAATTATGCATTTTAAAACCATGACAGAAATACAGTTATCCAACATCACCATTAATCTTTCGAATTAGCCTCCATTTGTGGCCTCTGACTAAACAGTGAAAACAATCTAAACATTTATTTAATCATAAGCTTTAAGAATCTTGAAGACTTCCATCAACTGCTCACTTAATCTTCTCAACTCTAATGCAATCCCATGCATAACAATGCCCCTCATCCCTGGTAACATCTCCGTGTATCTGTATAACATTTCTAAAGCGCATTTTATTTCCTTTGAACATAAGAAATATGGGCAAGAGTAGGTCACTTTGCCCCTCGAGCCTGCTCCGCCATTCAATAAGGTCATGGCTAATCCGATCCTGGCCTCAACTTCACTTCCCCGCCCGCTCCCCATAACCCATAACTCAGCATTCCGAAATCTGTCTATCTCCACCTTAAATATAATGACCCAGCCTCCACAGCTCTCTGGGATAGAGAATTCCAAATATTCACGACCATCTGAGGGAAGAAAATCCTCCTCATCTCAGTTTTAAATGGGCGACCCCTTATTCTGAAACTATACCCCTAGTTCTAGATTCCTCCACGAGGGGAAACATCCTCTCAGCATCTACACTTTTAGTGTCTTCTACCTTAAGACCGATACAAAATATTTGTTCAAAGTCACCGCCCTTTCTCTGTTTCACATTATTGATTACCCAGTCTCATCCTCTCAGGGACCAACATTTACTTTAGCGACACTCTTCCTGTTTGTATACCTGTAGAAGCTCTTACTGTCTGTCTTATATTTATTGCTGTTTTGCTCTCCTAAACTATCTTCTCTCACTTTATCATTTGTTATCATGGACTGTGCAAAACCACTCAAGTGGGTAAATTACCTGTCCCTCTGCTCTTGTTGATGAACAATGCATGCCAGGGTGACATCAGGAAATTGGGCTCGTCCACTCTGTAATTTCCTGGTCCTGTGCTATGGGTGTGGAAGATCACTCCCGAGGGGTAGATCAGGAAAATGGTCTCATTCAGTCTGTAATTTCCTGCCCGGGAACATAACGGAATTGAATTCAGTCAATCTATAATTTTATATTAATTGTGCTCTCATATGGTGGCGCCCCGTCATCCAATGCTTTCAATTTCAAATTTCCATCCTCCAATTCAAATACATTCCTGGCATCGACCTTCCCTATTTCTATAAGCTCTTGCAGGCTGACAACCTCCCGTGCCAATATAATTCTCCCTTACTCTAAAACTGGCCTCATGCAACCCTTGGTTCACACCACCACTGGTGGTCAAGCATTTAGTTGTCTTGGGGTCCCACGCTCTGGAATTCACTCCATTAAAACCCCCGCTTTTCCACCTCCCTCTCTTCAAAATTTACCTTTACTCGGGGTGTTGCTCGCCTCTAATGTCATATCTTGCATTACCTCGTGCCCCAGTGTCTAATTCTGCCTCTGTGAAGTGAAGCTTTTCTATGTTAAAGTAATATATAAATGTAAGTTGTTGATGGAAGTCCTGGATACATGACTCCAGTTTTTGAGGTTCATGCCTCGATTGCTGGACAGGCTAATGGGACTGAAGGTAGACAAGTCCCCTGGTCCTGATGAAATGCATCCCGGGGTATTAAAAGAGATGGCGGAAATTATAGCTGATGCATTCGTTATAATCTACCAAAATTCTCTGGACTCTGGGGAGGTACCAGCGGATTGGAAAGCAGCTAATGTAACGCCTCTGTTTAAAAAAAGGGGGCAGGCAAAAGGCAGGTAACTATAGGCCGGTTAGTTTAACATCTGTAGTGGGGAAAATGCTTGAGGCTATCATTAAGGAAGAAATAGCGAGACATCTAGATAGGAATAGTGCAATCAAGCAGACGCAGCATGGATTCATGAAGGGGAAATCATGTTTAACTAACTTACTGGAATTCTTTGAGGATATAACGAGCATGGTGGATCGAGGTGTACCGATGGATGTGGTGTATTTAGATTTCCAAAAGGCATTCGATAAGGTGCCACACAAAAGGTTACTGCAGAAGATAAAGGTACGCAGAGTCAGAGGAAATGTATTAGCATGGATCGAGAATTGGCTGGCGAACAGAAAGCAGAGAGTCGGGATAAATGGGTCCTTTTCCGGTTGGAAATCAGTGGTTAGTGGTGTGCCACAGGGATCAGTGCTGGGACCACAACTGTTTACAATATACATAGATGACCTAGAAGAGGGGACAGAGTGTCGTGCAACAAAATTTGCTGATGACACTAAGATTAGTGGGAAAGCGGGTTGTGTAGAGGACTCGGGAGATTTGGATAGGTTAAGCGAATGGGCTACGGTTTGGCAGATGGAATACAATGTCGGAAAGTGTGAGGTCATCCACCTTGGGGGAAGAAAAACAGTAAAAGGGAAGATTATTTGAATGGGGAGAAATTACAACATGCTGTGGTGCAGAGGGACCTGGGGGTCCTTGTGCATGAAACTCTTTTAGAGTTTATCTGTAAAAGATAAAACATTAAACCGTGCCACCCGCCCTGGATGACACAGCAGACATTTACAAGGCCCCTTTTTTCTTTTTTTTTGGTTTTTTTTTTGGGGCGCTAAAATCAAATTTTTTCCAGTGCCCCCTATAAAAGGGGAGGTCCTTGTGCATGAATCCCAAAAGGTTAGTTTGCAGGTGCAGCAGGTAATCAGGAAGGCGAATGGGATGTTGGCCTTCATTGTGAGAGGGATGGAGTACAAAAGCAGGGAGGTCTTGCTGCAACTGTATACGGTATTGGTAAGGCCGCACCTGGAGTACTACGTGCAGTTTTGGTCACCTTACTTAAGGAAGGATATGCTAGCTTTGGAAGGGGTACAGAGACGATTCACTAGGCTGATTCCAGAAATGAGGAGGTTACCTTATGATAGATTAAGTAGACTGGGTCTTTACTCGTTGGAGTTCAGAAGGATGAGGGGTGATCTTATAGAAACATTTAAAATTTTGAAAGGGATAGACAAAATAGAGGCAGAGAGGTTGTTTCCACTGGTAGGGGAGACTAGAACTAGGGGGCACAGCCTCAAAATACGGAGGAGCCAATTTAAAACCGAGTTGAGAAGGAATTTCTTCTCCCAGAGGGTTGTGAATCTGTGGAATTCTCTGCCCAAGGAAGCAGTTGAGGCTAGCTCATTGAATGTATTCAAGTCACAGATAGATAGATTTTTAACCAATAAGGGAATTAAGGGTTACGGGGAGAGGGCGGGTAAGTGGAGCTGAGTCCACGACCAGATCAGCCATGATCTTTTTGAATGGCGGAGCAGGCTCGAGGGGCTAGATGGCCTACTCCTGTTCCTAATTCTTATGTTCTTATGCCGGCAGCGAGAATGTAGAATAATGGGTGTCAGGCATTCCAATTACTGAAAGAGAAGTGATTGATGTTTGGACTTGTTATCGTGTTTATTAATGGTCAAGTTATGAGCATATTCAAGACTGAAGTCATTAGATTGTTGGTATTCTTAGAACAAAAGCACATGAGTGATAGATTGGCTGCTGTTTTATTTCTCAGTAAATCACAGTGTGACAAACAAGTGCATCATATTGTCAATCAGTAATCTGATGTTATGTTGTATATTGCAGGGCAGAGAAAACGAATACCATCAAAACTGCAGATTGTCAGTAATTCCTGATTCTCCAAGAACGATAGTTCTGATTTTCTGTTTTAGTTTCATCAAATTTCTTTGCTGTTAATGTCTGAATCAACAGGTTTGCAGAATATACAGCCCCTGTCCAGAATGGATCAGTACCCAGCCCAGTGACTGCCTTATGTGCTCAAAACAACTGGGAGATCCCATCACTGAGCAGATCCTTTGCTTCTCATTCTCGGTATTTGTATTTCACTTTGCTCCTCAATCTATTCATTATTATCCTTTACAGAAAGTCACTGAGCTCGCCGAGAAGGGAAACCGGGCGGGCAGTTCTAAACTGCTCCTAAATCTGGTGATGGAGAAAGGCTCTAAGGCCCAAAGGGTGATGTGGGAATCCTTTGTCAAAATGTGCCACAGGTTACCAAAGTTGAACAAAATACTGAAAGAAATACAGGAACACGGTACGGTAACATCACCCACTGAATTCAATTTCAGATTCAAACACTACAGATTTTACTATAATATCTGATTTCATGACCGTTACTTGATTTAAACAGGTTCTGATCCACTTGTTTACATGAACATCGCACGAGGTTTATCCAAAGTACCAAGTCACCTGGAAGGTAAGTGATGAAATGCAGATTTCAAATTGTTTACTTCACTTCTGAGAATCCGAATATTTAACTGTTTTGAGGTTATTAGCATCTGGGAATCTGGATGTCAAAGATCGAGGGAAATAGGATTCAACGTTGCATAGATTTGGCATCGAAGCTCAACTATTGTATATAGATTTGTTTCATATAAATATGCGAACTTGCAATCGTTCACTGAATCCAGTTGCTTATCAGTATCACTTGGACATCTTATACACATCTGGCAGGATCGTGATGCTACGTGAAAACCCCCACAGACCGAGAAAGATCCAGATACACTGAAACCCCATACACACCTGGCAGGATCTTGATACACTGAAACCCCATACACACCTGGAAAGATCCAGATACACTGAAACCCCATACACACCTGGCAGGATCCTGATACACTGAAACCCCATACACACCTGGCAGGATCCTGATACACTGTGTAACCCCATACACACCTGGCAGGATCCTGATGCACTGAAACCCCATACACACCTGGCAGGATTCTGATACACTGAAACCCCATACACACCTGGCAGGATCCTGATACACTGAAACCCCATGCACACCTGGCAGGGTCCCGATAAACCCCATACACACCTGACAGGGTCCTGATACACTGAAACCCCATACACACCTGACAGGGTCCTGATACACTGAAACCCCATACACACTTGGCAGGATCCTGATACACTGAAACCCCATACACACCTGGCAGGGTCCCGATAAACCCCATACACACCTGACCGGGTCCTGATGCACTGAAACCCCATACACACCTGACAGGGTCCTGATACACTGAAACCCCATACACACCTGGCAGGGTCCCGATACACTGAAACCCCATACACACTTGGCAGGATCCTGATACACTGAAACCCCATACACACCTGGCAGGGTCCCGATAAACCCCATACACACCTGACCGGGTCCTGATGCACTGAAACCCCATACACACCTGACAGGGACCTGATACACTGAAACCCCATACACACCTGACAGGGTCCTGATACACTGAAACCCCATACACACCTGGCAGGATCCTGATACACTGAAACCCCATACACACCTGGCAGGGTCCCGATAAACCCCATACACACCTGACCGGGTCCTGATGCACTGAAACCCCATACACACCTGACAGGGTCCTGATACACTGAAACCCCATACACACCTGGCAGGGTCCCGATACACTGAAACCCCATACACACCTGACAGGGTCCTGATACACTGAAACCCCATACACACCTGACGGGGTCCTGATACACTGAAACCCCATACACACCTGACAGGGTCCTGATACACTGAAACCCCATACACACCTGGCAGGGTCCCGATACACTGAAACCCCATACACACCTGACAGGGTCCTGATACACTGAAACCCCATACACACCTGGCAGGGTCCTGATACACTGAAACCCCATACACACCTGGCAGGGTCCTGATACACTGAAACCCCATACACACCTGACAGGGTCCTGATACACTGAAACCCCATACACACCTGGCAGGATCCTGATACACTGAAACCCCATACACACCTGGCAGGATCCTGATACACTGAAACCCCATACACACCTGGCAGGATCGTGATATAGAGGCAAAGGAACATTGACAGCTGTTCCCCAAGATTTGACTGGATTTCGGGTGAAGAGATGCTGTCATCAGGCATCTGTTCCAGCATGGCGCCCTCTACAGCGGATTTGTGACATCTGTGGAGAGAACTGAGGCTCTTCAACCAATCAGATTGAAGAATCCTCAGAGTCTCGCAGAGTCCAAACCAGGAAGTATAATTTCTATTTTAATGTCTTCACATTTATTTCTCCTTAATGACTGAAACAAGACCTGCGATCGATAGCTTTTTGGTCGACAATGATATGAAGGAATATGGAGCCAAGGCAGGTAGAGAAAGCAAAGGAAAGATTGAGGACTACAGATAGGATTAAAGGACAAAGGTTAAAAAATACAAACAGAAAAAGTTGAAACAATATATACCGTATATATTTAAAATCTGCAACATTAGTTTTCTTCTGATAGAATGAGACTTCAAAATATCATGTAGTCCTGAGTGCACTAGCGCTATCTTTTACATCCGACTTTAGTGCAGAGGTAGTGGGTAAGTATTGCAAGTTCACGCCATTACAGTGATTTCAATTCCGAGTCTCTCGGTGAGAACAGCAGCAGCAGACCTTGTGGAGGAGCATCCTCTGGTTTTCCACGTTTAACTGCGCGTGTGTGGACACCAGGCGTTGCTGATAGACTCGCCGTAATTATTGCAGCAAACTCCAGGACATTGGGCTGGAAATTGCGGTCGGAGGTTTCCCGCTGGGGAATATCTCCAACCGCAAACATTTCACCAAAGTACCTGGTGATCCCGGAGGTTCGGAGACCTGCGATCCTGGGGCTCCATGTGAAGACCTTCATAGAGGCACACATATCCCAGAAGTGTACGGGTTTCATATACATCATTGAGATAATGTGGGCTGGCCCAACCTATCAGAGTAGTGGGATCCCCATTCATACTTATAGTAACTCCCTGTCTGGAACCATCATAAGCATGACTGGGAATACCCTCAAAAACACACACACACTGAAAATAACTTTCAAAAACATTACATATTTCAAATTAATATAAATAGAATTTAATTAGTTATTTAAAACAAACATTCTTTTCAAATTTACATATTTTAAAATGTCTAAAAATGAACTTACCTTTTATATAAAAGGATTTTTAATGTTGAAATTACTTTAATGTATTTTTCTGTACTTTAAATGCGACAATTTTCATTGCTTCCCGCCTGGTATCTCGGCGGTATCGGCCGCTTTGGGCGAGAACCGGGACGGTGAAAAATTCCCCAGCTGTGTTCCCCGACAGTTTCAAAGTCCCGCTGTGGAACAGACCACCGTCGTACACCGTCCACAGATCGCCCTGGCGCAATATTTGGCTCAGCGGTGACCCGTAGGTAAGTTGGGGAAAATCACCCACGAGCATCAGCAAAGCTGGGCAATAGGTAAGTAACCCTGCAAAAAAAGGTAAGTAAATGGGTTTTTACTCATTGTTTTAACATTTTCTTGCAGTGATGTAAGTGAAAATGGTCCTGAGAATGTTTTTCTCATTTTTCATTTTCAGCAAAGAATGACTAAGAAAGCAATAAAGAAAGGAAAGATAGATTACCAAAGTAAATTTGCGCAAAACATAAAAACAGATAGTAAAAGCTTTTACCGATATATAAAACGGAAGAGAGTGACGAAAGTAAATGTTGGTCTCTTAGAAGATGAGAAGGGGGAGTTAATAATGGGAAATGTGGAAATGGCTAAGACCTTAAACAATTATTTTGCTTCGGTCTTCACAGTGGAAGACACAAAAACCATGCCAAAAATTGCTGGTCACGGGAATGTGGGAAGGGAGGACCTTGAGATAATCACTATCACTAGGGGGGTAGTGCTGGACAGGCTAATGGGACTCGAGGTAGACAAGTCCCCTGGTCCTGATGAAATGCATCCCAGGGTATTAAAAGAGATGACAGAAGTTATAGCTGATGCATTCGTTATAATCTACCAAAATTCTCTGGACTCTGGGGAGGTACCAGCGGATTGGAAAGCAGCTAATGTAATGCCTCTGTTTAAAAAAAGAGGGCAGACAAAAGGCAGATAACTTTCGGCCGAAAGTTAACATCTGTAGTGGGGGAAATGCTTGAAGCTATCATTAAGGAAGAAATAGCGGGACATCTAGATAGGAATAGTGCAATCAAGCAGACACAGCATGGATTCATGAAGGGGAAATCATGTTTAACTAATTTACTGGAATTCTTTGAGGATATAACGAGCATGGTGGATAGAGGTGTACCGATGGATGTGGTGTATTTAGATTTCCAAAAGGCATTCGAAAAGGTTACTGCAGAAGATAAAAGTACGCGGAGTCAGAGGAAATGTATTAGCATGGATAGAGAATTGGCTGGCGAACAGAAAGCAGTGAGTCGGGATAAATGGGTCCTTTTCGGGTTGGAAATCGGTGGTTAGTGGTGTGCTGGGACCACAACTGTTTACAATATACATAGATGACCTAGAAGAGGGGACAGATTATAGTGTAACAAAATTTGCAGATGACACAAAGATTAGTGGGAAAGCGGGTTGTGTAGAGGACACAGAGAGGCTGCAAAGAGATTTAGATAGGTTAAGCGAATGGGCTAAGGTTTGGCAGATGGAATACAATGTCGGAAAATTGAGGTCATCCACCTTGGGGGGGGGGTGGGAGGAAACAGTAAAAGGGAATATTATTTGAATGGGGAGAAATGACAACATGTTGCGGTGCAGAGGGACCTGGGGGTCCTTGTGCATGAATCCCAAAAAGTTAGTTTGCAGGTGCAGCAGGTAATCAGGAAGGTGAATGGAATGTTGGCCTTCATTGCGAGAGGGATGGAGTACAAAAGCAGGGAGGTCCTGCTGCAACTGTATCGGGTATTGGTGGGGCCGCACCTGGAGTACTGCGTGCAGTTTTGGTCACCTTACTTAAGGAAGGATATACGAGCCTTGGATGGGGTACAGAGACGATTCACTCGGCTGATTCCGGAGATGAGGGGGTTACTTTATGATGATGGATTGAGTAGACTGGGTCTTTACTCGTTGGAGTTCAGAAGGATGAGGGGTGATCTTATAGAAACATTCAAAATAATGAAAGGGATAGACAAGATAGAGGCAGAGAGGTTGTTACGTTATGTTTTTTGAAAATATTTTGTGGTTTTCTTCTCCTAAGCGCAACCCGCAGCCTCTGTAATTGTTTTGTAATTTTAGTAATTATCGGCCATTTTTTTGAAAGAAACGTCCAATCGGTCAAACATTCCATTTTTTTGCCAAGAATCGTGTATAAGGCCCATTTTTTTTGCCAAGAATCGTGTGTAAGGCCCATTTTTTTTGCCAAGAATCGTGTATAAGGCCAATTTTTTTTGCCAAGAATCGGGTATAAGGCCCATTTTTTTTTGCCAAGAATCTGGTGTAAGGCCCATTTTTTTGCCAAGAATCGTGTATAAGGCCAATTTTTTTTGCCAAGAATCGGGTGTAAGGCCCATTTTTTTGCCAAGAATCGGGTGTAAGGCCCATTTTTTTCGCAGGGTGGATTTTTTTCTTGGGGGGAATTTTGTTGCTGGCGATAATTTGGGAATCTTAGCGGTATTTTGTGCGGCAATCGGGCGCTGGCGGATTGTTTGGAAATTCTAGCCCTTACGCCTGCTTTTATTAGACGGACGTATTTGAAGGACATTTTCTGGTCAAGAGTTGGGTAAATAGCCCAACTCTCCACCCACAGAGGCCCTTTAGTTTCGGATGCGGTGGATCTGTCGAGAATTTTTGACAGATCACAAATTCCCGGGTTTAGGAGCACGCACTTCACATACCGAAACCCGGAATTTGTGGGGACCACACGGGCGCATGCTCACCTCGTACGTGCCTGTGGGGAGCACAAATTCTGACCCATTATAATCAGAGAATGGTGAGGGACAGGACAAGGCTATTTGGCCCAAATAAGTCTGTTCCTGTCACAGAGATGAACCACCTGCGCCTCCTCTCAGTGTATCCACACAAACACATTCAATTGTCTCGAGAGCCCACTTGCAGTGCCCCTTATGTGTCCTTCCCTAGTAAATGATCCCGGGCTCTATTAACCTTCGGGTGAAAAAATTCCCCTGATTCCCTGTCTTATCTCCCAAATTCATTTTTATTCTTGTAATTATTTTGGGAATTATGGGACTTTTCTGCACTGATGTGAATTTCATCAATATACTCCAAACAGAATTCTCTTGCCTAAACAAAATACTTCAAACCCCCTCACCCTTCCGTTAACCTAAACTCAGGCTGGATTTTCGGTCGCCTAACGCCTCGGGTAGTGGCCAGAGGGGCCGTTAATGGGAGCGGAGTGGAAGAGGTTACTGATCTGGAGTGCAGCGTTTAGTGTCCCCACCGAAAATTCATTCCAGGCTCACCGGGGACACAAACCAGCAGTGCCTGGCTGCTGACAGTCACTCTGACCATGACGTATTCCTGGTGCAATGTCCACACTTGCATCCCGGTCAGAAAACGTCTGGAAAAACAGTCGGTACAGGCTTGCAGAGTCGTTAACTGGTGGCGACTTTAAACGGATGAAGAAACGCTTCCCTGGGAGGTCACATTCAGTGCAACGTTTACTCACAGCACAGTGGTGAGCCTCCGAGTATGCAGCGGCACATAGACATACCAGTTCAGCTTGACACAAACTTCTTGTGAAATTTTAATGGAGCCATTACCTGTTCACCTGGTTTTCACTCTACATGTTCTAACAAGGCATCGGGAACAGAGAAGGGCTGTTGGGCATGTTGGCGGCTGAAGGAGGAGAGCCCCCAGTTGTCGGAGCAGGAGGTCTTTACCTCCACGGCTTCACCGACCGGCAACACTCATACCTGCACCTCTCTGAGGAGCAGTGTATCAGAACGATGCACTTCCGAAAGGAGGTTGTTAGAGAGATATGCAATCTCCTGCAGGAAGACCTGCAGCCTCACATCGGCACCAGGACTGTGCTGTCCGTCTCACTGAAGGTCATGGTGGTACTCGCCTTCTATGCGTCTGGCTCCTTCCAGGCTGCATCAGGGGACATATGCAGCGTATCACAATGTGCAGCACATCACTCCATCCGCGATGTCACACAGACACTCTACACATGCAGAATGAATTTAATTACCTTCCCAACGAACGGCGAGAAACAGGATGAGCACGCATGTGGGTTTGTCAGGATGGTGGGATTTCCGAGGGTGTGGCTGTGTAGGTGCTGATGTGCCACGTGTGTGTACAGTCGGGTATCTGAGTAATAAGGCGGTGTGTATATTTGCATTTCATGCTGCGTGGCATCGCACAGTGGGTCGGGAGCACAAGCAACTACCAGTCAGTCTGAGGTTTAGACCTGTGACCGCATCTGAAGAGTTGAAAGATGCTGCTCAGTGGGCTCAGGATGTAAGGAGCTAGAAGGTGAGAGAGGCTTGGATGGGCAGGGCATATCTGGTGAAGTGCAGGAGAGGTATCAGGCTGGCTTCAGCAAGGGGAAGCATGGCCTGGTAGACATATAGAAGGGGCAGGCACTGCAAAGTCTTTACATTGTGTGAGACAGTGAGGTTCACATGAAGGCATTGGAAGGTGAATGGAAAGGGTACTCACCCTGACGACCCAAGTAAGGTCGTTGAATTCATCACCACATTGAGTTGCTGTTATGGCACCATGTTCCGGGCTGAAACGTGGTGTGCCGTCTCCCTCCACAGCCTCTCCAGAACCATAGGCGGATGTCTTCATCCTCCTCCCGGCTGGCCGGCACTCCAGCGACTCTCCACTGCCTCCAGCAAGAGCGGTGGGCGAGAAGCGGGCACTTAGCTGGTGTCCTCCTTCCTCCTCCATGTTGGCGCTATGAAGACACTGTGGAGCTGGAGCTGCTCATACTCTAACTTACCTTGCCGTGCCTTTAATACTCGGCTGTTCCCGGGATCTGAATCAAAGTTCGGCGCATGCGCAATGGGTTTGCTAATTTACCAACCAAAACTTTCGTATGGCCACCCCCGAGCTCTGGTGTGCAACGGCCTCTGTCTGCTCGTCGTCCAATTCTGACGATTTTTGGGGTAAAGGCGCAAACTTTTTCAAGGCAATAAAATTACCGCTCCACCTGGGTAACCACCCCAAATAAGACGTGACTGAATTTCACCTCCAATACCTTAAATCATCTTTCTGATTGCTCTCTCTACCTTCAGAATAGCAGTGACCTTCACCTGTGGTCAGGTGACTATAGCAGTGCAGGTAATACCCCAGATAATCTCCCCACGTCCTGAAACAACAGCGATTTAACTGCTGTCTATTCACAGTCTGCCCCTTTCTCAGTGTATATAATAGCCCAACGAATCTACCCAAGACCTAATACAATGACAGTGGAACTTCCTTCAGGGGAGTTACTTCCAAAGCTCAGGGTATTGATAACTGAGGGCAGAGCACCAATGTCGGAGTGCAGCACATCGGGTATGAGACCAGAATTGGAGGAGCACATCGATCTCGAAGGATTGCAGGCTGAAGGAGATTCAGAGATAGGGAGGGTGTGATGCAATGGAGGATTCTGTATACAAGAATGAGGCTATTTAAATCGATACGGTGCCTGAACAGAAGCCAATGTAGGTCAGAGAGCACAGGGGTAATTGATGAGAGTTCAGATATGGGCAGCAGAGGTTTAGTTAAGCTCGTTAATGCAGCGAGTAAGGTGGGAGGCCGGCCAGGAGGGAATCGGAATAGTCGAGTCTGAGATAACAAAGGGCATGGATGATTTCAGCAGCAGATGAGCTGAGGCAGAGGCAGAGACGGATTATATTGTGGAAGGAGGCAGACTTCGTGATGGAGTGAATATGGGGTCGGAAGCTCTATCACTGGCCAAATGGAATACTGAGGAGAACTTCTGTCCATTCACAGTCTGTCCCACTCACAGATTGCACCATAACCCAGATAACCTGCCAGGGTCTGATACTGTAACAGGGGACTCCTGAACATTCAGTCTGTCCCACTCACAGATTGCACCATAACCCAGATAACCTGCCAGGGTCTGATACTGTAACAGGGGACTCCTGAACATTCAGTCTGTCCCACTCACAGATTGCACCATAACCCAGATAACCTGCCAGGGTCTGATACAGTAACGGGACTCCTGAACATTCACAGTCTGTCCCACTCACAGATTGCACCATAATCCAGATAACCTGCCAGGGTCTGATACAGTAACAGGGGACTCCTGAACATTCAGTCTGTCCCACTCACAGATTGCACCATAACCCAGATAACCTGCCAGGGTCTGATACAGTAACAGGGGACTCCTCAACATTCAGTCTGTCCCACTCACAGATTGCACCATAACCCAGATAACCTGCCAGGGTCTGATACAGTAACAGGGGACTCCTGAACATTCACAGTCTGTCCCACTCACAGATTGCACCATAACCCAGATAACCTGCCAGGGTCTGATACAGTAACAGGGGACTCCTGAACATTCAGTCTGTCCCTATCCCACTGATATCCAAAGCCCTATTTTGTAGTAAATACTAGAATCAAGTGAGGATTTCACACATTTCTCGCTTGTTTATTTTCAGCAACTGAGTTTTAATTGCGACATGCACCTTTTATTGTAACCGTGAATTCAATCTTAGCAATATTTTATTGAAGAGTGAAATGGTACTGAGAAGTTACTTTTATGTCAATACAACTAACATTAAGAACCACTTTCTGTCTGTTCGAATTGAAGATGCTCAACAGAAACACAAGGAAACACTCCGGGTACAAACTGAAACACTGAGAGTGAACACTATCCTAATAAGGGAGAAGGTTAAGGTTTTCCAGCTGGTTGATCGATACACTGAGCTAACGGTTATTTCTACTGTTCGAGATCGGACACTTGTAGAACATGAACTGCTGGCAAGAGGCCGAGACCATGAAGAGTGGACAAAGAAACATCTCCAGGGAGAACTGGAGAAAATCCGAACTGATCAACTGTTCCACAGCAGTTTTTCCCGGAGAAAATCAGAATCCGGGAGTTCAGCGGCAGTGAGCGGAGTCGCGGGGATTGGAAAAACAACAATGGTACAAAAGATTGTTCATGAATGGGCCACGGGGAAAATATACCCCCACTTTCAATTTGTTTTCAGTTTTAAATTCCGGGATTTGAACGACATTAACGGTAGAATAAACCTGAGGAATCTGATACTGGATCAGTATCCTTACTTTGGGAATATTCTGAGAGAGCTCTGGAAGAACCCAGAGAGATTGCTGTTTATATTCGATGGTTTGGATGAATTCAAGGACAGTATCGATTTTGCTGACAATCGGAGAAATACAGAACCTCAGCACAGGTGCACAGATCCCGAAGACTGGTGTGGAGTGTCTGACATTGTGTACAGTTTAATACAGCACAAGCTGCTCCCAGGATGTTCAGTGCTAGTGACCAGCCGCCCCACTGCATTACATTTATTGGAAAAGGCTGAGATCAGTGTCTGGGCTGAAATCCTGGGATTTGTTGGTGAAGAACGGAAGGAATATTTCAACAAGTTTTTTGAAGATCAGACGGTGGCAGCAGCTGTTATTAAACACGTGGAGGAGAACGAGATCCTGTACACCATGTGCTTCAACCCTTCCTACTGCTGGATCCTCGGTCTGGCACTGGGTCCCTTCTTTACACAAAGAGACAGGAGACATCAGCGAGTTCCCAAGACCATCACCCAACTGTATTCCTACTATATCTACAACATTCTGAAAAACCACAGCCGAGAGATTGAAAGCCCCCGTGATGTGTTACTGAAGCTCGGTGAGATGGCCTTCACAGGAGTCTCCGAGAAGAAGATTGTGTTTAGAAATGGAGATTTGATCAAATACAATCTGCAACCTTCCCAGTTCCTGTCTGGGTTCATGATGGAACTTTTGGAGAGAGATGATTCTGCCCAGAGCGTGGTGTACACATTCCCACACCTCACCATCCAAGAGTTTGTAGCCGCTCTCGCCCAATTCCTGACTCCCGATTCCGGGGACATCCTGAAACTCCTCCGTGAAGTCCACAGCAAGGAAGATGGGCGATTTGAGATATTTCTCCGTTTTGCTGCTGGTCTCTCCTCCCCACACTCCGCTCAGCCCCTGGAGGAGTTTCTGGGTCCATTTCTTCATCAAACCACCTGTCGAGTGATTGACTGGGTGCAGGAGAAGGTTGAAGGACAGATTGGGAACACAGGGAGTGAAGCTGGTAAACGGAACCTCCTGAACACATTCCACTACCTGTTTGAGTCTCAGAATACAGCACTGGCTCAGCTCACAGTGGGATCTGTGAAAACACTTACATTTAGTGGATTGACATTGACCCCGATTGACTGTGTGGTCCTGTCTCATGTCATTAGGCTCTGTGATACAATAAAAGACCTCGATCTGCGGAAGTGCAACATTCAGTGTGAAGGACTCCAGCGGCTGGGACCCGTACTCCACAAATGCCGGGAGTTGAGGTAACTGTTTATTTGTCTCTAACTGTTGGGTGAATTGTAGAACAGTCACGGTTTGTGTTGTTGCTCCGTAATAAAGGGAAACAAACAGTTCAGTTAAACCAGAGAGAAGCAGATTCAACACAAGTATGACCAATAATCAGGGGATCGGTTAGTAAACATAGAAACATAGAAAATAGGTGCAGGAGTCGGCCATTCGGCCCTTCGAGCCTGCACCACCATTCAATAAGATCATGGCTGATCATTCCTTCAGTACTCCTTTCCTGCTTTCTCTCCATACGCCTATGTAATTCCAGAAGGGCTGGAGAATCTAGAACGGATCCTTGTGAACAAATAGGGATTTTACAGTCTTTATCACATCAACAAATGCAGCTCACTGAGAACATAATTACAATAGGCCCGAAATTTGCAGTCGGTGACTTACTGCGGGCCGATACCTCCGACCGAAAAATAAATGCGAAAGTACCTGATGGTCCCGGAGGGATGTAGACTTGAGGTCTGAGGCCTTGATGAGCTGCCCAGTGAATGGGCTCACACATCCCAGGAACATAAACGCAACCTGGGATCACGTGGCCTGGACCACCAATGATCATGGAATATTCTCATTGATTATATTGGGAGTTCTGTTTGTACAAGCTCCCAGTACGATCACTGAAAATACTCCCCAGAACACAGAAGCTGCTCACATATTTAAAATGAATTGAATTATTATTAAAAGGTTCAGAAAAAGATTAGATTTTCTTTTAATGTTTCAATCGGGTTAAAAAATATCTGAATACACGGTGTTTAATATAAAAACTAGTGATAAATGTAATTGTTCTATGTTTTAAAACTCGTACACTGGTTTTCTTTTCCAGGCATAAGAGTTTGAAGGACATTCTCTGGGCAGGAGTTGGGCAAATATCCCGATCTCTGCGCGCCAATGTCCTTCTCCTGGCGACACATTGACAAATTGCAAATTCAGATTCTCGCACATGTGTACTGCGTGCCGAGAACCTGCATTTGCAGGACCTTTGAGTACGTGCGCACATCGTATGTACCCGGGGATTCCGCAGTTTACCGCACAAAATCATATTTAATAAGCTGGACAGTGGAATGTAAATATACAATATAAACCGGCAGTAAAGGTAGAATTCACTTAAAATGTTTTCCACATCCACCATTTCAACTGGGAACAGGACAGAAACCAGAGTTGAAACCTCTAACAGTTAGATATTTTCCCCAATAAGGTATAGAGTGTGTCTTGATGGGGAAGTTTCCTGGATTGGGAATATTGGGGAATCGGGAATTCTTTCAGCTGTAACTGTTTAGAATTATTTACAGTCCTGAACAATAAGACAAGAATGATCTTCAGGATCTTCAATCTGCCTGTAAAAAGGTTCCAATCTAGTGTGGTGTGGGGTATTATCCCCAGGGTACAGACACACACCGGCCAATCTAGTGTGGTGTGGGGTATTATCCCCGGAGTGCAGACACACACCGGCCAATCTAGTGTGGTGTGTGGTATTATCCCCAGGACAGACACACACCGACCAATCTAGTGTGGTGTGGAGTATTATCCCCGGGGTACAGACATACACCGACCAATCTAGTGTGGTGTGGGGTATTATCCCCGGGGTACAGACACACACCGGCCAATCTAGTGTGGTGTGGGGTATTATCCCCAGAGTACAGACACACACCGACCAATCTAGTGTGGTGTGGGATATTATCCCCGGGGTACAGACACACACCGGCCAATCTAGTGTGGTGTGTGGAATTATCCCCAGTACAGACACACACCGACCAATCTAGTGTGGGGTATTATCCCCCCCGAGTACAGACACACACCGACCAATCTCGTGTGGTGTGGGGTATTATCCCCGGGGTACAGACACACACCGGCCAATCTAGTGTGGTGTGGGGTATTATCCCCAGAGTACAGACACACACCGACCAATCTCGTGTGGTGTGGGGTATTATCCCCGGGGTACAGACACACACCGGCCAATCTAGTGTGGTGTGGGGTATTATCCCCAGAGTACAGACACACACCGGCCAATCTCGTGTGGTGTGGGGTATTATCCCCAGAGTACAGACACACACCGGCCAATCTTGTGTGGTGTGGGGTATTATCCCCAGAGTACAGACACACACCGGCCAATCTAGTGTGGTGTGGGGTATTATCCCCAGAGTACAGACACACACCGGCCAATCTAGTGTGGTGTGGGGTATTATCCCCGGGGTACAGACACACACCGGCCAATCTAGTGTGGTGTGGGGTATTATCCCCGGGGTACAGACACACACCGGCCAATCTAGTGTGGTGTGGGGTATTATCCCTGGGGTACAGACACACACTGGCCAGCGGTCGGGTCTCGCACACAGTAGGCGGCTCCTGGGTAAACCGGGGGCAGTGAACCCGGTAATTTCCCATAATCCGCCCTCTGTGTGTGAGGCCCCGCTCGGGGAGGGAACTTCCGAAAATTCCGCCAAAACTGTCGGGCCAGTTACACCTGGAATACATGTAGAGCCCGTTTAATGGGGAATACAGTGAGAGACTGCCGTCCCCTATAAACTAGGAGTACAGGGAGATTTAAACCATGTAACGGGACAGGATGAACTCTCCTTGTTACGTGAAATCCTGGGGGATTTTACAGCAGCAGTTAGCGCGTTTCACAATATAACTCCCCCTGAGATATTATACAGATTAATATAAAGTACAGGGAATCGCTGCTTTATCTTTTGATTCGAGGAAAATCGTCCTATTCCTCTAATACCCGGGATTTCAGAGCTGGACAAATGGGACAAGTTTCCCCAAACATGAGGGGTCTGATCACTGAGCTCCAGGAGGGTAATTCTGATCATCGCGGAATGAGATCGGACAGAGGGACATTTACAGGCTTCACACAGACAGCACTTTATTTAATAAATACATTTACTGACAGTCCCTGAATATATGGGGAGTTGGACAGAGTGAGATTAAATATTGGGGGAATATTGCGGGGGTCAGTGGGTGCGATCGGTGGCGGGTCAGGTGAGAAATTATTTATTTGACAGTGGGTCGGGACCTCGCTGTTAACCCGCTCCACACAACTTTCCCAAATATCAGGTCTGCCAGCACTGAGCAGACCCGACACACAGCGATGGCGGAGGCAATTCAGGTCATTATCACCTTGTTAACGATTAACAACTCATTTCAGTCCATCCTCAGAGTTTACCAGGTCACCCACGGGGTCCATGCTGCTCGGGGATCACGTCGGGTAACCAGGGCGGGAGTTGAATGGCCATGGAATCATCTCATTACTTGAAAGCTGGAAATGTGCTATAAAATCTCCATTGTCACAGCTGTTCACTTTCCAAGCTCAGAAGCTGTTGCTTGCTGTGTTTGAAAGACAGGTGAGCTTTATGCAGGTTGCAAATGTTTGGAGAAAGCTCTCTATCCAGTGTCACCTCTCTCACCATTGACAGATCGCTTCTGTTATCCCAAGTTCACCTGCCATCTATTACATCAGAATGGGTACGGTTTATACTGTCTCCCCTTGGTCCTCAGATTCTGACCATGATCAGCCCCCACACCAGCAGCACCAACAAACACACCGACCTTCTCTGCAATCACCTGATGCTGCACAGGACAGAGGGTCTCAGCACCCGCCCACATTGCTGCCCGGGAGATCAGGGATGGTCTCACCATGGTCAGATGTACTTCATTTGATGCTGTACACCCTGGCTGTCTCACGATGCACACCAGGTTAGCACCACCCCACACCAACAACATAAAGCATCCCGACAATGCCCAAACCATTCCTTTCACACTCATCAACATTGCGGGGGTTCCATTATGTCTCACCATTCATTGCAACTCACTCAGCCACTTCCAAAGGTGCACACAGGTCTGCCCAAGCACGGAAAGTATTGACAATATAGATTTCAATGCTTGCCAGTGTATTAACAGAAACTTCAGGTAAACATTGGCTCAAAGACCCAAGTGTTTACCATTGTGTGTTGTTAGTTGGTGTGATTGGAGAAGGATGAGGGTGAGTGTAAGGGGTGGTGAGTGAGATGGGGATGTGATAATGTAGATAGAGAGGGATGGGTGGAGGTACAAGGTAAGTTGGTGTGAGTAAGGATGTGCAGGAGTAGGGTAGGGAAGGCAGAGTGATGGGGATGTGAGGAGTGGCACAGCAGGATGAGCTTGTATCCGAGGGTCTTGAGAAGTAACAGCAGGGATTGTGGGTGCATTGGTTGTAATTTATCAAAATTCCCTGGATTCTGGGGAGGTCCCACCAGATTGGGAAACTGCAAATGTAACACCCCTATTTAAAACAGGAGGCAGACAAAAAGCAGGAAACTATAGACCAGCTAGCCTCATATCTGTGGTTGGGAAAATGTTGGAGTCCATTATTAAAGAAGCAGTAGCAGGACATTTGGAAAAGCAAAATTTGGTCAGGCACAATCAGCATGGATTTATGAAGGGGAAGTCATGTTTGACAAATTTGCTGGATTTCTTTGAAAATGTAATCAGGGTGGATAAAGGGGAACCAGTGGATGTGATGTACTTGGATTTGCAGCAGGAATTTGACACGGTGCACAAGATAAAAGTTCTCGGGGTTGGGGGTAATATATTAGCATGGATAGAGGATTGACTAACAGAGAACAGAGAGTCGGGATAAATGGTTCATTCTCTGGTTGGCAACCAGTAACTAGTGGGGTGCCGCAGGGATCAGTGCTGGGACCCCAACTATTTACAATCTATATTAACGACTTGGAAGAAGGGACCGAGTGTAACGCAGCCAAGTTTGCTGACAATTAAAGATGGCAGGAAAAGCAATGTGTGAGGAGGACACAAAAATCTGCAAAAGGACATCGACAGTATAAGTGAGTGGGCAAAAATTTGGCAGATGGAGTATAATGTTGGAAAGTGTGAGGTCATGCATTTTGGCAGAAAAAAAGACAAAGAGCAAGTTATTATTTCAATGGAGAAAGATTGCAAAGTGCCACAGTACAGTGGGACCTGGGGGTTACTTGTGCATGACACACAACAGGATAGTGTGCAGGTACAGCAAGTGATCAGGAAGGCCAATGGTATCTTGGCCTTTATTGCAAAGGGGATGAAGTATAAAAGCAGGGAAGACTTGCGACAGTGATATAAGGCATTGGTGAGGCCACACCTGGAATACTGCGTGCAGTTTTGGTCTCCGTATTTACGAAAGGATATACTTGCTTTGGAGGCAGTTCAGAGAAGGTTCACTCAGTTGATTCCGGGGATGAGAGGGTTGACTTATGAGGAAAGGTTGAATAGGTTTGGCCTCTACTCATTGGAATTCAGAAGAATGTGAAGTGATCTGGTTGAAATGTATAAGATTATGAAGGGGCTTGACAAGGTGGATGCAGAGAGGATGTTTCCACTGATGGGGGAGACTGGAACTAGAGGGCATGATCTTAGAATAAGGGGCCGCCCATTTAAAACTGAGATGAGAAATTTCCCCTCTCTGAGGGTTGTAAATCTGTGGAATTTGCTGCCTCAGAGAGCTGTGGAAGCTGGGACATTGAATATATTTAAGGTAGAAATAGACAGTTTCTTAAATGATAAGGGGATAAAGGGTTATGGGGAGCGGGCGGGGAAGTGGAGCCGAGTCCATGATCAGATCAGCCATGATCTTATTGAATGGCGGAGCAGGCTCGAGGGGCCGTATGGCCTACTCCTGCTCCTATTTCTGATGAGGATCAGTTTGGATTTGCTGTAACGTTTCGTGATCCACTGAGATCATTGAAAGGTTTGCACCACTGCAGTCAGGTCCTCCTGGGCTGCATTGGTCTCCTGGGGAGGTCTCTTCCACCCATGGGAAGGGAAGAGGACGTCCCTGTGTGCTGTGAATCCCTCCATAGCCATATGGAGGTAGTGCTGGGAGAGCAAGGGTGCAGCGGTGCACCTCTGTACAGAGCTGGTCAGTGTTTGCAGCAGCTCACTGACAGCACAACTGTGGACATCAATGTGCGCACGGTCCCTTTAAGGGAACCGGCTGATGCCGCGTCACCAGACCCGCTTCTTCCAATTGGTCGGGAACCGCACTGGGCGGGGCTTAACACGGCCAATCAGAGGAGAGTTTCACAGAGTGGGCTGGAACCGGACACGAGATTGGGACCCACCACCGACCCCGGTCACACCGGACCCACCCAGGTGGGGAATCCCGGCCCAAAACTGGGTATTAATTTACTGATGTACTTTCAGTGATTGCTGTAATATCCGAGAGAGAGAATATATCCTATCCGGGGTTTGGTTCAGTTTGTTTCTCACTGTTTGTGTTTAGACTGAGTTACAATAAACTGGGAGATTCAGGAGTGAAACTGCTGTCTGCGGCTCTGAGGGACCCGGACTGTAAAATACAGGAACTGCAGTAAGTACCAGACTGTGTGAGATTGTGTTTATAATAACTGGGTGTCTGACACTGAACATTATTATTAGTATCAGTAATAGTGTTATTAATAAACACTGAATATTACAGGTTGAGCGTCCAAAATCTGGAATGTTCTGGAGTCCGGACACCGGGACAATCCGTGGCAGGGTCGTCCGGAATCCGTAAAATGTTTCGTAATCTGGACCGGACGACCCTGTCGATCTGGTCTCGCCTTACTGCCCTTACCTTGGAGCCTCCTAGCCGGCCCATCTGAACACCTCCAGGGTGGGACCCAGCCCGAACACCACCTTCCCAGCGGGGCCCTCCCCCGAACACCACCTTCCCAGCGGGGCCCTCCCCCGAACACCACCTTCCCAGCGGGGCCCTCCCCCGAACACCACCTTCCCAGCGGGGCCCTCCCCCGAACACCACCTTCCCAGCGGGGCCCCCCCCGAACACCACCTTCCCAGCGGGGCCCTCCCCCGAACACCACCTTCCCAGCGGGGCCCTCCCCTGAACACCACCTTCCCAGCGGGGCCCTCCCCCGAACACCACCTTCCCAGCGGGGCCCTCCCCCGAACACCACCTTCCCAGCGGGGCCCCCCCCGAACACCACCTTCCCAGCGGGGCCCCCCCCGAACACCACCTTCCCAGCGGGGCCCTCCCCCGAACACCACCTTCCCAGCGGGGCCTCCACCGAACACCACCTTCCCAGCGGGGCCCTCCCCGAACACCACCTTCCCAGCGGGGCCCTCCCCCGAACACCACCTTCCCAGCGGGGCCCTCCCCCGAACACCACCTTCCCAGCGGGGCCCTCCCCCGAACACCACCTTCCCAGCGTGGCCCTCCCCCGAACACCACCTTCCCAGCGGGCCCTCCCCCGAACACCACCTTCCCAGCGTGGCCCTCCCCCGAACACCACCTTCCCAGCGGGGCCCTCCCCGAACACCACCTTCCCAGCGGGGCCCTCCCCCGAATACCACCTTCCCAGCGGGGCCCCCCCCGAACACCACCTTCCCAGCGGGGCCCTCCCCCGAACAATTCCTTGGAGAGTAACCCCCCCCACCTTTCTGACGTTCCGAAATCTGGAAATACCCGAACCTGAGCTCGGGCATTTAGGGATTTCGGACGTCAGAAACATGGTCCGAAGTCCGGAAAAACACACAAACTGGCTCGGCCTCGGTCCTGAGGTTGCCGGTTTTGAGACGCTCAACTGTATTAGTATCAGTAATAGTGTTACTAATAAACACTGGGGATTTACTCTGATTCCTGTTATTTCTCTCTCTGATCCCCAGGCTGTCTGATGTTGGTCTCTCCGATTCTTGTGCCGAGGATCTCTCCTCCGCTCTCAGTACAAACCGCTCACTGACGGTTCTGGGCCTGGGATTTAATAATCTGGGAGATTCAGGAGTGAAACTGCTGTCTGCGGCTCTGAGCGACCCGGACTGTAAAATACAGGAACTGCAGTAAGTACCAGACTGTGTGAGATTGTGTTTATAATAACTGGATGTCTGACACTGTACATAATTATTAGTATCAGTAATAGTGTTACTAATAATAATGTATAGTGTTTATTAATATCAGTAATAGTGTTGTTAATAAACACTGAACATTATTAGTATCAGTAATAGTGTTATTAATAAACACTGGGGATTTACTCTGATTCCTGTTATTTCTCTCTCTGATCCACAGGCTGCGTGCTGTCGGTCTCACAGATTCTTGTGCTGAGGATCTCTCCTCCGCTCTCAGTACAAACCGCTCACTGACGGTTCTGGACCTGAGTTGCAATAAACTGGGCGATTCAGGAGTGAAACTGCTGTCTGCGGCTCTGAGGGACCCGGACTGTAAAATACAGAAACTGCAGTAAGTACCAGACTGTGTGAGATTGTGTTTATAATAACTGGATGTCTGACACTGTGCATAATTATTAGTATCAGTAATAGTGTTGCTAATAATAATGTTCAGTGTTTATTAATATCAGTAATAGTGTTATTAATAAACACTGGGGATTTACTCTGATTCCTGTTATTTCTCTCTCTGATCCACAGGCTGTATGATGTCGGTCTCACAGATTCTGGTGCCGAGGATCTCGCCTCCGTTCTCAGTACAAACTGCTCACTGACGATTCTGGACCTGCGATCAAACTCCTTCACAGACCGATCTTACCCCGCTCTCCGTCGCCTCATACTGACCTGCAGGAGTCTGCAGCGGATCTGGTGAGTGTTTGTGTTAATGTTTAATGTAATAAAATATAAATACGTTCAGTCACTATTTATGGGTAATATTTGACTGTAATTAACATTGAAATATTAACCCAGTCTCCCTGTTATTTACACTGTTGTTCAATCTGTTTATTTCCTGTTTAATCTTTAATCTGTTTCAGGCTGTTTGAGAATCAGTTCAGTTCCACCGGACAGAGACATCTGGAGTCGCTGCAAGAATCCAGACCCAGACTGAGAGTGTATGTGTGAACATTTCACTGTATGACCATCACTGCTCTCATTGTGTGAACATTTCACTGTATGACCATCACTGCTTCCATTGTGTGAACATTTCACTGTGTGATCATCACTGCTCCCATTGTGTGAACATTTCACTGTATGACCATCACTGCTCCCATTGTGTGAACATTTCACTGTGTGACCATCACTGCTCCCATTGTGTGAACATTTCACTGTATGACCATCACTGCTCTCATTGTGTGAACATTTCACTGTGTGACCATCACTGCTCTCATTGTGTGAACCATCACTGCTTCCATTGTGTGAACATTTCACTGTATGACCATCACTGCTCCCATTGTGTGAACATTTCACTGTGTGATCATCACTGCTCCCATTGTGTGAACATTTCACTGTGTGACCATCACTGCTCTCATTGTGTGAACCATCACTGCTTCCATTGTGTGAACATTTCACTGTATGACCATCACTGCTCCCATTGTGTGAACATTTCACTGTATGACCATCACTGCTCCCATTGTGTGAACATTTCACTGTATGACCATCACTGCTCTCATTGTGTGAACATCACTGCTCTCATTGTGTGAACCATCATTGCTTCCATTGTGTGAACATTTCACTGTATGACCATCACTGCTCCCATTGTGTGAACATTTCACTGTATGACCATCACTGCTCCCATTGTGTGAACATTTCACTGTGTGACCATCACTGCTCCCATTGTGTGAACATTTCACTGTGTGATCATCACTGCTCCCATTGTGTGAACATTTCACTGTGTGATCATCACTGCTCCCATTGTGTGAACATTTCACTGTGTGACCATCACTGCTCCCATTGTGTGAACATTTCACTGTATGATCATCACTGCTCCCATTGTGTGAACATTTCACTGTGTGACCATCACTGCTCCCATTGTGTGAACATTTCACTGTGTGACCATCACTGCTCTCATTGTGTGAACCATCACTGCTTCCATTGTGTGAACATTTCACTGTATGACCATCACTGCTCCCATTGTGTGAACATTTCACTGTATGACCATCACTGCTCTCATTGTGTGAACCATCACTGCTTCCATTGTGTGAACATTTCACTGTATGACCATCACTGCTCCCATTGTGAACATTTCACTGTATGACCATCACTGCTCTCATTGTGTGAACATTTCACTGTGTGACCATCACTGCTCTCATTGTGTGAACCATCACTGCTTCCATTGTGTGAACATTTCACTGTATGACCATCACTGCTCCCATTGTGTGAACATTTCACTGTGTGATCATCACTGCTCCCATTGTGTGAACATTTCACTGTGTGACCATCACTGCTCTCATTGTGTGAACCATCACTGCTTCCATTGTGTGAACATTTCACTGTATGACCATCACTGCTCTCATTGTGTGAACCATCACTGCTCCCATTGTGTGAACATTTCACTGTATGACCATCACTGCTCTCATTGTGTGAACCATCACTGCTTCCATTGTGTGAACATTTCACTGTATGACCATCACTGCTCCCATTGTGAACATTTCACTGTATGACCATCACTGCTCTCATTGTGTGAACATTTCACTGTGTGACCATCACTGCTCTCATTGTGTGAACCATCACTGCTTCCATTGTGTGAACATTTCACTGTATGACCATCACTGCTCCCATTGTGTGAACATTTCACTGTATGATCATCACTGCTCTCATTGTGTGAACATTTCACTGTGTGACCATCACTGCTCTCATTGTGTGAACCATCACTGCTTCCATTGTGTGAACATTTCACTGTATGACCATCACTGCTCCCATTGTGTGAACATTTCACTGTATGACCATCACTGCTCCCATTGTGTGAACATTTCACTGTGTGACCATCACTGCTCTCATTGTGTGAACCATCACTGCTCCCATTGTGTGAACATTTCACTGTATGACCATCACTGCTCTCATTGTGTGACCATTTGGGCCGATTTCCTGGCCTTCTCCTTTAACCCCGCGCGCGCCAGGTTTGAATCCTGCATCAATTCAGTCAATGAAAGATACGACAACAGGAAAAGATTTATTGGAAGCTGTAAATCAGCACGTGTCAAAATTAGGAGTGGAGTGGAAAAAAATGGCAAGTATGGCCACTGATAGAAGCCCAAATCTGAGAGATAAACATGTTGCATTACTGAAAAGAATTCAAGACCAAATCATAGAAACGAATCCAGAATAGAAAATTATTTTTCTACATTGCGTTATTCATCAAGAGGTCCTCTATAAAGGAGATTTTAAAACTAAGCAATATTGTAGACAGTTATGAAAGTGGTCAACTACATTTGAGCATGAGGATTAAGCCACAGGCAATTTGTAATTCTGCTTGAGAAACCTGAATCCGAGCTCAATGATGATCTGTATCATACCAACGTAAGATGGCTTCGTTTGGATAAAACTTTGAAAAGAGTGTGGTAACTTAGAACCGGGATTGGTTTGTTTTTGAAAATGAAAAAACAAGATTTGCATTTTCCACAGTTGAACGAAGCAGATTGTCTCTAGTTTTGCATTCGCTGTTGATATCATGGGCCACATAAATAAACTGAATTTAAGGCTGCAAGGGAAGGAGCTTTTTGCTCATGATTTGCATTGCAGTGTCAAGTCCTTTTGCCCCGTCAGATAGAAAGCAAACAGATCAGCTTTTCCAACTTTGCAACAGATTACTGTTTGGGATGAAAATTGAAAAAGTACACGTCGTCACTGCTCAACTTGCATGCTGAATTTTCCAGCCGATTCCAGGATTTTAGAATGGTAGAAAATGACCTGTATTCTCGCCATTCACATTTGATGTTGACAACATTTCACACTGCTTCCAACTCAAGCTTATTGCCCTGCAATGTGATGCATAGTCTTAGGATGAGGGGTAGGCCATTTAGGACTGAGATGAGGAGAAACTTCTTCACTCAGAGAGTTGTTCACCTGTGGAATTCCCTGCTGCAGAGAGTTGTTGATATATTCAAGAGGGAGTTAGATATGGCTCTTTCGGCTCAAGAGATCAAGGGGCATGGAGAGAAAGCAGGAAAGGGGTACTGAGGGAATGATCAGCCATGATCTTATTGAATGGCGGTGCAGGCTCGAATGGCCGACTCCTGCACCTATTTTCCATGTTTCTACCGGCCCTTTAACGGTTTCCCGCTCGAGCTGAGCGAGCGTCATCTCCCATTGTGACGTCAAGGGACACCGCCCCAGGGTCACGTGACTCAGCCGCCCTACCCCCACAGCGCTGTTTCTGCAGGATATCCTGCGCTGAATGTTCCCCAATGGGGCCCTGGGGAAATGCACAGACAGGAAGGGCCCAGGGTGTAGCTCAGTCTGGGCCGTAGTGGGACACTGACAATTGTGCTCAGTATTCCTGGGGGTCTCTCCCAGAGAGGAATCAGACTGTGTAACAAGTGTCCCTGTGTAGTGTGTCTCTCCCAGTGAGGAGTTAGACTGTGTAACAAGTGTCCCTGTGTACTGTGTGTGTCTCTCCCAGTGAGGAGTCAGACTGTGTAACAAGTGTCCCTGTGTACAGTGTGTGTCTCTCCCAGTGAGGAGTCAGGCTGTGTAACAAGTGTCCCTGTGTACAGTGTGTCTCCCAGTGAGGGGTCAGACTGTGTAACAAGTGTCCCTGGGTACAGTGTGTGTCTCTCCCAGTGAGGAGTCAGACTGTGTAACAAGTGTCCCTGTGTACAGTGTGTCTCTCCCAGTGAGGAGTCAGACTGTGTAACAAGTGTCCCTGTGTACAGTGTGTGTCTCTCCCAGTGAGGAGTCAGACTGTGTAACAAGTGTCCCTGTGTACAGTGTGTGTCTCTCCCAGTGAGGAGTCAGACTGTGTAACAAGTGTCCCCACAACCCTCTGAGATCTCCCCACTCCTCTGACTTATTGCACTTTCTCGATTTCCATTTCCCCACATTGGCGCCCATGACTTCAGCTGCCAAGGTCCTAAACTCTGGAATTCCCTCCCTAAACCTATTCACAGCTCGAACTCTCATCCTTCTTAAAACTTACCTCTTTCACTATACTTTTCGTTATCTGTCCAAACATCTAATTATGTGACACGTTGTCAAATTTTGTCTGATTATTGTCTCGTGATGTTTCATTAAATTAAAGCCGCTGTATAAATGCTATGTTGTTAAAAAAATTCCACCACTTCTGCTCCACCCTTGTCTCCCCATTATTTTATAAAAACTGGCTTCATTATTTGAATATTTTAAATAAAGGTTGCACAAGAGTACATCCCACCTTCTCCAAACAACACTATAGACCCGAAGTGTCCGTCTATTGATCCGGGTGGGTTTTACTCGGGAGGCTGGTTATGCAATTTACACAAGATGGAGAGACTGGGTGTGAGCAAAAGAGCACAGCAGGGATTCTGAAAATGCCGCCCCATAGGCAATGTAAAATGGCCCCCATGGACCTGTCGTAAAATGGCTCCCATGGACCTGCAACAAAATGGCCCCCATGGACCTGCAACAGTCATAGAATCATTCAGCCCATTGGGCCTATCCTACCTGTGTTGGCTCTGTGAAAGAGCAATCCAATTATTCCCTCTCTCTCCCCGTAACCCTGCAAACTGTCTCTTTACAAGTGTACAAGTACAATCTGCTTCCACCCCCCTTTCATGCACTGCTTTCCAGGTCATAACTTGCTGCATTAAAAAATCTTCCTCGACTCCGCTCTGGTTATTTTGCCAATAATTTTAAACTTGTCCTTTGGTTATCCACCCTCCTGCTACTGGGAATAGTCTCTCCCGATTTACTCCATCAAAACCCCTCAAATGGCCTCCATGTCCCCTCAACATTGGCACATTTCTCCCAAACACAAGCATTATGTTGAAATAGCCATCCACGGATTTACATGTCTGACCATAATTTCCTCTCGGCCCCTGTTCATCATGCACCGAGTTAACATGATTTTACAGCATTGCACACTGGGCTACTTTAATCCCAGGTTTTAACTTCTTTATCCACAAGTGCCACAATCGAACAGGAACTTGTTAACCCAAGATAACAAATCAGGACCCAGAGAGGGAATTAAACCCCAGGTAATAAACAGACATGTGGGCCCCATGGGTACAACCTGTGGCAGAGGCATTGTTCAATTCACTCTGGAGAAGATCTCGGTCAGTTCCTTCTGGAGGGGGTCTCGGTCAGTCCCCTCTGTCATGTATTCAACTATCAGTGTAACCCATGTAAAAGCTGGCCTAAGTTGTACACCTTGAGAACATTGACCACAAGGGGGTGAACTTGTGGGAGACACTCCTAACCTGGACTTTCAGGTAAAAAAGCGATCCAGAGCGTACGCAGATGCCGTAACACGACGGAGCTGCGTTCGTTCCTGGGGCTCCTGAACTATTTTGATAACTTTCTTCCCAAATTGAGCATGCTGTTAGAGCTGCGACACGTGCTCCTACGCAAAGGTCGTGATTGGGACTGGGGGGACAGTCAGCAAAGGGCTTTTGATAGAGAGCACAATTTGTTATGCTCCAACAAATTGTTAACGTAATATGACCTGTGTAAGAAACTTGTTTTAACGTGCGATGCGTCGTCCTATGGGGTCGGGTGTGTGTTGCAGCATGTGAATTACAATGGTCAATTACAGCCGGTAGCTTATGCCTCCAGAAGTCTGTCCCAGGCAGAAAGGGGCTATGGGATGGTAGAAAAGGAAGCGCTAGCAGGTGTATATGCAGTAAGAAAAATGCACCAATATCTGTTTGGCAGGAAATTTGAGCTGGAGACAGATGACAAACCCCTAACATCCCTTTTGGCTGACAACAAGGCCATAAATGCGAATGCACTGGCCCGCATACAGGGGTGGGCACTCACGTTAGCCACCTATGACTACACAATTCGGCACAGACCGGGCACTGAAAACTGCGCCGATGCACTCAGCAGGCTCCCACTACCACCACTGAGGGGGCTACCGAGCATGCTGCTGAGATGGTCATGGCTGTTGAAGCTTTTGAAAGCGAAGGCTCGCCTGTGACAGCTCATCAGATTAAAGTCTGGAGAAATAAAGACCCGCTACTGTCTTTAGTTAAGAAATGTGTCCTGACTGGGGCCTGGGCAGCCACGTATGGGGCATGCGCTGAGGAATTTAAACCGTTTCATAGGCACAAGGATGAACTCTCGATTCAGGCCGATTGCCTACTGTGGGGAAACCGAGTAGTCATGCCCCAGATGGGCAGAGAGGTGTTTATCAGAGAACTTCACAATGAGCATCCGGGCATTGTGATGATGAAGGCAATTGCCAGGTCACATGTTTGGTGGCCAGGGATAGATGCAGACCTGGAAATTTGTGTTCGCAGGTGCAACACATGTGCTCAGCTGGGCAATGCACCCAGGGAAGCCCCGCCTAGCCCCTGGTCCTGGCCCGCCAAGCCATGGTCACGCATCCATGTGGACTACGCAGGTCCTTTCATGGGAAAAATGTTTTTGGTTGTAGTAGATGCCTATTCCAAATGGATTGAGTGTGCCATTTTAAATTCAAGCACATCCTCTGCCACGGTAGAAAGTCTACGAGCAATGTTCGCCGCCCATGGTCTACCAGATGTCTTGGTCAACGACAATGGCCCATGCTTCACAAGCACTGAATTCCAGGACTTCATGGCAGGCAATGGAATCAACCATGTCAGAACGGCACCGTTCAAGCCGGCCTGAAACGTCCAACCGAAACGAGCAGTGCAGATAATCAAACAGGTGATGCTCAGGGTTCCCTACAAAACCGCTTATCTCGCCTCCTGTTGGCCAATAGATCCTGACCACACTCGCTCACAAGGGTTCCACCCGCAGAGCTGCTAACGAAAAGGACGCTCAAAACCAGGTTATCCCTTATACACCCCAATATGAAAGAAATTGTTGAGAGCAGGCGTCAGTCACAATGTGACTACCATGACAGGAATGCGAGGGCGCGATGTATTGATATAAATGACCCTGTTTTTGTCCTTAATTACACTGCAAGGCCAAAATTGTTTGCAGGCACTGTGATTGCCAAAGAGGGGAATAGGGTTTTGGTAGTTAAACTTACCAATGGACAAATCTGCCGCAAACACGAGGATCAAACTAAAAGGAGGTTCAGCAACCCCATAGAAGAAGCAGAGGAAGAACACAACGTAGCGTTTACTCCACCACAGGTGACCGAAAACCGGAACCAAGTGGAGGAGGACCCAGTCACTGTGGGCAGTCCGGACAGGCCTGAGGCACCGCAAACAGCAGACACTCAGGCCAGCGCCCAACAACCGGAGCCCCAACTCAGGCGCTCTACAAAGGGAGCGTAAACCACCAGAGAGACTTAACCTGTGATCCCAATAAGACTTTGGGGGGGGAGGTGATGTCATGTATTCAACCAGCATTGTCACCCATGTATAAGCTGACCTCAGTTGTCCACCTTGAGAATATTGACCACAAGGGGGTGAACTTGTGGGAGATACTCCTAACCTGGACTTTCAGGTATAAAAGAGGAAGCTCCACCCACCTTCATCACTTGAGGTCTTGGTAACAAAGGTAACTGGTCACAGAGTGACCTCTCAAGTATGGGCCTCGTGTGCATTTATACTGCAGAGTAAGGACGTATCAGTTTTGGTTTCCATATTTATGAAAGGATATACTTGCTTTGTAGGCAGGTCAGAGAAGGTTCACTATGTTGATTCTGGGGATGAGGGGGTTGACTTATGAGAAAAGGTTGAGGAGGTTGGGCCTCTACTCATTGGAATTCAGAAAAATGAATGAGGTGATTTATCGAAACGTATAAGATTATGAGGGGGCTTGACAAGGTGGCTGCAGTGTGGATGGTTCCACTGATAGGGGAGACTAGAACTAGGGGGCATGATCTTAAAATAAGGGGCCACCCATTTAAAACTAAGATGAGGAGGAATTTCTTCTCTCAAGAGGGTTGTAAATCTGTGGAATTCGCTGCCCCAGAGAGCTGTAGAAGCTGGGACATTGAATGTATTTAAGATGGAGATAGACTGCTTCTTAACCGATAAGGGAATAAAGGGTTATGGGGAGCGGGCGGGGAAGTGGAGCTGAGTCCATGGTCGGATGAGCCATGATCGTATTAAATGACGGAGCAGGCTCGAGGGGCCATATGGCCTATTCCTGCTCCTATTTCTTATGTTCTTATTTTCTTATATTGTGGGTGTCTGGTATGGGAGTATGGATTTGATTCTGTGAGTCTGCATCTGGCCATCTCTGGTATGTGAATGAGGGTTTTACTATGTCAGTTTCTGATAGGAGAGTGTGGTTTTTATCCTGTACCTGTCAATTTCTGGTTCCTGCCTGTGGGTTTCATTCTGTATCTTTCCATTCCTGGTGTGTGAGTGTGTATTTTGTGCTGTATCTGTCCATCTCTGTTTTGTGAATGTGAGCTCTACTTCATATCTGTTATTCTCCAGTATGTTAGTATTGTTTTACTGTGTACAACCAATTCCTGATCGAGTATTCGTTTTATTCTGTCAATTTGTGTTCTGGAGGTGAGTGTTAATGCTGAATCTGTCGGTCTCTGGTAAATGAGTCTGAGTTTCACTCTGTATCTATCTGTCTCTGGTATGTGAGTGTGGGCCTTTCTCTGTATCTCCATTTCTGTTATGGGAGTCTGGGTTTTATTCTGTACCTGTCAAGTTCTGATATGTGAGTGTGGGCCTTATTCTATACCTGCCAGTTTCTGCTTAATTGAGAGTGGCCGTTCCTTTGTACCTGTCAGTTTGTGGTATGAAAGAGAGGTCTTTACCCTGTACCTGTCAATTACTGGGAAGTGAGTATGGGCATTTCACTGTATCTGTCAATTAATATTATGGGAATAGGGATTTTAATACGTCAGTCTCTGATATGTGAGTGTGGGTTTTATACTGTATCTCTCAGTCTCTGATGTGAGTGTGGGTTTTATACTGTATCTCTCAGTCTCTGATGTGAGTGTGGGTTTTATACTGTATCTCAGTCTCTGATGTGAGTGTGGGTTTTATACTGTATCTCTCAGTCTCTGATGTGAGTGAGTGTTTTATACTGTATCTCTCAGTCTCTGATGTGAGTGTGTGTTTTATACTGTATCGCTCAGTCTCTGATGTGAGTGTGTATTTTATACTGTATCCCTCAGTCTCTGATGTGAGTGTGGGTTTTATACTGTATCTCAGTCTCTGATGTGAGTGTGGGTTTTATACTGTATCTCTCAGTCTCTGATATGTGAATGTGTGTATTATTCTGTACCTCTCAGGTTTTGGTATGTGTGATGAGTTTAATCTATGCCTCTCAGTTTCTGCTATGTTAGTCTGGGTTTAATCTGTACCTGTTAGTTCCTGCTACTTGACTGTTTTAGACTGTACCTGTCAGTTCCTGCTATGTGAGTGTGGAATTTACTCTGTAACTGCCAGTCTCTGCTATGTGAACGTGAGAATTAATTTTATTTTTTACCTGTATTTCTCTGATATGTGAGTGAAGATTTTGCCTTCTACCTCGCATTTTTCTGATGTGTGCATGTGGGTTTTACTCTGCCCCCATCAGTTTCTGCGATGCAAGTAACAATTTTACTGCCTTTCAGTTTTCCGATATGTGCACGTGGGATTTACACTTTATCTGTCACTCTCTGGTATGCAAGTGCAAATTATATTCTGTTACTGTCACTTTCATATGTGGGTGTGTGTTGTATACTGTATCTCTCAGTCTATGGTACAGGAATGTGGGGTTTATTCTGCACCTGTCACCTTCGGTATGTTCGAGGGGTTAAATACTGAATCCGTCAGATTCTGAAACACGAATATGACTTTTGCTCTGTACCCGTCAGCTTCTGATATGCGAGTGTGGTTTATACTATCTATTTGATATTTGTTCCGATAGGTGTTTTATTCTCTACCTGCCAGTTTCTGGCAAGTGAGTGTGAGTGTTTGATGTACCTGTCAGTGTGATCTGTTTCAATGGTGAAACAGCATCTGATTCTACTGCTCCATGTGGCTGTAAGATTCACAATGTAACTCTGCCACTTCGGGTCACTGTGGGACTGACAGATTCTGCTGCCTGTGATAATAGGATTGAGGCCAGTTCTGTGTCTCTGCGCTCTGTGAGTGATAATCTACTACTGTGTGTGAGAAGGAGCTGCCTGCACTGTTCACTTGTGGGAGGAAAGCTCACATTTGTTCTGGCTGGGTGAAGAATTTTGCTCTGAGAATAATAATACAAGAACAATATTCGTCATAAGATATGGATGCGGGGGAAGATTATGATGCACCTGAGCGAGCGACAATGTATCTCTCGATCACCAGCAACACGTTCTGGAGAACTCAATGCACCAAACAATACAACTAGTTTTTAAAATATCTTCTCCCACATGCCTCTCCCGGTGCCTGCAATAGATGCACTTTGTGAAACTCCTCACACCCTCATTGTCAGGCTGTGTTTCCACTGCTCACTGTCCAAGAACAACAGACACGGTGAGATTGGAACTGAACCAGGAACGTTCACTACCGATTTGGGGAAAGAAAGCAGCAAGAGACTGCAGGGTGACTTGGACAGGTTAGGTGAGTGGGCAAATGCATGGCAGATGCAGTATAATATGGATAAATGTGAGGTTATCCACTTTGGGGGCAAAAACACGAAGGCAGAATATTATCTGAATGGTGACAGATCAGGAAAAGGGGAGGTGCAACGAGACCTGGGTGTCATGGTACATCAGTCATTGAAAGTTGGCATGCAGGTACAGCAGGCAGGTGAAGAAGGCAAATGGTATGTTGGCCTTCATAGCGAGAGGATTTGCGTATAGGAGCAGGGAGGTCTTACTGCAGTTGTACAGGGCTTTGGTGAGGCCACACCTTGAATATTGTGTACAGTTTTGGTCTCCTAATCTGTGGAAGGACGTTCTTGCTATTGAGGGAGTGCAGCGAAGGTTCACCAGACTGATTCCCGGGATGGCAGGACTGACATATGAGGAGAGACTGGATCGACTAGGCTTATATTCACTGGAATTTAGAAGAATGAGAGGGGATCTCGTGGAAACATATAAAATTCTGATGGGATTGGACAGGTTAGATGTAGGAAGAATGTTCCCGATGTTGGGGAAGTCCAGAACCAAGGGTCATAGTCTAAGGATAAGGGGTAAGCCATTTAGGACCGAGATGAGGAGAAACTTCTTCACCCAGAGAGTGGTGAACCTGTGGAATTCTCTACCACAGAAAGTTGTGGAATCCAGTTTGTTAGATATATTCAAAAGGGAGTTAGATGTGGCCCTTACGGCTAAAGGGATCAAGGGGTATAGAGAGAAAACAGGAATGGGATACTGAATTTGCATGATCAGCCATGATCATATTGAATGGTGGTGCAGGCTCGAAGGGCCGAATGGCCTACTCCTGCACCTGTTTTCTATGTTTCTATGATTTGAAAGAGCGAGGTGGTTTACTTTCTCTGTTACCTTACACTGTCCACACACATCCCGAGAATGGCCTCTCCCTTCCCCCACTCACTCCATGTTCCGGAACCAGTTCCTGCTCCACTCTGCCTCTGACAAACACACAGCCCCCGACGGAACTAAACCAGGAACGTTGACTCCTGGTTTGGAGAGAGAAAGCAGCAATGATTGTAAACAGCAGATTCTGCCCATTCTCTCTCCCTTGCCCCTCATCATCATAGGCGCTCCCTTGAAGCGAGGATGAGTTCACAGATGTCTCAATGAAGGACCTGATAATCCAGTCCTGTTAACTCCAAGGGTGGAAGATACCTGTGCGTGGATTTTTTAACGTGTGGTGACCGTTGCACACCAGCCACCACATGGGCTTGACAGAGCTCGGTCTTGGTCCAGTGGCAAGGGTTAACCAGGACGACTGGAGACCTGCTCTGCTGCACGGACCTAGTGCGTGCACATATCGCACAGTGTGGGCTGGGCCCGTGCTGCCCCTGGGCCCTCAGCTCTTCTGGGCCCCACACCCTCATTTGCCACACCTCCGCCACAAACATTCGCCGAACCTCCGCCACAATCACTCGCTGAATCTCAACCTCGATCACAAATACCAATACGTGGTAGACACTGGGAGAGCAAAGTTGTTAAGTCTACCCTTAGTGCCACTTTTGCTTGTGGGTAGTTGGCCTTCTCCTATGAGGGTGGGGTTGTTGGCGGTGAGGGAGGGGCCCCGTCACTATGGGAGCCCCTTTAGTGGCTTGGCACTTTGTTGTGAACCAAACGCAACAGGAGGCTCAACGTTGGCACTGCGATCGAGTTATGTAAAATGCTGCAGCAGCTGCCAAAAATAAGCTATATTATGTTTGACTGTTCTATCAGTGTGTGCCCCCCGGACACACACTGCCCACACACAGCCCGAGAATGGCCTCTCCCTCCCCACTCACACCCTGCACTGACACTGGTTCTTGCTCCACTCTGCCTCTTACACACAGCCCCCTGAACTCCCCCCGGACTCAGTGCCGGTCTCTGAGCCCATCTGTGGACACGCTCCCAAAGCGCTGCGCTGCTGTAAGGAGGCTGCTGCTCGCTGCCTTACCTCGGGGCCACGGGCTCTCCATTCCCGGCTGTTTGAAACCATCTTCTTCCGCTCACTGAGCGAATGGCGATCACAGGCAGGGCTGGGCGAGGGGAGGGCACATATGCTCTTCTGCTCACTGGGAATCGACACAGGGGGCGGGGTGCACCGCGCATGTGCAACTCTCTGCAATAATTCAACCTGTAAAACTCAAAGTGCACTTTTCCCAATTTACTTTGAACAGAATCTGAGCAAAGGAACTGGGCCTGGGGGGGGAAAGGGCAGAGAATGATTAAAGCTGGGAGCCTTGTCCCTCGGAGATGCTCAATTTGAGGTCATTCCGTTTCTCTCTCCATGAGCCCGTTTTCACAAAGCAATCCTGCAGAAACATCGGAGGGACGAGGGAGCGTTTGCTCGGACTGTGCAGGAGTTAATATCTGACAGAAACAGTCGCGATTAGTTTAATTACAGTCAAACACTCGGTCACTGAGAGTAACACCGAACGGCCCTGAGCTGCAGGATTGCAGAGATTACAACAGGCAAGCGAGGGTTAAATGTGAGCCTTTGTTTCTCTCACTCTCTGACACTGTCCCACAGTGTGGGATTAATAATGTGTCTGTCTCTGGTACAATATCAGTGAGAGAGGAGACTGCGTCTTCTGTCTCTCCAATGGGAAATTTCAGAATAAAACAGGACTTCACAGGTCAGTCTGGAACTGATACTGTGCATGTCTTTCTGAGTCTCACCGCCCTCCTGTCTCTCACTCAGCCCTCTCCCCTCGCTCTGTCTCTCTGTTGCTGTCCGCTCTCTCTTGTATTGGTTGTGAAGGCGGTATACTATTATTTAGTGTGCTGTGGAAACACTGTTTTATGCGGAGATGCTTTATGCGGAGCTGTGTCATGGTAAACGAGCCAAGGACACCCTCAAAGCCTCCCTGGTAAAGTCTCCCAAGGCAAAAAACAAAAAGGGCCACTGAATATAAAGGGGCTGCAGGAGGGGTCAAAACTAAAAATCATGGATTAAAAACTAGGATGAAAACACTCTACCTAAATGCACGCAGCATTCGAAATAAAGTAAATGAGTTGACGGCACAAATCATTACAAATGGGTATGATTTGGTGGCCATTACAGAAACGTGGTTGCAGGGTGGCCAAGACTGGGAATTAAACATACAGGGGTATCTGACAATTCGGAAAGATAGACAAGAAGGGAAAGGAGGTGGGGTGGCTCTGTTAATAAAGGATGATATCAGGGCAGTTGTGAGAGACGATATTGGCTCTAATAAACAAAATGTTGAATCATTGTGGGTGGAGATTTAAGGGGAAAAAGTCACTGGTGGGCGTAGTTTATAGGCCCCCAAATAATAACTTCACGGTGGGGCGGGCAATAATCAAGGGATTAATGGAGGCATGTGAAAAAGGAACGGCAGTAGTCATGGGGGATTTTAACCTACATATCGATTGGTCAACTCAAATCGCACGGGGTAGCCTGGAGGAGGAATTCATAGAATGCATACGGGATTGTTTCTTCGAACAGTATGTAACAGAACCTACAAGGGAGCAAGCTATCTTAGATCTGGTCCTGTGTAATGAGACAGGAAAAATAAACGATCTCCTAGTAAAAGATCCTCTCGGAATGAGTGATCACAGTATGGTTGAATTTGTAACACAGATTGAGGGTGAGGAAGTTGTGTCAGAAACGAGCATGCTATGCTTAAACAAAGGGGACTACAGTGGGATGAGGGCAGAGTTGGCTAAAGTAGACTGGGAACACAGACTAAATGGTGGCACAATTGAGGAACAGTGGAGGACTTTTAAGCAGCTCTTTCATAGTGCTCAACAAAAATATATTCCAGTGAAAAAGAAGGGCGGTAAGAGAAGGGATAACCAGCCATGGATAACCAAGGAAATAAAGGAGAGTATCAAATCAAAGACCAATGTGTATAAGGTGGCCAATGTTAGTGGGAAACTAGAGGATTGGGAAAATTTTAAACAACAGCAAAGAATGACTAAAAAAGCAATAAAGAAAGGAAAGATAGATTACGAAGGTAAACTTGCGCAAAACATAAAAAGATAGTAAAAGCTTTTTCAGATTTATACAACGGAAAAGAGTGACTAAAGTAAATGTTGGTCCCTTAGAAGATGAGAAGGGGGAGTTAATAATGGGAAATGTGGAAATGGCTGAGACCTTAAACAATTATTTTGCTTCGATCTTCACAGTGGAAGACACAAAAACCATGCCAAAAATTGCTGGTCACAGGAATGTGGGAAGGGAGGACCTTGAGATAATCACTATCACTAGGGGGGTAGTGCTGGACAGGCTAATGGGACTCAAGGCAGACAAGTCCCCTGGTCCTGATGAAATGCATCCCAGGGTATTAAAAGAGATGGTGGAAGTTATAGCAGATGCATTCGTTATAATCTACCAAAATTCTCTGGACTCTGGGGAGGTACCAGCGGATTGGAAAGCAGCTAATGTAACGCCTGTGTTTAAAAAAGGGGGCAGACAAAAGGCAGGTAACTATAGGCCGGTTAGTTTAACATCTGTAGTGGGGAAAATGCTTGAAACTATCATTAAGGAAGAAATAGCGGGACATCTAGATAGGAATAGTGCAATCAAGCAGACGCAGCATGAATTCATGAAGGGGAAATCATGTTTAATTAATTTACTGGAATTCTTTGAGGATATAACGAGCATGATGGATAGAGGTGTACCGATGGATGTGGTGTATTTAGATTTCCAAAAGGCATTCGATAAGGTGCCACACAAAAGGTTACTGCAGAAGATAGAGGTACGCGGAGTCAGAGGAAATGTATTAGCATGGATAGAGAATTGGCTGGCGAACAGAAAGCAGAGAGTCGGGATAAATGGGTCCTTTTTGGGTTGGAAATCGGTGGTTAGTGGTGTGCCACAGGGATCGGTGCTGGGACCACAACTGTTTACAATATACATAGATGACCTGGAAGAGGGGACAGAGTGTAGTGTAACAAAATTTGCAGATGACACTAAGATTAGTGGGAAAGCGAGTTGTGTAGAGGACACAGAGAGGCTGCAAAGAGATTTGGATAGGTTAAGCTAAGGTTTGGCAGATGGAATACAATGTCGGAAAGTGTGAGATCACCCACCTTGGGGGAAAAAAACAGTAAAAGGGAATATTATTTGAATGGGGAGAAATTACAACATGCTGAGGTGCAGAGGGACCTGGGGGTCCTTGTGCATGAATCCCAAAAAGTTAGTTTGCAGGTGCAGCAGGTAATCAGGAAGGTGAATGGAATGTTGGCCTTCATTGCGAGAGGGATGGAGTACAAAAGCAGGGAGGTCCTGCTGCAACTGTATAGGGTATTGATGAGGCCGCACCTGGAGTACTGCGTGCAGTTTTGGTCACCTTACTTAAGGAAGGATATACTAGCTTTGGAGGGGGTACAGAGACAATTCACTAGGCTGATTCCGGAGATGAGGGGGTTACCTTATGATGATAGATTGAGTAGACTGGGTCTTTACTCGTTGGAGTTCAGAAGGATGAGGGGTGATCTTATAGAAACATTTAAAATCATGAAAGGAATAGACAAGATAGAGGCAGGGAGGTTGTTTCCACTGGTAGAGGAGACTAGAACTAGGGGGCACAGCCTCAAAATACCGGGGAGCCAATTTAAAACCGAGTTGAGAAGGAATTTCTTCTCCCAGAGGGTTGTGAATCTGTGGAATTCACTGCCCAAGGAAGCAGTTGAGGCTAGCTCATTGAATGTATTCAAGTCACAGATAGATAGATTTTTAACCAATAAGGGAATTAAGGGTTATGGGGAGAGGTCGGGTAAGTGGAGCTGAGTCCACGGCCAGATCAGCCATGGTCTTATTGAATGGCGGAGCAGGCTCAAGGGGCTAGATGGCCTACTCCTGTTCCTCATTCTTATGTTCTTATCCAAAGTGCGACATCACCACTGACACCTGGGAGACCCTGGCCGAAGACCGCCCGAGGTGGAGAAAGTGCATCCGGGAGGGCGCTGAGCTCTTCGAGTCTCAACGCAAAGAGCGTGAAGAGGTCAAGCGCAGGCAGCGGAAGGAGCGCACGGCAAACCAGCCCCACCCACCCCTTCCCTCGACGAATGTCTGTCCCACCTGTGACAGGGTCTGTGGCTCTCGTATCGGACTGTTCAGCCACCTGAGAACTCACTTTGGGAGTGGAAGCAAGTCTTCCTCGATTCCGAGGGACTGCCTATGATGATGATGATGGGAAACACTGTTGGACGTGTAAGACTGATAATGTCTCTGTTTCGGAAGTTTAAGACTGATACTGTGTCTGTCTCTCTGTCGCTCTCTCTGATAGCCATCTCTGGGTGTTGAGTATGGGATGGATAGGACACCAGTTACTGTTATATGTTCCTCCTTTTCGGAGGAGACACAGACAGAGAGAGGCTGCAGGGGCAGTGAGCACATCATTTGTATTTTCATGTTAGTCAAACATATTTCTGCATTCGAACAATATAACAACTTAAAGCAGAGATGGGTTAAGTCAGCCACAGCTGTGATCGGCTCCTGCCCCTGAATCTGGGAACAGACACTGTGAGGAGAACCGGGCTCAGAGTGTTTAACACTGACCGAGCTGGGAAACTACAACTGACCCGAGAATCGGCAGCACAGCCGAGGGGAGGGGAGAGGAAAACCTGTGCTGGGAACTGTAAATCTGGGAACAGTTTGTGTGTGAATGTGCAGATTTCAACATTGTGTGAGCGAGAGTGTGTTAAAGAGGCGGGCGGGTTAGACTAATGTCACTGTGTTTGTGTGTCCGTTCTCATCAGCCCTATGGCCCCTCGAGCCTGCTCCGCCATTCAAAGAGATCACGGCTGATCTTCAACCTCAACTCCACTTTCCCGACCGATCCCCATATCCCTCAATTCCCTTAAAATCCAAAAATCTATCGAACTCTGTCTTGAAAATACTCAATGACTGAGCCTCCACAGCCCTCTATGGCAGAGAGTTCCAAAGATTCACTACCCTCTGAGTGAAGAAATTTCTCCTCATCTCAGTCCTAAATTTCCTACCCCGTATCCTGAGACTGTGACTCCTGGTTCTAGACTCCCCAGCCCGGGGGAAACATCCTCCCTGCATCTACCCTGTCAATCCCTGTGAGAATTTTGCGTGTTTCAATGAGATCACCTCCCATTCTTCTAAACTGTGGAGAATATCGGCCCAGTCTACTCAATCTCTCCTCATAGGACAATCCCCCCATCCCAGGAATCAGTCTGGTGAACCTTCGCTGCACTCCCTCTATGGCAAGTGTATCCTTCCTTAGGTAAGGAGACCAGAATTGTACACAATACTCCAGGTGCGGTCTCACCAAGGCCCTGTATAATTGGAAATTATATAATTCAGTCGAACCGAAGTCTTGTTCGCCCTCTCACATGGAGGTTACATATCCCACCGCAGTAGTCGAGGATCAGCAGGGCTGTTCTCCCCGGCTGTTCTGGTGCACATTGATCGTTTAACAAACATCCCTCAAACACATTATCGAATTATTTATCACATTGCTGTTTGTGGGACACTGCTGTGAGAAAATTGTCATCGTTGTCATCGGCAGTCCCTCGGAATCGAGGAAGACTTGCTTCCCCTCTTAGAATGAGTCCTTAGGCGACTGAACAGTCCCAATACGAGAACCACAGTCCCTGCCACAGTTGGGCAGACAGTGGTTGAGGGAAGGGGAGGGTGGGACTGGTTTGCCGCACGCTCCTTCCTCTGCCTTCACATTGTATGTTACCATTCCTGACAGTGCGATAGCGACCACATTTGAGAATCATTGTAACTGGCAGTAAACGGAAGCTCCCTGGGGCTGTGATAGTTGCTAATTAAATTAAATTTGTTTCGTAGTGTTTCCATGGAATGAAATTAAAATCTGCATTGATCAATATAATCCCAGCTGTGTGCCATGCTACAATATTTCACAAATACATGACCTTTACGTACTGAGAGATTTCTGTATCGGGTTCAATCGTTCTAAGGTAAGAAATACAAAACAGGAACTGTTCCCGGGTTCTAAAGATTCAGCACTAAGAACAAATGATAACGTTGCTAAATATGGGGAGGTTGCACACTGAATAACAGGAAGAAGAGGTAACATCTGTTACACCCAGAATTGACTTTTCCAACACACACCTGGCTGGCCTCCCACATTCCACTCACAGCTCACTCAGTCTCACCTTTATCTCCCTCCCCCTGCTGGTATCTCCCGGTATCACAGCTCACTCAGTCTCACCTTTATCTCCCTCCCCCTACTGGTATCTCCCGGTATCACAGCTCACTCAGTCTCACCTTTATCTCACGCCCCCTGCTGGTATCTCCCAGTATCACAGCTCACTCAGTCTCACCTTTATCTCCCTCCCCCTGCTGGTATCTCCCGGTATCACAGCTCACTCACTCTCACCTTTATCTCCCTCCCCCTGCTGGTATCTCCCGGTATCACAGCTCACTCAGTCTCACCTTTATCTCACTCCCCCTGCTGGTATCTCCCGGTATCACAGCTCACTCAGTCTCACCTTTATCTCCCTCCCCCTGCTGGTATCTCCCGGTATCACAGCTCACTCAGTCTCACCTTTATCTCCCTCCCCCTGCTGGTATCTCCCGGTATCACAGCTCACTCAGTCTCACCTTTATCTCACTTCCCCTGCTGGTATCTCCCGGTATCACAGCTCACTCAGTCTCACCTTTATCTCCCTCCCCCTGCTGGTATCTCCCGGTATCACAGCTCACTCAGTCTCACCTTTATCTCCCTCCCCCTGCTGGTATCTCCCGGTATCACAGCTCACTCAGTCTCACCTTTATCTCCCTTCCCCTGCTGGTATCTCCCGGTATCACAGCTCACTCAGTCTCACCTTTATCTCCCTCCCCCTGCTGGTGTCTCCAGGTATCACAGCTCACTCAGTCTCACCTTTATCTCACTCCCCCTGCTGGTATCTCCCGGTATCACAGCTCACTCAGTCTCACCTTTATCTCACTCCCCCTGCTGGTATCTCCCGGTATCACAGCTCACTCAGTCTCACCTTTATCTCACTCCACCTGCTGGTGTCTCCAGGTATCACAGCTCACTCAGTCTCACCTTTATCTCACTCCCCCTGCTGGTATCTCCTGGTATCACAGCTCACTTAGTCTCACCTTTATCTCCCTCCCCCTGCTGGTATCTCCCGGTATCACAGCTCACTCAGCCTCACCTTTATCTCCCTCCCCCTGCTGGTATCTCCCGGTATCACAGCTCACTCAGCCTCACCTTTATCTCCCTCCCCCTGCTGGTATCTCCCGGTATCACAGCTCACTCAGTCTCACCTTTATCTCACTCCCCCTGCTGGTATCTCCCGGTATCACAGCTCACTCAGTCTCACCTTTATCTCACTCCCCCTGCTGGTATCTCCCGGTATCACAGCTCACTCAGTCTCACCTTTATCTCACTCCCCCTGCTGGTACCTCCCGGTATCACAGCTCACTCACTCTCACCTTTATCTCACTCCCCTGCTGGTATCTCTCGGTATCACAGCTCACTCAGTCTCACCATTATCTCCCTCCCCCTGCTGGTATCTCCCGGTATCACAGCTCACTCAGTCTCACCTTTAATCTCCCTCCCCCTGCTGGTATCTCCCGGTATCACAGCTCACTCAGTCTCACCTTTATCTCACTCCCCTGCTGGTATTTCCCGGTATCACAGCTCACTCAGTCTCACCTTTATCTCACTCCCCCTGCTGGTATCACCCAGTATCACAGCTCACTCAGGCTCACCTCTATCTCCCTCCCCCTGCTGGTATCTCCCGGTATCACAGCTCACTCAGTCTCACCTCTATCTCACTCCCCCCGCTGGTACCTCCCGGTATCACAGCTCACTCAGTCTCACTTTTATCTCACTCCCCCTGCTGGTATCTCCCGGTATCACAGCTCACTCAGTCTCACCTTTATCTCACTCCCCATGCTGGTGTCTCCAGGTATCACAGCTCACTCAGTCTCACCTTTATCTTACTCCCCCTGCTGGGATCTCCCGGTATCACAGCTCACTCACTCTCACCTTTATCTCCCTCCCCCTGCTGGTATCTCCCGGTATCACAGCTCACTCAGTCTTACCTTTATCTCACTCCCCCTGCTGGTATCTCCCGGTATCACAGCTCACTCAGTCTCACCTTTATCTCACTCCCCCTGCTGGTATCTCCAGGTATCACAGCTCACTCAGTCTCACCTTTATCTCCCTCCCCCTGCAGGTATCTCCCGGTATTACAGCTCACTCAGTCTTACCTTTATCTCCCTCCCCCTGCTGGTATCTCCCGGTATCACAGCTCACTCAGTCTCACCTTTATCTCACTCCCCCTGCTGGTATCTCCCGGTATCACAGCTCACTCAGTCTCACCTTTATCTCATTCCCCCGCTGGTATCTCCCGGTATCACAGCTCACTCAGTCTCACCTTTATCTCACTCCCCCTGCTGGTATCTCCCGGTATCACAGCTCATTCAGTCTCACCTTTATCTCACTCCACCTGCTGGTATCTCCCGGTATCACAGCTCACTCAGTCTCACCTCTATCTCACTCCCCCTGTTGGTACCTCCCGGTATCACAGCTCACTCAGTCTCACCTTTATCTCCCTCCCCCTGCTGGTATCTCCCGGTATCACAGCTCACTCAGTCTCACCTTTATCTCCCTCCCCCTGCTGGTGTCTCCAGGTATCACAGCTCACTCAGTCTCACCTTTATCTCCCTCCCCCTGCTGGTATCTCCAGGTATCACAGCTCACTCAGTCTCACCTTTATCTCCCTCCACCTGCTGGTGTCTCCAGGTATCACAGCTCACTCAGTCTCACCTTTATCTCCCACCCCCTGCTGGTACCTCCCGGTATCACAGCTCACTCAGTCTCACCTTTATCTCCCTTCCCCTGCTGGTATCTCCCGGTATCACAGCTCACTCAGTCTCACCTTTATCTCACTCCCCCTGCTGGTATCTCCAGGTATCACAGCTCACTCAGTCTCACCTTTATCTCACTCCCCCTGCTGGTATCTCCCGGTATCACAGCTCACTCAGTCTCACCTTTATCTCCCTCCCCCTGCTGGTATCTCCCGGTATCACAGCTCACTCAGTCTCACCTTTATCTCCCTCCCCCTGCTGGTATCTCCAGGTATCACAGCTCACTCAGTTTAACCTTATCTCACTCCCCTTGCTGGTGTCTCCAGGTATCACAGCTCACTCACTCTCACTGAGAATGCTCAGGGGATCCAAGAGCTAGTAGATCACAAGCGCAGAGCATTTCTGAGCCTGAAGCAACAACGCAACTCGGGAGCAGCAAAGCAGCGTTACAGACGGCTCAAGGCTGAGGTCCAACAAAAACCCAGGACCTAAATAACAGGTGGTGGATGGAGAAAGCACAGGCCCAAAGCCCCACCACAATGCTGGCCAAGAACGGGGAAATACTCATCAAGGACACCGAGGCAGTCAGGGCCCGCTGGAAGGAGCACTCCAAAGATCTCCTCAATCGAGACTCTGCCTTTGACTCGAGTGTTCTCGACTCCATCCCGCAGCATGCTACTCGCCACCACCTCAGTGAAACCACAACACTGCACGAGGTAGATAAAGCCATAAGACAGCTTAAGAACAACAAGGCTACAGGAGCGGATGGAATCCCTGCTGAGGCACTAAGGTACAGCAGAGAGGCACTGCTGGTGCGAATATATGACCTCATCTCGCTCATCTGGAGGAGGAGAGCATGCAGTGATCGTGACCATCTTTAAGAAAGGGGACAAGTCCGACTGCGGCAACTACAGAGGAATCTCCCTGCTATCAGCCACTGGGAAAGTTGTTGCTAGAATTCTCCTCAACCGTCTTCTCCCTGCAGCTGAGGAGCTCCTCCCGGAGTCGCAGTGCGGATTTCGTCCCCTACGGGCACAACGGACATGATTTTTGCAGCGCGACAGCTGAGGGAAAAATGCAGGGAACAGCACCAGCCCTTATACATGGCCTTCTTCGAGCTTACAAAGGCCTTTGACACTGTCAACCGCGAGGGTCTATGGAGCGCCCTCCTCCATTTCGGATGCCCCCAAAAGTTCATCACCATCCTCCGCCTGCTCCACGACGACATGCAGGCCGTGATCCTTATCAACGGATCCATCACAACCCTCTGGGAGAAGAAATTCCGTCTCAACTCGCTTTTAAATTGGCTCCCCCGTATTTTGAGGCTGTGCCCCCTAGTTCTAGTCTCCCCTTCCAGTGGAAACAACCTCTCTGCCTCTATCTTGTCTCTCCCTTTCATTATTTTAAATGTTTCTATAAGATCACCCCTCATCCTTCTGATCTCCAACAAGTAAAGACCCAGTCTACTCAATCTATCATCATAAGGTAACCCCCTCATCTCCGGAATCAGCCGAGTGAATCGTCTCTGTACCCCCTCCAAAGCCAGTATATCCTTCCTTAAGTAAGGTGACCAAAACTGCACGCAGTACTCCAGGTGCGTCCTCACCAATACCCTATACAGTTGCAGCAGGACCTCCCTGCTTTTGTACTCCATCCCTCTCGCAATGAAGGCCAACATTCCATTCGCCTTCCTGATTACCTGCTGCTCCTGCAAACTAACTTTTTGGGATTGGAAAAAAAAGGGCCTTGTAAATGTCTGGTGTGTCACCCAGGTAGGGTGGCACGGTTTAATGTCTTTTGTTTTTGCAGATAAACTCCAAAAAGAGTTTCATGTACAAGGACCCCCAAGTCCCTCCTCACCTCAGCATGTTATAATTTCTCCCCATTCAAATAATATTCCCTTTTACTGTTTTTTTTCCCCAAGGTGGATGTCCTTACACTTTCTGACATTGTATTCCATCTGCCAAACCTTCGCCCATTCACTTAACCTATCCAGGCTTGTGATTTAATTTTAGTGATTTTTTTGTGTGTGAAGGAGTGCTTTTAGCAGCACTGTTGAATAAATCACCTGCTGAAATCAGTGAGTGCAGCTTTTCACTGCTAAACTTGCAGAACAGGTGCTGCATTGGTGCATGCAAATTAAGGAGTGTGTGTTTTGAGAAATAAGAGTGCTAATTCAACTTTGCAATGGAACAACGTCCACCAAGAACAAAGAATTTCTTGCATGAGGAAGTGGAGATATTAGTCAACATAATTGAGCAGAGATGACAGGAGCTAGATACCAGCAACAGAGGTCGCATAAAAGTGCCACCTAAAGAAATGAAGAAACACTGGAACCAAGTTGCAGAAGATTACTGCGCAGTGGTGCGTACCAGGAGATCTGGAAGCCAGTGTAAAAAGAAATGGCACGACCTTGGTCTAGTAGTTAGTGTAAGTAATATTTTCCATTTTTAATGTAATCATAATTATAACGTGGCTATCTGTATGTCCCACCTTGCAGACTGACACACTCTGTAAAAAGTTATATTTTACTCTTTGCAGAAGAAATTGGCCCACAACAAAAGGGAAGCAACTCGAACAGGAGGAGACGTGCCCAATCTGCATCCACTGACACCCTTGGAACAGAGGGTAGCTGCTATGATGAGTCGTACATGGAGAAAAGCAATCAGTACAGCACAAGCTGGGCCCGCACGCGAGGAACAGGGTAAGTCCTGAAAATGCATCGTGGCCCTTCAAATCAACCTGCTGCCTGGCCTGCTATGTGTAAGAGTACTCATGTCACCCATCCGGCCCCCTCCCTTGCTGTTAAACATTTGACTGTTCTGATATATTTTGCAGAACATGATGATGATGATGATGATGATGCCAACCCTGAGGATCCTGAGGATCCTGAACAAGAACCAGTACAACCAGATGCGGACGAACCAGACTGGATGATGGCAGCGATGACTCAAATGTCTGCAGGGGAGAGTTTCCAAATTAATGTTTATGAGCCCCCATCAAGGGGCATCAGAGTTTCAACCCCCAGCATAGGTTCTGGTTCCACCTTCTATGGTTTTGATTCCGATGCTGTGGGTCCCAGTGCTGCTGCTGGTATCTTGGAGCAGTTTACACCCATTCACCCACCATCCCAGCCCACGGCTCGCACTCGAGTGCTGTCGTCTGGAACACCAAGTGCCCCACCGTCCCAGCCCGCGCCTCTCTCTCTAGTACTGTCGTCTGGAACACCAAGTGCCCCACCGTCCCAGCCCACGCCTCTCTCTCTAGTACTGCCGTCTGGAACACAGACCGTCCCACCATCCGAGCCCACACCTCTCTCTCTAGTACTGCCGTCTGGAACACAGACCGTCCCACCATCCCAGCCCGCGCCTCTCTCTCGAGTACTGCCGTCTGGAACACAGACCGTCCCACCGTCCCAGCCCATGCCTCTCTCTCTAGTACTGCCGTCTGGAACACAGACCGTCCCACCATCCCAGCCCGTGCCTCTCTCTCTCTAGTACTGCCATCTGGAACACAGACCATCCCACCGTCCCAGCGTCCCAGCCCGCGCCTCTCTCTCTAGTACTGCCGTCTGGAACAGAGCGTCCCAGCGTCCCAGCCCGCGCCTCTCTCTCTAGTACTGCCGTCTGGAACAGAGCGTCCCAGCGTCCCAGCCCATGCCTCTCTCTCTAGTACTGCCGTCTGGAACACAGACCATCCCACAGTCCCAGCGTCCCAGCCCGAACCTCTCTCTCTAGTACTGCCGTCTGCAACACCGAGCGTCCCAGCGTCCCAGCTCGCGCCTCCCTGTGTAGTGGTGCCGTTTGGAACACCGAGCGTCCCATCGTCCCTGCCCGCGCCTCCAGTGCAGTGGTGCTGTGAGGCAGACCCAGGCTGAGGAGAAGGAGATTGGAGACGCGCTCTCCTGAGATGCAGCGTGCAACAGATGCGGCTCAGGTTGTGGCAATGGGTATGGAGACCAAAGAGCTTACCCGATCACTCATCGGTAGCGTCAGTGCAGTGGGTGAAGAGGTGACGGGCCTGACGGTAGAAATAGCAGTAATGACACGGGAACTTAGGGAGGGAATGTCCGAGGGAGTGCAATCGACGACACAGGGCCGTCAGGGAGGGCATGCAAACGACAGCACAGGCCCCTCATGGGGACAGCTGCTGCAATAAGGGCACACAGCCCCGCCAGTCAAATGACACCCCCATGAAGAAGTGAACATTCACTGAGATGTGGATGAGAGATGGTTGCAGCCTTTCTCTGCTGCTTTTGTTCTTGTTCTTGATGTAGCTGTCGTCGCGTTTTTCACATTGAAATTGTTTTGTAAGTTTTGTAACTTTACAACATATAAGTGATCTTAGGGTTTTGAAGTGATCTTATCGTGTAAATGCTCTCACTTTTTGTAACTTATTTAATTTTGCACCTAAAAGTGATCTTGAAGTTTAAGTGATCTTAAGAGTGTAAGATTTTTCACATTGAGATTGTTTTGTAACTTTACAAGTTTATAAGTGATCGTAAAGTTTTTAAGTGATCTTCAAGAGTCATATTAAAAAGTGAAGTTTGATACAACAAATATTTTATTACAGTGACGTTAACTTTTCAATAAAATATTTTTTCATTAAAACTGTTTCAGGAAATTAGGGGTGCATGCAATAAAGGTGCAGCAGTTATAATGGGTGACTTTAATATGCATATAGATTGGGTTAACCAAACTGGAAGCAATACGGTGGAGGAGGATTTCCTGGAGTGCATAAGGGATGATTTTCTCGACCAATATGTTGAAAAACCAACTGGGGGAGAGGCCATCTTAGACTGGGTGTTGTGTAATGAGAGAGGATTAATTAGTAATCTCGTTGTGTGAGGCCCCTTGGGGAAGAGTGACCATAATATGGTGGAATTCTACATTAGGATGAAGAATGAAACAGTTAATTCAGAGACCATGGTCCAGAACTTAAAGAAGGGTAACTTTGAAGGTATGAGGCGTGAATTGGCTAGGATAGATTGGCGAATGATACTTAAGGGGTTGACAGTGGATGGGCAATGGCAGACATTTAGAGACCGCATGGATGAACTACAACAATTGTACATCCCTGTCTGGCGTAAAAATAAAAAAGGGAAGATGGCTCAACCGTGGCTATCAAGGGAAATCAGGGATAGTATCAAAGCCAAGGAAGTGGCATACAAATTGGCCAGAAATAGCAGTGAACCTGGGGATTGGGAGAAATTTAGAACTCAGCAGAGGAGGACAAAGGGTTTGATTAGGGCAGGGAAAATAGAGTACGAGAGGAAGCTTGCGGGGAACATTAAGACGGACTGCAAAAGCTTCTATAGATATGTAAAGAGAAAAAGGTTAGGAAAGACAAACGTAGGTCCCCTGCAGTCAGAATCAGGGAAGTCATACTGGGGAACAAAGAAATGGCAGACCAATTGAACAAGTACTTTGGTTCAGTATTCACTAAGGAGGACACAAACAACCTTCCGGATATAAAAGGGGTCAGAGGCTCTAGCAAGAAGGAGGAACTGAGGGAAATCCTTATTAGTCGGGAAATTGTGTTGGGGAAATTGATGGGATTGAAGGCCGATAAATCCCCAGGGCCTGATGGACTGCATCCCAGAGTACTTAAGGAGGTGGCCTTGGAAATAGTGGATGCATTGACAGTCATTTTCCAACATTCCATAGACTCTGGATCAGTTCCTATCGAGTGGAGGGTAGCCAAAGTAACCCCACTTTAAAAAAGGAGGGAGAGAGAAAACAGGGAATTATAGACCGGTCAGCCTGACCTCAGTAGTGGGTAAAATGATGGAATCAATTATTAAGGATGTCATAGCAGCGCATTTGGAAAGAGGTGACATGATAGGTCCAAGTCAGCATGGATTTGTGAAAGGGAAATCGTGCTTGACAAATCTTCTGGAATTTTTTGAGGATGTTTCCAGTAGAGTGGACAAGGGAGAACCAATTGATGTGGTATATTTGGACTTTCAGAAGGCTTTCGACAAGGTCCCACACAAGAGATTAATGTGCAAAGTTAAAGCACATGGGATTGGGGATAGTGTGCTGACATGGATTGAGAACTGGTTGTCAGACAAGAAGCAAAGAGTCGGAGTAAATGGGTACTTTTCAGAATGGCAGGCAGTGACTAGTGGGGTACCGCAAAGTTCTGTGCTGGGGCCGCAGCTGTTTACATTGTACATTAATGATTTGGACGAGGGGATTAAATGTAGTATCTCCAAATTTGCGGTTGACACTAAGTTGGGTGGCAGTGTGAGCTGTGAGGAGGATGCTATGAGGCTGCAGAGTGACTTGGATAGGTTAGGTGAGTGGGCAAATGCATGGCAGATGAAGTATAATGTGGATAAATGTGAGGTTATCCACTTTGGTGGTTAAAAACAGAGAGACAGACTATTATCTGAATGGTGACAGATTAGGAAAAGGGGAGGTGCAACGAGACCTGGGTGTCATGGTACATCAGTCATTGAAGGTTGGCATTCAGGTACAGCAGGCGGTTAAGAAAGCAACTGGCATGTTGGCCTTCATAGCGAGGGGATTTGAGTACAGGGGCAGGGAGGTGTTGCTACAGTTGTACAGGGCCATGGTGAGGCCACACCTGGAGTATTGTGTACAGTTTTGGTCTCCTAACTTGAGGAAGGACATTCTTGCTATTGAGGGAGTGCAGCGAAGGTTCACCAGACTGATTCCCGGGATGGCAGGACTGACATATGAAGAAAGACTGGATCAACTGGGCTTGTATTCACTGGAGTTCAGAAGAATGAGAGGGGACCTCATAGAAACGTTTAAAATTCTGACGGGTTTAGACAGGTTAGATGCGGGAAGAATGTTCCCAATGTTGGGGAAGTCCAGAACCAGGGGTCACAGTCTAAGGATAAGGGGTAAGCCATTTAGGACTGAGATGAGGAGAAACTTCTTCACCCAGAGAGTGGTGAACCTGTGGAATTCTCTACCACAGAAAGTTGTTGAGGCCAATTCACTAAATATATTCAAAAAGGAGTTAGATATAGTCCTTACTACTCGGGGGATCAAGGGGTATAGCGAGAAAGCTGGAATGGGGTACTGAAGTTGCATGTTCAGCCATGAACTCATTGAATGGTGGTGCAGGCTCGAAGGGCCGAATGGCCTACTCCTGCACCTATTTTCTATGTTTCGATGTTCCATTAACACAACACAACGTAGGAACAACTGCAAAGAATAAACATGTCCATGTGCAATAGTGGTCGCAGAGCCCTCAGGCATCAGTAGTTGAAGCGTTCACGGATGAGCTGCTGGCGCAGGGCTCGAACAATCGTTAAAGGAGGGCGGTCTCCGACCTCGTGCTCCGGCATCAGGCATTTGCATGCTTTCCTGATCGTCGTCATCGTCCTCATCCTGCTCTTCCAAAATACTATCATCAGGCACTGGACCCTCACATGGATCTTCTGGTTCCACTACCAGCTCCTGCTGCCTCATGATGGCTAAGTTATGGAGCATGCAGCACACAACAGTGAAGTGACTGACAATCTGAGGAGAGTATTGCAAGTGGCCTCCGGAATGGTCCAGGCATCGCAAACGCTGTTTCAATATGCCAATGGTCCTCGCAATGATGCTGCGCGTCGCAATGTGCGCCATGTTGTATTGACGGTCAGCTTCTGTCCGTGTCACGTGTAGGGGCATCATGAGCCAGGTGGTCAGGCCGTACCCTTTGTCTCCCAGTAGCCAGCTCTGCCCTTCTGGCTGCTGCTCAAACATGTCAGATAGAACGCTGTCGCGAGGGATGACCGCATCGTGGGTGCTGCCAGGGTATCTCGCATCGAGTTACATGATGCGCTGCTTGTCGTCACACACGAGCTGCACATTGATGGGAGTGGAAACCTTTTCTATTCCTGTACTGCTCGGAATCCTCCACAGGTGCTCACAAGGCTACGTGGGTACAATCAATGCAGCCCTGCACCTTTGGGAAGCCAGCAATCCTGAAGGAGCCCACAGCCCTCTCATGGATCGCTTGTGCGGTCGGTCATTGGGAAATTGATGAAGTCATTCCTTCGCGCATACAGTGCAGCCGTGACCTGGTAAATGCAGGCATGTATTGCACGTTGAGAGATGGTGCACACATCTCCAGTTGTAGCCTGAAACGATCCCGAGGCATAGAAGGCAAGTGCAGCTGTTACCTTCACTTCAACAGACAAGGCAGTTGGTGTTCTGCTTCTGGGCTGTAAATCTGCTCTAAGCATATCACAGATCTCAACGGCAACTTCTCTGCGGAAACGCAGCCTTTTGACACAATCAGCCTCGCTTATGTCCAGGTACGAGCGCCTGGCTCGATATTGCCGATGTGGGTCAGGTCTCCTGCCCATCAGCCTACGGGCTGTGACGTTCCTGGTATGGTGAGCTCTAATCAATTCTCTCCTATGCAGTGAATTGCTGGCGAACTATTGCATAATCCGTGGTGTTGACAAAGCAGCACCCATTCTGCAATTACAAATTTAAGTTTCAAACTGGCTATCTGGCTGCCTCATCCTGTCCTGTGGCCGAATGGCCTCAGCCTCCCTCGCAGCTCGAAGGCTGCTTGCTGTGTCTTCGGCTGCCGTCAAACCACTGACGCCGCCCCTGTCTCCTACATGGAAGGAAGGCCGACCTGAAGCACCGCAGCTCGAAGGCTGCTGCTGCTTCACACAGGTAGGAATATTCAATCTTTTGTATTTGCTTTGTTTATAATCTTTTATTCAGGATGGCTCTTTATTTGTATAACTTATATTTGTATTTGTATAATCTCAGTCTATAACTAAGACTGTTGAATGCTTGTAAAATTTAATTACTTCCCCCTCCCCGCCCCCTCGTTCCCTACGCCTGATTTGTAACCTACGCCTGATTTCTAAAGTGTTGGCAAGGTTTTTCTGAGCGTACAAAAATCTAGACTTACTCCATTCTAAGTTAGTTTGGAGTAAGTTTTCGCTGCCTAAACTTTCAAAACAGACGTAAGTGGCCGGACACGCCCCCTTTTGAAAAAAAAATCTGTTCCAAAATGAAACTGTTCTCACTGACTAGAACTGGAGCAAACTAAATGCCGAGAATTGCAATTTCGAAAATACTCCATTCTAAACCAGTTGCTCCAAAAAAATTGGAGCAACTCAGACTGAAACTTGACCCCTATGTTTCTATGATTGTATTGCAGAGTGATATTCCAGTGAAAGGACTATTATATTGTAAAGTGCTGTTCCATTGCAATTTACTTCAATATTGCAAAGTCTAATCCATTGCGAACCAATAATACAACCATGGACGTTTATGGCACAGGAGGCCGCCATTCGGCCCGTCTAGCCCGTGCCAGCTCTGTGCAAGGGGGCGTCAGATAGTTCCACTCCCCGACCCTTTATCCTAACCCTACAATTTTTGTTTTTCCTTCAGGTACTGATCTAATTCCCTTTGGAAAGCCACGATGTCGTACATTCCAGAGCAAACTCACTCGCAGCGTAAAAAAGCTCTCTCCTTTCGCCTTTGGTTCTTCTGCCAATCACCTTAACTCTGTGTCCTCTGGTTCTCGACCCTTCTGCCAATGGGAACGGTTTCTCTCGACTTTGTCTACACCCCTCGTAATGTTGAACACCTGTATGGAATCTCCGCAATTTTCTCTGCTCTGTGGAGAATAAGCCCAGCTTCTCCAGTCTATCCATGTAACTGAGGTCCCTCATCCCTGGAACCAGTCTTAGATATCTTTTCTGCAACCTCTCTAAGGCTTCACATCCTTCCTAGAGTGCGCTCCCATGAGTTGGACACAATACTCCAGTTGAAACCGAACCAGTGTTGTATAAAGGTCCATCATAACTTTCTTGCTTTGTACTCTATTCCTCGAATTATGAAGCCCAAGATTCCGTATACTTTTATTAACCGCATTCTCGATCTATCCTGCCACCTTCAACAATTTGTGCAATTATACCCCAGGACTCTCTGTGCATGCACCCCCTTCAGAATTATGCACTTTAGTTCATATTGCCTCTCCTTGTTCTTCCTACCAAAATGCATCACTTTGCAATGTTCAGTGTCAAATTTCATTTGTCACGTTTCTGCCCATTCCAACAGCCTGTCTGTGTCCTCTTGTATTCTTTAACTATCCTCCTCACTGTTCATTATACTTCCAAGTTTTGTATCCAGGGAGAACTCCCCTTTTCTTTGAATAACGTCATGGGATCTTTTAATCCCACTTGGGAGGTCAGGTGGGGCCTCCATTCAATGTCTCGTGTGAAAGGCGGCACCTCTGACAGTGCAGTGCTCCCTCTGTACTGCATTAGAATGTAGGCCTAGATTTTATGCTCAAGGCTCTGTGGGTGGACATGATCCCACAACCTACTGACTCAGAGACCAGAGTGCTCCCACTGAGCCACGACTAACACCTCATTACTCCGGATTATTTCAGTTCTCTTACCGTCGGTTACTCTCATGGACAAGTCCAAGCTCCAGAGCACTACTCCTCGCCTTGGGATCCAGGGAAGGTATTGGTAACATGCCCATGTACCTGCCCTGGGAGTGTTTGATGGGACAGTGTAGAGGGAGCTTTACTCTGCATCTAACCCTTGCTGTACCTGCCCTGGGAGTGTTTGATGGGACAGTGTAGAGGGAGCTTTACTCTGTATCGAACCCATGCTGGACCTGTCCCGCGAGTGTTTGACGGGACAGTGCAGAGGGAGCTTTACTCTTTATCTAACCCTTGCTGTACCTGCCCTGGGAGTGTTTGTTGGGAAAGTGTACATAGAAACATAGAAACATAGAAAATAGGTGCAGGAGCAGGCCATTCAGCCCTTCTAGCCTGCACCGCCATTCAATGAGTTCATGGCTGAACATGAAACTTCAGTACCCGCTTCCTGCTTTCTCGCCATACCCCTTGATCCCCCGAATAGTAAGGACTTCATCTAACTCCCTTTTGAATATATTTAGTGAATTGGCCTCAACTACTTTCTGTGGTAGAGAATTCCACAGGTTCACCACTCTCTGGGTGAAGAAGTTTCTCCTCATCTTGGTCCTAAATGGCTTACCCCTTATCCTCAGACTGTGACCCCTGGTTCTGGACTTCCCCAACATTGGGAACATTCTTTCTGCATCTAACCTGTCTAAACCCATCAGAATTTTAAACGTTTCTATGAGGTCCCCTCTCATTCTTCTGAACTCCAGTGAATACAAGCCCAGTTAATCCAGTCTTTCTTGATAGGTCAGTCCCACCATCCCGGGAATCAGTCTGGTGAATCTTCGCTGCACTCCCTCAATAGCAAGAATGTCCTTCCTCAAGTTAGGAGACCAAAACTGTACACAATACTCCAGGTGTGGCCTCACCAAGGCCCTGTACAACTGTAGCAACACCTCCCTGCCCCTGTACTCAAATCCCCTCGCTATGAAGGCCAACATGCCATTTGCTTTCTTAACCGCCTGCTGTACCTGCATGCCAACCTTCAATGACTGATGTACCATGACACCCAGGTCTCGTTGCACCTTCCCTTTTCCTAATCTGTCACCATTCAGATAATAGTCTGTCTCTCTGTTTTTACCACCAAAGTGGATAACCTCACATTTATCCACATTATACTTCATCTGCCATGCATTTGCCCACTCACCTAACCTATCCAAGTCACTCTGCAGCCTCATAGCATCCTCCTCGCAGCTCACACTGCCACCCAACTTAGTGTCATCCGCAAATTTGGAGATACTACATTTAATCCCCTCATCTAAATCATTAATGTACAATGTAAACAGTTGGGGCCCCAGCACAGAACCTTGCGGTACCCCACTAGTCACTGCCTGCCATTCTGAAAAGTACCCATTTACTCCGACTCTTTGCTTCCTGTCTGACAACCAGTTCTCAATCCACGTCAGCACACTACCCCCAAACCCATGTGCTTTAACTTTGCACATTAATCTCTTGTGTGGGACCTTGTCGAAAGCCTTCTGAAAGTCCAAATATACAACATCAACTGGTTCTCCTTTGTCTACTTTACTGGAAACATCCTCAAAAAATTCCAGAAGATTTGTCAAGCACGATTTCCCTTTCACAAATCCATGCCGACTTGGACCTATCATGTCACCATTTTCCAAATGCGCTGCTATGACATCTTTAATAATTGATTCCATCATTTTACCCACTACTGAGGTTAGGCTGACCGGTCTATAATTCCCTGTTTTCTCTCTCCCTCCTTTTTTAAAAAGTGGGGTTACATTGGCTACCCTCCACTCGATAGGAACTGATCCAGAGTCAATGGAATGTTGGAAAATGACTGTCAATGCATCCGCTATTTCCAAGGCCACCTCCTTAAGTACTCTGGGATGCAGTCCATCAGGCCCTGGGGATTTATCGGTCTTCAATCCCATCAATTTCCCCAACACAATTTCCCGACTAATAAAGATTTCCCTCAGTTCCTCCTCCTTACTAGACCCTCTGACCCCTTTTCTATCCGGAAGGTTGTTTGTGTCCTCCTTAGTGAATACCGAACCCAAGTACTTGTTCAATTGGTCTGCCATTTCTTTGTTCCCTGTTATGACTTCCCCTGATTCTGACTGCAGGGGACCTACGTTTGTCTTTACTAACCTTTTTCTCTTTACATATCTATAGAAACTTTTGCAATCCGCCTTAATGTTCCCTGCAAGCTTCTTCTCGTACTCCATTTTCCCCGCCCTAATCAAACCCTTTGTCCTCCTCTGCTGAGTTCTAAATTTCTCCCAGTCCCCGGGTTCGCTGCTATTTCTGGCCAATTTGTATGCCACTTCTTTGGCTTTAATACTATCCCTGATTTCCCTTGATAGCCACGGTTGAGCCACCTTCCCTTTTTTATTTTTACGCCAGATAAAAGTACATATAAGAACATTAGAAATAGGAGCAGGAGTAGGTCATACAGCCCCTCGAGCCTGCTCTTCCATTCAATAAGATCATGGCTGATCTGATCATGGACTCAGCTCCACTTCCCCGCCCACTCCCCATAACCCTTTATCCCCTTATTGTTTAAGAAACTGTCTATTTCTGCCTTAAATGTATTTAATGTCCCAGCTTCTCTGAGGCAGCGAATTCCACAGATTTACAACCCTCTGAGAGAAGAAATTTCTCCTCATCTCAGTTTTAAATGGGCGGCCCCTTATTCTAAGATCATGCCCTCTCGTTCTAGTCTCCCCCATCAGTGGAAACATCCTCTCTGCATCCACCTTGTTAAGCCCCCTCATAATCTGATACGTTTCAACCAGATCACCTCACATTCTTCTGAATTCCAATGAGTAGAGGCCCAACCTACTCAACCTTTCCTCATAAGTCAACCCCCTCATCCCCGCAATCAACCGAGTGAACCTTCTCTGAACTGCCTCCAAAGCAAGTATATCCTTTCGTAAATATGGAAACCAAAACTGCACGCAGTATTCCAGGTGTGGCCTCACCAATGCCTCATATAGCTGCAGCAAGACTTCCCTGCTTTTATACTCCATCCCCTTTGCAATAAAGGCCAAGATTCCATTTGCCTTCCTGATCACTTGCTGTACCTGCATACTAACCTTTTGTGTTTCATGCACAAGGACCCCCAGGTCCCTCTGTACTGCGGCACTTTGCAATCTTTCTCCATTTAAATAATAACTTGCTCTTTGATTTTTTTCTGCCAAAGTGCATGACCTCACACTTTCCAACATTATACTCCTTCTGCCAAATTGTTGCCCACTCACTTAGCCTATCTATGTCCTTTTGCCGATTTTTTTGTGTCCTCCTCACACATTGGTTTTCCTCCCATCTTTGTATCCAGCAAACTTGGCTACGTTACACTCGGTCCTCTCTTCCAATTCGTTGATATAGATTGTAAATAGTTGGGGTCCCAGCACTGATCCCTGCGGCACCCCACTAGTTACTGATTGCCAACCTGAGAATGAACCATTTATCCCAATTCTCTGTTTTCTGTTAGTTAGCCAATCCTCTATCCATGCTAATATATTACCCCCAACCCCGGGAACTTTTATCTTGTGCAGTAACCTTTTCTGTGGCACCTTGTCAAATGCCTTCTGGAAGTCCAAGTACACCACATCCACTGGTTCCCCTTTATCCACCCTGTTCGTTACATCCTCAAAGAACTCCAGCAAATTTGTCAAACATGACTTCCCCTTCATAAACCATGCCGACTTTGCCTGACCGAGTTATGCTTTTCCAAATGTCCTGGTATTGCTTCTTTAACAATGGACACCAACATTTTCCCAACCACAGATGTTCGGCTAACTGTTCTATAGTTTCCTGCTTTTTGTCTGCCTTCTGTCTCAAATACGGGTGTTACATTTGCAGTTTTCCGACCTGCTGGGAGCTTTACTCTGTATCTAATCCCGTGCTGTACCTGCCCTGGGAGTGTTTGATGGGACAGTGTAGAGGGAGCTTTACTCTGTATCTAACCCAGTGCTGTACCTGCCCTGGGAGTGTTTGATGGACAGTGTAGAGGGCGCTTTACTCTGTATCTAGCCCATGCTGTACCTGCCCTGGGAGTGGTGATGTGAACCTACCCGTGTCCATTCTCATTATCCGTGAAGACGTTGGATCTTCTCTCCTGTTTAGACCTTTAGCCATGGTGGTGACAGGTGTTCCCAGATTCTGATGCTCTGTAATAAATATATTCATAGGAGTGTTAGAGGGATATATTAAATTGAGAAGGAGAAGGTTGCCTTGTGAACATGATACCCAGTCCCTCCTCCCCCATCAGTACAACAGCGGTTAGCTCTGGGATCGAGCATTTCCCGAGTGTTACGATCAAGTCTCCACATCAGGTGTGACACAGACAGCTGCCCAGTGAAATCCAGTGAGTCCCGCTGATCTCCACAACCCAGTTCCAGACAGGCTCCCGTCGGCCGAGACTGCACACTGGGAGCGCCCATTGGTGAGATTTACCTAGTGCAGGCCCAAACTAGCCTTATTCCTGAGGTAGGGAATATTCTGCAGGGGAATGTGGAGTGGGTGATCATTGATAAATTAAATAATCCTTCACTTGGTTTTACACACTCTGGCGGTATTGTATTATCTTTATTCACAGATTCGTGTTTAATATTTTTAATTTGTTGAGTTGTGATGTTAAATCTTGGCACTTTATGAATATTATATCTCTCCATACACAATATAAAGCTGGATGTAATTGCTCTGGTCTCTATGGGCAGTGACAATGTCCGTGTGTTCATGGAGATGTGACCTGGTTGCTGCTTCTATTTGAATATATTGACCGTATCTCTCATGGTGTCAGCACCTGACCAATGAGCACTGTAGGAGGTGAGGACATTTCCCACTGTTCCACTGATATTAACACTAATGTAGAATGAATTGTGTACCTTCAGTCAGGGGATACATAACATTGATTTGTTTTATTATCATTAGATGTCTTACAATCTCAAAACACCATAAATATATAATTGGTAGATTTAGCTGCTGTATTACAATCACAATTCTCCACTTGTACGTGTGCAGACACACGCTCACCCACGTTATCTGTCAGCGTCCCTTCCTTTCCCCACTCTGGAAATGCAAGCGATTCAGTCTCGGATCAGTAATTTCTCCAAACAGAAGTTGAAGTTATTCTCCGTCATTAATTTGTGAGGAGTTAGGAAATGGGCAGCAGGGTTTTGGATGAGTGCAAGTTTATGGAGGGTGTAAGAAGGGAGGCCGGCCAGGAGAACGTTGGAATAGTCAAGTCTAGAGGTTGCAAAGGCAGAGATAAGGGTTTTAGCAACAGATGGTTCACCTGCTGTTGTTCCTCAGTCTGCAACCCCATTAACTTCCAGCTGTAGACCTTTCTCTATCACGCCATCATTTACCAGAGATCTAATTATGTGAGACAGAAAATGAGATAAATATTGATAAAGTGACGCAGATTGGGACTCTCTCTGACCTTTCTCCCCAGGACCAGTGTGTATCTGAGTCAATGGGACTCTCTCTGACCTTTGCCCCCAGGACCAGTGTGTACCTGAGTCAATGGGACTCTCTCTGACCTTTGCCCCCCAGGACCAGTGTGTACCTGAGTCAATGCAACTCTCTCTGACCTTTCTCCCCAGGACCAGTGTGTACCTGAGTCAATGGGACTCTCTCTAACCTTTGCCCCCCCAGGACCAGTGTGTATCTGAGTCAATGGGACTCTCTCTGACCTTTGCCCCCCCAGGACCAGTGTGTACCTGAGTCAATGGGACTCTCTCTGACCTTGCTCCTCTGTCGATCGATGGACGCTCTGTGAATCGGAAGAGTTCTCTGTGTTTGGTGCTCTCACAATCCTGGGCTGGTCCACCTGCTGTTGTTCCTCAGTCTACAATCCCGGTTTACTTCCAGCTGCGGCCCTTTCTCAGTCGCTCCTCCATTCACCGGGATATCTGATGATGGCAGGGCAGAAAATGAGCAGAATATTGACGGTGTGAAGCCGCGTGTGACGTGAAGCTGCCCTGGAGTTACTGGTAGAAAGACAAGATTGAAGTAGAAATAAGTGCAGAGTGTGCAGTCAGAGACTCCTCATATACCGGCCGTGCATCTTCCAGCAGGAGCTGACATATTGGGGAGAATGAAGCTGAGGAAAGAGTGCTGTATATTGTCACTCAATCTTCCAGCTGCACTGCCCCCAGCAGCAGGTCAAGGGCCGTGGCCCTGAATGTCAGGCCAATGACAATGATCTTCCCTCAGCTCCATTCTCTCTCTGTCCCCCCACACACACTGCCTGAGCTCTCAGGCTGACTGTTCCCAGCACCTTGTCTCTTTATTCTCTCACATTGCAGCATTCCCGCTGCTGGGCTCAGGGGCTGTGTGGGCGGGGCCCTGACCTCACACACGGTGGGCGGGGCCATGTCCCGCGCGCTGCCGGGCTCGCGGCGTGACCGTTCAACCGCCGCACGGTTCAAATCAGGAGCCACGTGACCCCCCCCCACTCCCCGCCCCGCGCGCGCTTCCTTCTGCAGTCCTCTGGGCGGGGCTCTGTGGGGCAGCGGCACTGCGATTGGTGCAAGGGGCTGTCACTCTCCCGTGTGCAGCCAGTAGAACGGCAGCACTCAGCCAGGGGGTGGTTACTTTATGCAGTGGGGGGAAGGGAATGGGACAGTGACGGGGCTGGAACAGCGGGGACAATGGCGCAGCTCCGTCTGCCGGCCTCAACATGCGGCAGTGTCAGGTCTGAGGCTTTCTATCACACACCCAGGGACTGTAAACTAACAGTAAGGGGCTGTAACTGAGCGGGGAAAGCGGGCCGCTTACTGTCAGCATCACATCCCGGGGAATGTGCTGAGCCGGCTCACAATACAGGGCCCGGTCCGGGGATGGAGGGCGGGGGCTCAGTCTGCAGCCGGCGGAGAAAGTGGCGCATTTCCGGCCGCACCGCTCACAGTGTGCAATCTCAGGCGGGGGGCCGGGATTTTACTGTGAGGGCAAACACCGAACTTAACACAGGCCCGGAGCTGGGGGTTTGGGACATGTGGGAGTTAGTGAAACTATCAGTGGGCCCAGACACTGTGTAACCCGGGGGTGGGCCCAGTGAGATCAGACAGTGTGTAACCCGGGGGTGGGCCCAGTGAGATCAGACAGTGTGTAACCCGGGGGTGGGCCCAGTGAGATCAGACACTGTGTAACCCGGGGGTGGGCCCAGTGAGATCAGACAGTGTGTAACCCGGGGGTGGGCCCAGTGAGATCAGACAGTGTGTAACCCGGGGGTGGGCCCAGTGAGATCAGACACTGTGTAACCCGGGGGTGGGCCCAGTGAGATCAGACACTGTGTAACCCGGGGGTGGGCCCAGTGAGATCAGACACTGTGTAACCCGGGGGTGGGCCCAGTGAGATCAGACACTGTGTAACCCGGGGGTGGGCCCAGTGAGATCAGACACTGTGTAACCCGGGGGTGGGCCCAGTGAGATCAGACACTGTGTAACCCGGGGGTGGACCCAGTGAGATCAGACACTGTGTAACCCGGGGGTGGGCCCAGTGAGATCAGACAGTGTGTAACCCGGGGGTGGGCCCAGTGAGATCAGACACTGTGTAACCCGGGGGTGGGCCCAGTGAGATCAGACACTGTGTAACCCGGGGGTGGGCCCAGTGAGATCAGACACTGTGTAACCCGGGGGTGGGCCCAGTGAGATCAGACAGTGTGTAACCCGGGGGTGGGCCCAGTGAGATCAGACACTGTGTAACCCGGGGGTGGGCCCAGTGAGATCAGACAGTGTGTAACCCGGGGGTGGGCCCAGTGAGATCAGACAGTGTGTAACCCGGGGGTGGGCCCAGTGAGATCAGACACTGTGTAACCCGAGGGTGGGCCCAGTGAGATCAGACACTGTGTAACCCGGGGGTGGGCCCAGTGAGATCAGACACTGTGTAACCCGGGGGTGGGCCCAGTGAGATCAGACAGTGTGTAACCCGGGGGTGGGCCCAGTGATATCAGACAGTGTGTAACCCGGGGGTGGGCCCAGTAAGATCAGACCGTGTGTAACCTGGGGAGGATGGGCTATGTCAGATCACACAGCGCCGGTTTGTCTAAACAATAGACAGTAAATTCCGCAGTTTTGTCAACAACTCTGGTGATTTGTGTGATGCTTCAGTGAGCTTGCCGGGGATCTGAGGCAAATGGCAAAATCCTACAGAAATACTCAACCCTGAACTTTCAGTATTATTAAGTGTTAGAAATGTATACATTACATTCGACTTCACACCGTTAATATTTGTCTCATTTTCTGCCCTGCCATAATTAGACCTCCTGGTGTATGACGGAGTGATTGAGATGTTCCAGAGGTGGAAGTAAACAGGGATTGTAGACTGATGAACAACAGCAGGTGGACCAGCCCAGGATTGTGAGCGCACCAAACACAGAGAACTCTTCTGATTCAAGGAGCTTCCATAGATCAACAGGGGCGAAAGGTCAGAGAGAGTCCCATTGACTCAGATACACACTGGTCCTGGGGGGGAAAGGTCAGCGAGAGTCCCATTTACTCAGACACAGACTGGTCCTGGGGGCAAAGGTCAGAGAGAGTTCCATTGACTCAGATACACACTGGTCCTGGGGGCAAAGGTCAGAGAGAGTCCCATTGACTCAGATACACACTGGTCCTGGGGGCAAAGGTCAGAGAAAGTCCCATTGACTCAGATACACACTGGAGATGGACTGGGGGGAAAGGTCAGAGAGAGTCCCATTTACTGAGACACACACTGGTCCTGTCGGCAGTACACAAAGATTATAAAGTAAGGCAGGAAATGATGAGACTGGGAAAGTCTGACCAACGAGCATAATTATCCAGCAGGAGGTCGTGCAGTGGAACATGAAATAAGATCAGTTTCTGTCTCAACACACAGTCACATTGAATTGTGTGTTTTTAGAGTAAATAAAGTATCAGTGTTGAGGTTAGTGCAGTAGATGTATGAACTTTCAAAAGCCAGTGTGTAACCCGGGGTGGACCCAGTGAGATCAGACAGTGTGTAACCCGGGCGTGGGCCCAGTGAGATCAGACAGTGTGTAACCCCGGGGTGGGCCCAGTGAGATCAGACAGTGTGTAACCCGGGTTTGGGCCCAGTGAGATCAGACAGTGTGTAACCCGGGTTTGGGCCCAGTGAGATCAGACAGTGTGTAACCCGGGGGTGGGCCCAGTGAGATCAGACAGTGTGTAACCCGGGGGTGGGCCCAGTGAGATCAGACAGTGTGTAATCTGGGGAGGATGGGCTTAGTCAGATCACACAGTGCAGGTTTGTCTAAACAATAGACAGTAAATTCCGCAGTTTTGTCAACAACTCTGGTGATTTGTGTAATGCTTCAGTGAGCTTGCTGGGGATCTGAGGCAAATGACAAAATCCTACAGAAATACTCAACCCTGAACTTTCAGTATTATTAAGCGTTAGAAATGTACACATTACATTCGACTTCACACCGTTAATATTTGTCTCATTTTCTGCCCTTCCATAATTAGACCTCCTGGTGTATGACGGAGTGATTGAGATGTTCCAGAGGTGGAAGTAAACAGGGATTGTAGACTGATGAACAACGGCAGGTGGACCAGCCCAGGATTGTGAGAGCACCAAACACAGAGAACTCTTCTGATTCAAGGAGCTTCCATAGATCAACAGGGGCGAAAGGTCAGAGAGAGTCCCATTGACTCAGACACACACTGGTGCTGGGGGGAAAGGTCAGAGAGAGTCCCATTGACTCAGACACACACTGGTGCTGGGGGCAAAGGTCAGAGAAAGTCCCATTGACTCAGGTACACACTGGAGATGGACTGGGGAGAAAGGTCAGAGAGAGTCCCATTGACTCAGATACACACTGGAGATGGACTGGGGGGAAAGGTCAGAGAGAGTCCCATTGACTCAGACACACACTGGTCCTGTCGGCAGTACACAAAGATTATAAAGTAAGGCAGGAAATGATGAGACTGGAAAAGTCTGACCACCGAGCATAATTATCCAGCAGGAGGTCGTGCAGTGGAACATGAAATAAGATCAGTTTCTGTCTCTGAACACACAGTCACATTGAATTGTGTGTTTTTAGAGTAAATAAAGTATCACAGTATTGAGGTTAGTGCAGTAGATGTGTGTATGAACTTTCAAAAGCCAGTGTGTAACCCGGGGTGGGCCCAGTGAGATCAGACAGTGTGTAACCCGGGGGTGGGCCCAGTGAGATCAGACAGTGTGTAACCCGGGGGTGGGCCCAGTGAGATCAGACACTGTGTAACCCGGGGGTGGGCCCAGTGAGATCAGACAGTGTGTAACCCTGGGGTGGGCCCAGTGAGATCAGACAGTGTGTAACCCGGGGGTGGGCCCAGTGAGATCAGACAGTGTGTAACCCGGGGGTGGGCCCAGTGAGATCAGACAGTGTGTAACCCGGGGGTGGGCCCAGTGAGATCAGACAGTGTGTAACCCGGGGGTGGGCCCAGTGAGATCGGACAGTGTGTAACCCGGGGGTGGGCTCAGTGAGATCAGAAAGTGTGTAACCCGGGGGTGGGCCCAGTGAGATCAGACAGTGTGTAACCCGGGGGTGGGCCCAGTGAGATCAGACAGTGTGTAACCCGGGGGTGGGCCCAGTGAGATCAGACAGTGTGTAACCCGAGGGTGGGCCCAGTGAGATCAGACAGTGTGTAACCCGGGGGTGGACCCAGTGTGATCAGACAGTGTGTAACCCGGGGGTGGGCCCAGTGAGATCAGACACTGTGTAACCCGGGGGTGGGCCCAGTGAGATCAGACAGTGTGTAACCCGGGGGTGGGCCCAGTGAGATCAGAAAGTGTGTAACCCGGGGGTGGGCCCAGTGAGATCAGACAGTGTGTAACCCGGGGGTGGGCCCAGTGAGATCAGACACTGTGTAACCCGGGGGTGGGCCCAGTGAGATCAGACAGTGTGTAACCCGGGGGTGGGCCCAGTGAGATCAGACAGTGTGTAACCCGGGGGTGGGCCCAGTGAGATCAGACAGTGTGTAACCCGGGGGTGGGCCCAGTGAGATCAGACACTGTGTAACCCGGGGGTGGGCCCAGTGAGATCAGACACTGTGTAACCCGGGGGTGGGCCCAGTGAGATCAGACAGTGTGTAACCCGGGGGTGGGCCCAGTGAGATCAGACAGTGTGTAACCCGGGGGTGGGCCCAGTGAGATCAGACACTGTGTAACCCGGGGGTGGGCCCAGTGAGATCAGACAGTGTGTAACCCGGGGGTGGGCCCAGTGAGATCAGACAGTGTGTAACCCGGGGAGGATGGACTGAGTCAGATCACACAGCGCCGGTTTGTCTAAAAAATAGACAGTAAATTCCGCAGTTTTGTCAACAACTCTGGTGATTTGTGTGATGCTTCAGTGAGCTTGCTGGGGATCTGAGGCAAATGACAAAATCCTACAGAAATACTCAACCCTGAACTTTCAGTATTATTAAGCGTTAGAAATGTACACATTACATTCGACTTCACACCGTTAATATTTGTCTCATTTTCTGCCCTGCCATAATTAGACCTCCTGGTGTATGACGGAGTGATTGAGATGTTCCAGAGGTGGAAGTAAACCGGGATTGTAGACTGAGGAACAACAGCAGGTGGACCAGCCCAGGATTGTGAGAGCACCAAAGACAGAGACCTCTTCTGATTCACAAAGCTTCCATGGATCCACAGGGGAGAAAGGTCAGAGAGAGTCCCATGACTCAGACACACACTGGTCCTGGGGGGAAAGGTCAGAGAGAGTCCCATTGACTCTCACACACACTTGTCCTGGGGGGAAAGGTCAGAGAGAGTCCCATTGACTCAGATACACACTGGTCCTGTAGACAGTACACAAAGATTAAAGGTAAGGCAGGAAATGATGAGAATGAGATTGGGAGAGTCTGACCACCGAGCACAATTATCCAGCAGGAGGTCCTGCAGTGGGACATGAAATAAGATCAGTTTCTGTCTCTGAACACAGTCACATTGAATTGTGTGTTTTTAGAGTAAATGAGGTCTCAGTGTTGAGGTTAGTGCAGTAGATGTGTTGTTAATGAACTTTCAAAAGCCATTTGATAAAGTATCACATAATGGACTTGTTTGTAACGTTGAAGCACGTGGTGTTAAAGGGACAGTGGTAACTTGGATATGTAATTAGCTGAGAGCAGTGTGTTTTTCTGACTGTGGAGAAGTATGCATTGGGTCAACCAGGTGTCGCAATTGTGACCGTTTCTTTTCTGTTTATATTCGAAATGACCAGGCCTTCGCTGTAGGGAGTGGACCTTCGAGAAACTTGATTGTAGTAAATGGTGAGCAGGTGAGCAGGATAGCAGCAGACTTTAGAAAGGCACAGACAGAGACTGGTGAACTGGACTGAAACATGGCAGATGCAATTTATTATAGCTCAGTGTGAAGTGAGACACTTTGGGAAGAACAACATGGAGAGGCAGTATAATGCAAACGGGACTATTTTGAGGGGATGTTAGAGCAGAGAGACCTGGGGATGAATATTCACAAATGTTTGAAGATGGAAGGGTAAGCTGATGAGGCATTTAAGAGAGTGTGTGGGATCCTTCGCATTGTAAATGGGCACTGAATATAAAAACACGGAGTTCAATGCTAACCCATTACACATCAGTAGTGAGGCTGGAGTATTGTGTACAATTCTGAGCAGCACACACTCGGAAGAATGCCAAGGCGTTGGCGAGGGTACAGAGGAGGTTTACCAGGATGATACCCAAGGCGGGGTTTGCCCCTTCGGCCGTCTGCTGTGTGAGTGACGGTGAGGAACATGAGGGTTGCCTGGGTTACTGGGGTGGGTCCGATATGTGAGTGACTGAGGAATAGGAGGGTTACCGGGGCGGGGCAGGTATGTGAGGAACAGGAGGGTTGCCCGGGTTGCCGGGCCCGCTCTCTCACTGGGGGAGCGGGGCTGTGTTGAGCTGACGGACTGAGAGCGGGCGGCTCAGCCCCAGACTTTGTATCGCACACGGGCTGGAACAGCGGGGACAATGGCGCTGCTCCGTCTGCCGGCCTCAACATGCGGCAGTGTCAGGTCTGAGGCTTTCTGTCACACACCCAGGGACTGTAAACTAACAGTAAGGGGCTGTAACTGAGCGGGGAAAGCGGGCCGCTTACTGTCAGCATCACATCCCGGGGAATGTGCTGAGCCGGCTCACAATACAGGGCCCGGTCCGGGGATGGAGGGCGGGGGCTCAGTCTGCAGCCGGCGGAGAAAGTGGCGCATTTCCGGCCGCACCGCTCACAGTGTGCAATCTCAGGCGGGGGGCCGGGATTTTACTGTGAGGGCAAACACCGAACTTAACACAGGCCCGGAGCTGGGGGTTTGGGACATGTGGGAGTTAGTGAAACTATCAGTGGGCCCAGACACTGTGTAACCCGGGGGTGGGCCCAGTGAGATCAGACAGTGTGTAACCCGGGGGTGGGCCCAGTGAGATCAGACAGTGTGTAACCCGGGGGTGGGCCCAGTGAGATCAGACACTGTGTAACCCGGGGGTGGGCCCAGTGAGATCAGACAGCGTGTAACCCGGGGGTGGGCCCAGTGAGATCAGACAGTGTGTAACCCGGGGGTGGGCCCAGTGAGATCAGACAGTGTGTAACCCGGGGGTGGGCCCAGTGAGATCAGACAGTGTGTAACCCGGGGATGGGCCCAGTGAGATCAGACAGTGTGTAACCCGGGGGCCCAGTGAGATCAGACAGTGTGTAACCCGGGGGTGGGCCCAGTGAGATCAGACAGTGTGTAACCCGGGGGCCCAGTGAGATCAGACACTGTGTCACCCGGGGGTGGGCCCAGTGAGATCAGACAGTGTGTAACCTGGGGGTGGGCCCAGTGAGATCAGACACTGTGTAACCCGGGGGTGGGCCCAGTGAGATCAGACAGTGTGTAACCTGGGGGTGGGCCCAGTGAGATCAGACACTGTGTAACCTGGGGGTGGGCCCAGTGAGATCAGACACTGTGTAACCCGGGGGCCCAGTGAGGTCAAACAGCTGATCTTTGACCTTAAGTCCACGTTCCCACCAATCTCTGTATCCCTTGATTCCCCTCGATTCCAAATATTTATCTGTCTCGGCCTTCAATATATGCTCAACGACTCCGCATCCACAGCCCTTTGGGTAGAGAATTGCAAAGAATCACAACCCTTTGATTGAAGGAATTCCTCCTCATCTTAGTCTTAAGTGGCCGACCCTTTATCCTGGGACTATGCCCCCTCGTTCTATACTCACCAGCCAGGGAAACAATCTCTCAGCATCTACCCTGTCAATCCACCACGTATCTTGTATGTTTCAATTACATCACATCTCCTCCTTCTAACCTCCACAGAGTATAGGTCCAGTCTACTCGATCCCTCCTCCTAGGACAACTTTCTCATCCCAGGGATCCATGTAGTGAACCTTCATTGCACCGCCTCTATGGCACGTATATCCTTTCTCAGCTCATGAGACCAAAATTGTTCACAGTACTCCAGTGTAATCTCACCCAAGCCATCTGCCACCTTATTGCCCACACTCACTTAACCTGTCTATATCTCTTTGCAGGCTCTTTGTGTCCACCTGACAACTTTCCCACCTAGCTTTGTATCGGCAACAAATTTGGATCCATTGCACTCATCCATTCATCTCGGTCATTAATATCAATTGTAAATAGCTGAGGCCCAAACACTGATCTCTAAATATCCAACTGTCAATAAATAATCTTACAGTTCTGAACTGGATGCTGGGTTGTACTTAGTTATTTCCTATCAGAAAAATCCATTTCTGAATTTGGCAATGGCAGTTGAATTAAATGATTATCATTTTGTGATAAAATGATACGTAAACTTTATTTTAATATAGATTTGTAAATTTACTTCCAATTAATTATTTTGTGTTGTGAGAGTAACGTTTCTCGTTGGTCACACAATGCAGGTAATGTAGACGTATATAATTCATTAACAGTAACGGGTTTAGATGGTTTAAGACAAGTAGATTTTCAGAGGTGACGGGGTCTATTTCCAACAATTCTACTATTTTACCGATGTATTTCTGAAGATGCGGCATTGCTTAATGCTCTGTACAGCCGGAACTGACAGTGCATTCAGTAAATCCAGTGTCGGGTCGAGTGGTGTAACAGTCTGTTATTGGAATCGCAGCTTCATGGTCAGAAACATTATCTGTATGTACAGGGTTAATGTTCTTAACTAAACTCAGAACATGTGATGGTGGTTTTGTTATTTCCGTTTTCAGTTACTTTTTGGTGAGCGATTTCCTCTATCACCAGGGTAACAATCTATCAGATCTCAGGACAAGAGGCGTTGGCACAATTTATAACTGAAAGACCGTGCAACATTCAGTGTAAACTCTGTCTATGTATTCGGCAGTCCAGGAGTCGGAACCTGTTGTTTCTGAGCAGTCAGTTATATCGATACACATCATGCGTAAGACTTCCTCTTGCCCGAGTTTAATACTACTTTTCCAAAATCGGTGTCGTCTGACTCAATACATGTTGAATAGAAAATCTTGCTCCTCATGTTGTTCAGTTATGAGCACCGCCCCTCATGGAAGATCAATTGTCCTTGGAGCAAGTTTATCGGAATGATACCGGAGCTTAAAGCTTCAAATATGAGGGCAGGTTGCGTCGACCAGGCTTGTATTCTGCTGAATATAGATGACCAAGGGGGATCTAATTGAGCTGTTTAAGATGATTAAATGATTTAGTGGGGTAGATAGATTGAAACAATTCTTCCTCTGTTGGAGGAGTCCAGCACAATGAGACATGACAAGTAAAGAAACAAAAGATAAATCTAGAAATGGTGTCAATGTGAATAGCAGAAACATCAACTGCTGCCATCTGAAAAAATAAACTCCGAGGTTATGGTCTGAAATTGTTGAACTGGATGTTGAATCCAGAAGGCTGTAAAGTGCCGAAACGAAAGATGAGGTGCTGTTCCTCCAGCTTAGGTTGAGCGTTTGTTGGAACAGTGGAGGAGACTGAAGACCGAGGGGTCAGTGTGGGAGTGGAGTGGTGCCTTAAAATGACAGGCAACCAGCCCCCTCCCTCATCTCTTATTCCGGTACATTGATGACTATCGGTGCCGTTTCCTGTTCTTGTCCTGAACTAGAACATTTCATTGACTTTGCTTCCAATTTCCACACTTCCTGCACATGCACATGGTCCATCTCTGACTCTTCCCTTCCTCATGAAAACAGAAGAAGTAGGAGCTGTCGTCGGCCATTTGGCCCTTCGAGCCTGCTCCACCATTCAATAACAACCTGTATTTATATAGCACCTTTAATGTAGTGAAACGTCCCAAAGCACTTCACAGGAGTATTCTGAAATAAAACATTTGACACCAAGCCTCATAAGGAGAAATTAGGGCAGGTGACCAAAAGCTTGGTCGAAGAGTTAGGTTGTAAGGAGCATCTTTAAAGAGGAAAGAGAGGTAGAGAGGCGGAAAGGTTTAGGCAGGGAATTCCAGAGCTTAGGGCCTAGGCAACAGAAGGCACGGCCACCAATGTTGAGCGATTATAATCAGGGATGCTCAAGAGGGCAGTATTCGAGGACTGCACACATCTCTGGGAGGGGGTGGTGTTGTGTGGCTGGAGGAGATTAGAGATAGGGAGGAGTGAGGCCATGGAAGGATTTCAAAACAAGGATGAGAATTTTGAAATCGGGGCGTTGCTTAACCGGGCGCCATTGTAGGTCAGCGAACACATGGGTGATGGGTGAGCGGGACTTGGCGCAAATCAGGACACGGGCAGCCGAGTTTTCGATCACTTCTAGCTTACCTAGGTTCGAATGTCGGAAACCAGCCTGGAGTGCATTGACATAGTCAAATCTAGACGTGACATAGGCATTGATGAGGGCTTCGGCAGCAGATGATCTGAGGCAAGGGTGGAGACGGACGATGTTACGATGGTGGAAATAGGCGGTCTTAGTTATGCTTCGGAGATGTGGTCGAAAGCTCATTTCAGGGTCAAATATGACACCAAGGTTGCGAAGAGTGGTTAATCCTCAGACGGAAGTTGGGGAGAGGGATGGAGTCAGTAGCTAGGGAGTGGAGGTCGAGGCGGGAACCACAAACAATGGCTTTGATCTTCCCAATATTCAATTGGAGAAAATTTCTGCTCATCCAGAACTGGATGTCTGACAATTTGGAGACCCTGGCGGAGTGGGGAGAAGTGTTCGTGGAGTGGAGCTGGATGTCGTCAGCGGACATGTGGATGAGAAATTGGAGGAGGCCAAAGTTAGATCCTTGGGGCACACCAGAGGTAACGCTGCAGGGGTGGGAAGAGCAGCCGTTGCAGGTGATTCTCTGGCTATATTCGATAGATAAGAATGGAATCAGGCGAGCGCAGTCCCACCCAGCTGGACGACGGTGGAGTGGGGTTGGAGAAAGATAGAGTGGTGAACCGTGTCAAAGGCTGCAGACCAGTTAAGAGGGATGGTTTGCCTTCGTCACAGTCACGAAGGATGTCATTTTTGACTTTAATAAAAGCCGGTGCAGTACTGTGGCAGGTGTGTAAACTGGTTTGTGGGGATTCAAACATGGAATTGCCGGAAAGATGGGCAGGTATTTAGGAGGCGACAACATGTTCAAGGACTTTGGAGAGGAAAGGGAGGTTGGAGATGGGGTGACAGTTTGCAAGGACGGAGGGGTCTAGAGTTGTTTTTTGAGGAGAGGGGTGATGATGGCAGATTTGAGGGAGAGGGGGACAGTACCTGAGGAGAAAGAACCGGTAACAATGTCAGCTAACATGGGAGCCAGAAAAGGAAGTTGTGTGGTCAGCAGTTTAGTGAGAATAAGATCAAGGGAGCAGGGAGTGGGTCTCATGGACAGGTCATGAGAGGAGATCGGAGAGAAACTGGAGATAGATGTGAGTTCAGGGCTAGGGCAGAGGGGATCCTCGGGAAGTTTGGCTCGGTGGGCTCGGGGAAGGAAGAGGAGAGGCAGTGAACGGATGGTCTCAGTCTTAGAGACAAAGACGACCTCACACTTATTGTCGGAGGTGAGGGTGGAGACTGGGGAGAGGGGTTTAAAAAGACGGTTCGCAGTGGAGAATAGAAGCCGGGATTTATCTTTACATTTCAGAATGATTCTGGAATAGTGAGCAGTTTTGGCAGACGAGAGCAGGACCAAATAATGCTTTCTGTGGTCTCGCCGGATCTGCTGGTGAATGGCTAAACCAGTTGTCCTCCATAGCCTTTCAGGTCTGCGTCTCTTGGACTGACGGGAGTGAAGATCAGAGCTGTACCGGGGGAACGGCAAGGGTGAGAGAGTCAGTGTTTTAACAGGAACTAGGACATCATGGTGGTGGTGAGTGTTATTGAGCAAATCAGCAGCTGCAGAAATATCATGGTGAATGGAGGACCCAAGGCTGGACAGTTGGGATTTGATAAGTGCAGTTGTAAGTGAGTTGAGAGAGAGTTTTTCCCAGGGGCAGACACAGAAGGAGGTCGGAATGGGGGACGGTTGGAAGGCTTATGTGGGTGGTGAGTGATACAAGGAAGTGGTCAGAGAGACCTTATCTGTGATTGACACGATGGAGGGGTGGCTGTGAATATGGGTTGGGGAGTTTATGTGGAGGGAGAGATTAAGGGAGGATGGGAGGCTAGTGAACCCAGAGGAGAGAGTGCATGATGAATTGAAATGAATTGATATCACCGAGGATGAGAGGTCTTTCTGTGCAGAGGATGGAATGTAGTGAAGAAATATCGGGAATAACTTTTTTGGTACTGGGTGGATGATTGAGAGCAAGACTTTTAAATGAGAGATGTGAGGTGTAACAAGATCATGTCTGATCTCCGACCTCAACTCCACCTTCCCGCACTCTCTCCATATCCCTTAATTCGCTTTGTTTTTTAAAAAATTATCGATCTTTGTCTTGAATATACAACTGAGCATCCACAGCTTTCTGGGGTAGAGAATTCCAAAGATGCATAACCCTTTGAGTGAAGAAATGACTTCTCATCTCAGTCCTAAATCGGCAAACCCTTATTTTGAGACTGTGACCCCGTGTTCTGGATTCCCAGCCAGAGGAAACATCTTACCATTAACTGTCAAACCCCTTAAGAATTGTATATGTTTCAATGAGATCACCTCTCATTCTTCTCGAGAACTAGTCTACTCAGTCTCTCCTCATTGGACAATCCCCTGACACCATGAACCAGTCTAATGAACCTTAGTTATACTTCCTCTAATTCAAGTCTGTCTTTCCTTGGGTAAGGAGATCAGACTGTACACCATACTCCAGGTGTTGCCACACCAATGCCCTGTATAATTGTGGTAAGACTTCATTTCTCTTTTGTAACAAAAGCTAACACACCATTTGTTTCCTAATTGCTAGCTGTACCTGCATGTTAACATTCTGTGATTCATGTACAAGTCCACTCTGAATGCAAACATTTCCCAGTCTCTTGCCATTCCAAAACATATTCAACTTTTTGTTTTTCCCCACCAAAGTGGATAACTTCAACTTCCCCACTTTGTATTCCATTTGTCATGTTCTTGCCCACTCAATCAACCTGTCTATATCTCTCTGCAGCCTCTCTGCATCCTCCTTGCAGCTTACTTTCCCATCTAACATTGTTTCATCAGCAAACTTGGATATGTTATACTCAGTCCCTTCATCTAAGTCATTAATATTGATTGTAACTAGCTGAGGCCCAAGCACTGATGCTTAAGGTACCCCGCTAGTTACAGTCTGCCAACTCGAATAAGTCGAGTTGATTCGTAATCTCTGCTTTCTGTCTATTCACCAATCCTCAATCCATGCTCATATATTACCCCCAATCCCATGAGTCCTGATTTTGTGTGATCACCTCTTGTGTGGCACCTTATCGAATGCTTTTTGAAAATCCAAATACACCACATCCCCGTTAGCCATCCTACTAGTTACATCTTCAAAAAACTCAGCAGCTTTGTCAAACACAATTTCCCTTTCATCAAACCATGTTGACTTTGCCTTATAATATGATCTTCTAAGTGCCCTGTTACCACGTCCCTAATAATAGACTCTAGTATTGTGCCGACTACAATTGTCAGGCTAACTGGCCTATAGTTCCCTGTTTTCTCTATTCCTCCTTTCTGAAATAGCGGGTTTATGTTTGCTACCTTCCAAACCTTGGAAGCTGTTCTTACACAATTCCCTCGATTCTAGATTAATACCAGTGCATCCACTATCTCTTGTAAAATCCTAGGATGCAGGTCGTCGGGTCCAAGGGATTTGTCGTCACTTAGTCCCATTAATTTCTCCAGTACGATGTCTTTACTTATACTGATTTCTTTAAGTTCCTCATTCTCTCCAGACCCTTGGTTCCCCATTATTTCCAGAATGTTTTTCGTGTCTTGCTGTGAAGACAGATACGAAGTATTTGTTCAATGTCTGCCATTTCCTTATTGTTCATTATAATTTCTCCTGTCTCTGCCTCTAATGAGCCCATTTTCACGTTCACTAATCTCTTCCTATTTACATATCCATAGAAACATTTATAATATATTTTTATGTCTCTTGCTAATATACTCCATGTTCTTGTACCCAACCTGTTTACGGTGGCACGACAAGGTGAGAAGCCTGTTAAAAATGTGTGTGGGGTCTTTGGCTTTATTAATGGAGTAAAAAATCAAGAAGGTTATGTCAAATCTTTACAAACACTGGTTAGGCCTCATCTGGCGTGTTGTGTTCAATTCTGGACACCACACTGAAGGAAGGATTTCCAGGCCTTGGAGAGAGTGCGGAAGATATTTACTAGAAAGGTACCAGTGATGAGGGACTTTACACTCTGCTATAACCTGGAATGAAATGTTTTTCAGATAACAAATGAACAGAGATGCGGAAATCATCAAGCAAAAAAAGTCAGATTCAAGAACCTGCTCCTCGGGAAAGTGCTCAGGCTGCAGGAACCGGTATGTGTGAAGCGACTCCTTCTCCCGGAGCTTTATTAAACCTAAGAAATAGGAACAGGTGTTGGCCCTTTTTTTGACAGAAATGTTAATGGGGTAGAAATTGCTTTGTGTGTAGAATGGGCAGCGTTCTTTGAACACGCACAAAGTCACGTGGTCACAAGCAAAGCCTCAATGCGCCAGTCCCTTTAATTTAAATAAAATAAGTGGGTTGTCAGCACCACTTGCGCTGCGCATTGGCTGCTCGCAGAATGATGGACGTCAATTTCACCATTACTGGCGCCAAATAATGGCAACTTACAGCTCAAAGTGGAGGAGCACTTTGGCTGTAGGCAACTGTAAATGAAGATTGTGGCCAATGGCCGGCACAGCAGACCCCGCAAAGGCTGCCTGTTTCCGCACACTGATTCGAGGTTTTACAGGAGGTGGTCACCAGGAATAGGGACTTCTTCTGTCTACCAAGCGGCGATAAATATATCCAGGCAATCCGCGAGTGGGGAGAGGTGGCAGAACGTATCAGTGCCAGAAATATATCTCCATGACATGGCTACAATGCAGGAAGTTCAATACCCTCACACCGAATACCTAAAATAAACCAACTAACTATTTATATCATTACTCTCACCTGTTGTCCCAGCACACTCAACCCTTCCCTCCTCAATAACCAGAACTCTCCCCGATTCACTGCAAATTGCTATCTGTATATTCAGCCGTCCATTGGCAGCAACACCTTCTGATACAGGGAATACATTTTATACAATCTCTTAGAAAATTGTATTCCCGTCCCAGCCATTGTCTCGGATTGTTCACAATCTCAGTGTTGTGTGTGTCACCAAGCTGAGCTTCCGACCCGATCCACTCCTCACAAAGACCCCCAACTCCCTCCTCGGTAACATCGCCCATCATTCTCGCCCATGTGCTGCTGAAACCCTCACCCATGTTTTTATCCCTGTATGCTCGATGTTCCAATGCTCTCCAGGAAGACTTTTCTCCTTTCACCCACCGTAAACGTCAGTTCATCAAAACCCTGCTCAACGATCATTCCTGTCCTTGTGAACCAACAGTGTCTCCCGGTCCCCCAGCTCCTCCGACTTAAAACTCTCATCCACGTTTAAATCCATTCATGGTCTCGGCCCTCCCTGTCTCTGTAACATACTCGAGGCCTACAATCCCCCACCCCCAAGATCTCTCTGTTCCTCCGACTCTGGCCTCTTGTGAATTTCACCCTCTCTCACCCCAACCAGGTCACATCTCCATGGACACACGACAGCATCACTGCCCATAGAGACCAGAGGAATCACACCCAGCTGTATATTTTATATTGGACAGATATCATTTTCATAAAATACCAATCAACTCGTCTATAAATAAAATAATACAATGCTGTCAGACATTTATCAATGATCACCCACTCCACATTTCCCTGAAGAATATTCCCTACCTCAGGAATAAGGCTGGTTTGGGCCTGCACTGTGAGTAAATCTCATCAATGGGCGCTCCCAGTGCGCAGTCTCGGCCGACGGGAGCCCGTCTGGAACTGGGTTGTGGAGATCAGCGGGACTCACTGGATTTCACTGGGCAGCTGTCTGTGTCACACCTGATGTAGAGACTTGATCGTAACACTCGGGAAATGCTCGATCCCAGAGCTAACCGCTGTTGTACTGATGGGGGAGGAGGGACTGGGTATCATGTTTAACAAGGAAACGTTTTTCTTCTCACTTTAATATTTCCCTCTAACTCTCCTATTAATATTATATTTATTACAGAGCCTCAGGTGGTGGCAACACCTGTCCCCACCATGGCTGAAGGTCCAAACAGGGGAGAAGATCCGACACTTTACCTTACGGGGAGCAGGATGGACATGGGAGCTGCAGCACTGTTGGAACAGGAACACTTGGGTAGGGGTTTCCATGATGTTGACCCAGCGATGATAATGAACGACGATATATGTCCAAGTCGGGACGATGATAATGAACGACGATATATGTCCAAGTCGGGACGGTGGGTGACTTGGAGGGAAATGGGAGGCGATGGTGTTCCCAAGCACCTTGTGCTCTTCTGCTTCTGGGTTCTGTGATATATTAACTGAGACAGGAATTAGTATTGAACAGGACTCAGAGTGGAACAATCCTGATTATAACATTTTGAGGGGAATGAAAACATATTGGTGGATACTGGGGCCGGGTCAGTGGGGTATCGGTGTGGGGCCGGGTCAGTGGGGTATCGGTGTGGGGCCGGGTCAGTGGGGTATCGGTGTGGGGCCGGGTCAGTGGGGTATCGGTGTGGGGCTGGGTCAGTGGGGTATCGGTGTGGGGCCGGGTCAGTGGGGTATCAGTGTGGGGCCGGGTCAGTGGGGTATCGGTGTGGGGCTGGGTCAGTGGGGTATCGGTGTGGGGCCGGGTCAGTGGGGTATCGGTGTGGGGCCGGGTCAGTGGGGTATCGGTGTGGGGCTGGGTCAGTGGGGTATCGGTGTGGGGCCGGGTCAGTGGGGTGTTGGTGTGGGGCCGGGTCAGTGGGGTGTTGGTGTGGGGCCGGGTCAGTGGGGTATCGGTGTGGGGCCGGGTCAGTGGGGTATCGGTGTGGGGCTGGGTCAGTGGGGTATCGGTGTGGGGCCGGGTCAGTGGGGTATCAGTGTGGGGCCGGGTCAGTGGGGTATCGGTGTGGGGCTGGGTCAGTGGGGTATCGGTGTGGGGCCGGGTCAGTGGGGTATCGGTGTGGGGCCGGGTCAGTGGGGTATCGGTGTGGGGCTGGGTCAGTGGGGTATCGGTGTGGGGCCGGGTCAGTGGGGTGTTGGTGTGGGGCCGGGTCAGTGGGGTGTTGGTGTGGGGCCGGGTCAGTGGGGTATCGGTGTGGGGCCGGGTCAGTGGGGTATCGGTGTGGGGCCGGGTCAGTGGGGTATCGGTGTGGGGGCGGGTCGGTGGGGTATCGGTGTGGGGCCGGGTCAGTGGGGTATCGGGACCGGGTCGGTGGGGGGCTGCACTGGGCCTGTGTCGGTGGAACAGATGAACAGCAGCTTTGCTCCTTTCACCCACCGTAAACGTCAGTTCATCAAAACCCTGCTCACCGATCATTCCTGTCCTTGTGAACCTACAGTGTCTCCCGGACCCCCAGCTCCTCCGACTTAAAACTCTCATCCACGTTTAAACTCCATTCATGGTCTCGGCCCTCCCTGTCTCTGTAACATACTCGAGGCCTACAATCACCCACCACCAAGATCTCTCTGTTCCTCCGACTCTGGTATCTTGTACATTTCAACCTCTCTCACCCCAACCAGGTCACATCTCCATGGACACACGACAGCATCACTGCCCATAGAGACCAGAGGAATCACACTCATAGATTTTACATGTGGATAGATATCAAATTCATAAGATGTCAAAGCTCAACCAATCAACACAAATCTATAAATAATATAATACAATACGGCCAGACTGTAAAACCGAGTGCAGGATTATTGAATCCATCAATGATCACCCACTCCACATTTCCCTGCAGAATATTCCCTACCTCAGGAATAAGGCTGGTTTGGGCCTGCACTGAGTAAATCTCTCCAATGGGCGCTCCCAGTGTGCAGCCTCGGCCGACGGGAGCCCGTCTGGAACTGGGTTGTGGAGATCAGCGGGACTCACTGGATTTCACTGGGCAGCTGTCTGTGTCACACCTGATGTGGAGACTTGATCGTAACACTCGGGAAATGCTCGATCCCAGAGCTAACCGCTGTTGTACTGATGGGGGAGGAGGGACTGGCTATCATGTTTAACAAGGAAACATTCTCCTTCTCACTTTAATATTTACCTCTAACCCTCCTATTAATATTATATTTATTACAGAGCCTCAGGTGGTGGCAACACCTGTCACCACCATGGCTGAAGGTCCAAACTGGGGAGAAGATCCAACATCTTTACCAAGAATGAGAATGGTCACAGGTAGGTTCACAAAATGTATTGAAATATAATTTCTGTCCTGACAAAGGGTCTGGATTTCGAGCAAGAAGGTGCAGCTCCCACAGGAAGAGGGAACAGGACAGGGGCTGAGTCGAAAGAGGGAAGTGAGTGAGCATCTCGAGGGCACAGCAGTCACAGGTGGAGGGAGCCCCTGAGTACAGATACCTGGTATTGGTGAGTGTGAGGTGGATAGAGACAGTGACTCAGAGGGGGGCCTTCCTGAGCAACAGTGTGACACCAGGGTGGGGCGGGGGTGAGAGGCAGGTGGGGCACAGGAATAGGGCGTTTCTAAAGTCAGCAGAATAGACAGACTCTCGAATGGCGAGTTCCCCCCACCCCATCTCCCGCGAGAGAGGGAAGAACTTCCCGGAATGGGTCGGCCATCTCTGGGAAGGAAAGGAGAGCAGGAACTATCCATGGTCAGATCCATTAACACGGAAATAAATACAGTTATAAAGGAATTTAATCACCAGACTGAATAAAAACAAGTCCTCAAGGTGGTGATCTCTGGATTAGTTAGAACTGGGCTCTTCTGGAGTGAAATATAAGGCAGGTCAATGTGGGGCTGCAGGGCTGGAGCAGGATGGAAGGGTTCATGTTCCTGGGGCACGAGTGGGTTTCGGGGTTAAGGGAAGGGAAGGGAAGGGTTCATGTTCCTGGGACACTAGGGTGAGTTCAGGGAGAAGGGAAGGGAAGGGTTCATGTTCCTGGGGCACTAGGGTGAGTTCAGGGAGAAGGGATGGGATGGGTTCATGTTCCTGGGGCACAAGGGTGAGTTCAGGGAGAAGGGAAGGGAAGGGAAGGGTTCATGTTCCTGGGGCACAAGGGTGAGTTCAGGGAGAAGGGAAGGGAAGGGTTCATGTTCCTGAGGCACTAGGGTGAGTTCAGGGAGAAGGGAAGGGAAGGGTTCATGTTCCTGGGGCACTAGGGTGAGTTCAGGGAGAAGGGAAGGGACGGTCACGATCTGAACCGATGAACAACAATGGGTTTGCAGAAATGGTGAATGTGGCTGTGGCCAGGTGTATCAGCTGGTGACTGGTGGGTGGGAAATATCTGGATTTGAGAAGAGAGCGGAATTAATAAAACTGTTGGAACAGAAACGGATAATCAGGACATTCCGTGATTTTGACCCGGCGACAATGAATAATCGCTGATGTGTCCGGATAGTGTGTAACTTGGAGGTAACGGTGTTCCTGTGCACATTCTGCCCTTGTCCTTCTGGGTGATGTGGTCACCCATCTCTCAATGCATCTCTCAGATCTCCCGGCATGCTCTCCTCCCTCCAGATGAGAGAGATGAGGTCATGTATCCACGCCAACAGTGCCTCCCCGCCATATTTTAGCGCCTCAGCAGGGATTCCATCCGCACCCGTAACGTTGTTATTGTTAAGCTGTTTTATGGCTTTGCCTACCTCGTGCAATGTTGGAGTTTCACTGAGTTGATGGCCGGTCGCATGCTGCGGGATGGAATCGAGAACACTCAAGTCAAAGGCAGAGTCTCGATTGAGGAGTTCTTCAAAGTGCTCCTTCCATCGGGCCCTGACAGCCTCGGTGTCCTTGATGAGTGTTTCCCCGTTCTTGGCCAGGAGTGGGGTGGGACCTTGGGAGTTTGGACCGTAGGTGGCCTTGACTGCAGTGAAGAATCCTCGCATATCGTGGCTGTCAACCAGTCTCCTGTGCTTTCTCCATCCACCACCTGTTCTTTAGGTCCCGGGTTTTTTGTTGGACCTCAGCCTTCAGCCGTCTGTAATGTTGTTTTGCAGCTTCCAAGTTGGGCTGTTGCTTGAGGCTCAGAAGTGCTTTGCGCTTGCGATCTATTAGTTCTTCGATCTCCTGATCATTTTCATCAAACCAGTCCTGATGTTTTCTGGTTGAGTGACCAAGTGTCTCTTCACAGACACTGGTTATAGAGGCCTGGAGGGCAGAGCAAGCGTTATGGGGATTCAGCATCTTAGGGTCATCAAGGCACGCCAGATTGGCTGTGAGGCGCTGGCTGTATAGGGCTCTCTTAGCTGGGTCTCTAAGTGCCCTGGCATTAACATTTTTGTGGAACTGCTTCTGCTGTCCCCTCTGCTTTGGGGCTATGTTAATGTTGATGATGGATCGAATTAGACGGTCCGTCCAGCAGTTGTCAGCTCCTGTCATGGCGTGGGTGATGCGCACATCCTTGCGATCCCTGGCTCGGGCGATGACATAGTCAAGCAGGTGCCAGTGTTTGGAGCGAGGGTGTTGCCACGATGCCTTGTATTTGTCCCTCTGGCGGAACACGGTGTTGGTGATGAGAAGTTCATGTTCTAGACATTTTGTCAGGAGTAGGGTACCGCTGGAGTTGGCTTTCCCTACCCCCTCTCTGCCAATCACGCCGCCCCTGAGGGCTGTGTCTTTGCCGACCCTGACAATAAAATCACCCAGGAGGATCAATTTATCGCCCGTGGGGAAGCGGGACAAGGATGTCTCGAGGTTGGAATAAAATCCCTCTTTAGTCTCATCCGTTGCATCAAGTGTTGGGGCGTATGCACTGATGACTGTGGCACATTGGTTCCGAGATAGGGTGATACGGAGAGTCATGAGGCGTTCATTAACCCCACAGGGGGAGTCTTTCAGGCAGTCGACCAGCTCATTCTTGACGGCAAAGACGACTCCATGAAGGCGGCGTTCTGCCTCTGGTTTCCTTTTCCAGAAGAAGGTGTAACCTCCACCGTGTTCCTTCCCCTGCCCGCCGGGTCTCGCTTAGGGCGGCGATGTCAATGTCCAAACGTCCGAGTTCCCGGGCAACTATGGCGGTGCGGCGTTCTGGCCTGTTGCTGTTGGGATTGTCCGTGAGGGTCCTGACGTTCCAGGTCCCGAACTTCATACTGACCAAGTGGAAGATGCCAGTGCGTGAGTTCTTTTAACGTGGGGTGGCCGCTATACATCGGCAACCACACGGGCTTAGCTGTTCAAGGTCTTGGTCCAGTGGCAAGGGGGTCCAAGACAACTGGAGACCAGGCACAGCTCGATAAGCCCAATTGCCTCCAGCGAAGTGTTGGTCGCAAGCTCGGTGCCGGGTAGAGCCAAAGAGTTGTTAAAAGTCAAAGATACAGATTAATAATAGATATTTACAAGTATTTCGATCGAGAGTCTAAAATGTATATCTTTACTGTTCTCCCAAATTGTTTATTAAGTTTAAAAGTTTAAAAATTAATTAAAAGTTGTTTGGGGGTATAAGACGACACCACGCCTCGGTCCCTTCAGCCGGTTCAGCGCCGGCCTCGGAGTCCCTTTGGCGGATTGAGCACCGGCATTGGAGTCCCTTCAGCCGGTTCCACGTCCTCTGGTCCCTTTGGCCGGTTAGACGTCCCCCGAATCCGGTGCAGCGTCCTTTCCGCCCGGGATAGAAGCTGCTGGTACAGGGTTCCTTCAGCCAGGGACAGAAGCTGCTGGTACAGGGTCCCTTCAGCCAGGGACAGAAGCTGCTGGTACAGGGTCCCTTCAGCCAGGGACAGAAGCGGCTGGTACAGGGTCCCTTCGGCCAGGGACAGAAGCTGCTGGTACAGGGTCCCTTCGGCCAGGGACAGAAGCTGCTGGTACAGGGTCCCTTCAGCCAGGGACAGAAGCTGCTGGTACAGGGTCCCTTCAGCCAGGGACAGAAGCTGCTGGTACAGGGTCCCTTCAGCCAGGGACAGAAGCGGCTGGTACAGGGTCCCTTCGGCCAGGGACAGAAGCTGCTGGTACAGGGTCCCTTCGGCCAGGGACAGAAGCGGCTGGTACAGGGTCCCTTCAGCCAGGGACAGAAGCTGCTGGTACGAGGTCCCTTCAGCCAGGGACAGAAGCGGCTGGTACAGGGTCCCTTCAGCCAGGGACAGAAGCTGCTGGTACAGGGTCCCTTCAGCCAGGGACAGAAGCTGCTGGTACAGGGTCCCTTCAGCCAGGGACAGAAGCGGCTGGTACAGGGTCCCTTCAGCCAGGGACAGAAGCGGCTGGTACGGGGTCCCTTCAGCCAGGGACAGAAGCTGCTGGTACGGGGTCCCTTCAGCCAGGGACAGAAGCTGCTGGTACAGGGTCCCTTCAGCCAGGGACAGAAGCGGCTGGTACAGGGTCCCTTCAGCCAGGGACAGAAGCTGCTGGTACGGGGTCCCTTCGGCCAGGGACAGAAGCTGTTGAGTGTACTCCCACGACATACAAGGTCTCCGTCGGCGCCCAGACCCCTCCAGATCACCTCGTGGCAAGTACAGCGTGGGCAATACACTACACGACACTACACGAGGGGCAATACAATGCCGATTTCGTCCCCTACGGGGCACAACAGACATTATCTTTGCAGCGCGCCAGTTGCAGGAAAAATGCAGGGAGCAGCGCCAGGCCTTATACATGGCCTTTTTCGATCTTACAGAGACCTTTGACACTGTCAACCGTGAGGGTCTACGGAGTGTCCTCCTCCGTTTCGAATGCCCACAAAAGTTTGTCAACATCCTTCACCTGCTTCACGATGACGTGCAGGGCCGTGATCCAAAGAGGTGACATGATAGGTCCAAGTCAGCATGGATTTGTGAAAGGGAAATCATGCTTGACAAATCTTCTGGAATTTTTTGAGGATGTTTCCAGTAGAGTGGACAAGGGAGAACCAGTTGATGTGGTATATTTGGACTTTCAGAAGGCTTTCGACAAGGTCCCACACAAGCGATTAATGTGCAAAGCTAAAGCACATGGGATTGGGGTAGTGTGCTGACGTGGATTGAGAACTGGTTGGCAGACAGGGAGCAAAGAGTAGGAGTAAATGGGTACTTTTCACAGTGGCAGGCAGTGACTAGTGGGGTACCGCAAGGTTCTGTGCTGTGGCCCCAGCTGTTTACATTGTACATTAATGATTTAGACGAGGGGATTAAATGTGGTATCTCCAAATTTGCAGATGACACTAAGTTTGGTGGCAGTGTAAACTGCGGGGAGGATGCAATGAGGCTGCAGAGTGATTTGGATAGGTTAGGTGAGTGGGCAAATGCATGGCAGATGAAGTATAATGTGGATAAATGTGAGGTTATCCACTTTGGTGGTAAAAACAGAGAGACAGACTATTATCTGAATGGTGACAGATTAGGAAAAGGGGAGGTGCAATGAGACCTGGGTGTCATGTGTTAGATCTCTTAATTTCCAATGAAATACGAACTCCGATGGTAGTTCCAACTTTTTAATCTCGGCAGAGAGCAACAAACTTCTTGGCTTCAAGCCAGGTCTTTGTTCTAACTGAGACACATGGTCAAAATGGCTGTATTTTATACTTGGATCAATTTACAGAAAAGAACTCACCTTCTTTGACCTTATTGGCTCAATTGAAAGTCTTTTAACGTTTTATTGGCTCGCTACCCAAGGTCCGAAAATGTCAAGTTGATTGATGAGTTAATGCAACATGCTGAGCAGCACGTAGCAGCCTTGACTTGGGGGTCTGTGAATTTTCACAGTCTGTCGAAATGAGCCTGTTTGAATACTCTATCATCAGTCATTGAAGGTTGGCATGCAGGTACAGCAGGTGGTTAAGAAAGCAAATGGCATGTTGGCCTTCATAGCGAGGGGATTTGAGTACAGGGGCAGGGAGGTGTTACTACAGTTGTACAGGGCCTTGGTGAGGCCACACCTGGAGTATTGTGTACAGTTTCGGTCTCCGAACTTGAGGAAGGACATTCTTGCTATTGAGGGAGTGCAGCGAAGGTTCACCAGACTGATTCCCGGGATGTTTGGACTGACATATCAAGAAAGACTGGATCAACTGGGCTTGTATTCACTGGAGTTCAGAAGAATGAGAGGGGATCTCATAGAAACATTTAAAATTCTGATGGGTTTAGACAGGTTAGATGCAGGAAGAATGTTCCCAATGTTGGGGAAGTCCAGAACCAGGGGTCACAGTCTAAGGATAAGGAGTCAGCCATTTAGGACAGAGATGAGGAGAAACTTCTTCACCCAGAGAGTGGTGAACCTGTGGAATTCTCTACCACAGAAAGTTGTTGAGGCCAATTCACTAAATATATTCAAAAAGGAGTTAGATGTAGTCCTTACTACTAGGGGGATCAAGGTCGAGAAAGCAGGAATGGGGTACTGAAGTTGCATGTTCAGCCATGAACTCATTGAATGGCGGTGCAGGCTCGAAGGGCCGAATGGCCTACTCCACCTATTTTCTATGTTTCTTACCAACGGATCCATCACAGACCCAATCCACGTCCAGACCGGGGTCAGACAGGGCTGTGTCATCGCTCCAACCCTCTTCTCCCATCTTCCTCGCTGCCATGCTCCACCTCACAATCAACAAGCTCCCCGCTGGAGTGGAACTAAACTACAGAACCAGTGGGAAGCTGTTTAACCTACGCCGCCTCCAGGCCAGGTCCAAGATCACCCCAACCTCTGTCGTTAAGCTGCAGTATGCGGACGACGCCTGCGTCTGTGCACATTCAGAGGCTGAACTCCAGCATATAGTCAATGTATTCACTGAGGCATATGAAAGCATGGGCCTTATGCTTATCGTCCGTAAAACAAAGGTCCTCCACCAGCCCTGCACTGCCCTCCAATCATCAAGATCCACGGCGCAGCCCTGGACCATTTCCCATATCTCGGGAGCCTCGAATCAACAAAGGCAGACATTGATGCGGAGATTCAACATCGCCTCCAGTGCGCCAGCGCAGCCTTCGGCCGTCTGAGGAAAAGAGTGTTTGAAGACCAGGTGCTCAAATCTACCACCAAGCTCATGGTCTACAGAGCTGTAGTAATACCCGCCCTCCTGTATGGATCTGAGACATGGACCATGTATAGAAGGCACCTCAAGTCGCTGGAGATATATCACCAACGATGTCTCCGCAAGATCCTGCAAATACCCTGGGAGGACAGGCGCACCAACATCAGTATCCTTGTCCAGGCTAACATCCCCAGTATTGAAGCACTGACCACACTCGATCAGCTTCGCTGGGCGGGCCACACAGTATGCATGCCAGATACGAGACTCCCTAAGCAAATGCTTTATGCAGAGCTCCTTCATGGTAAACGAGCCAAAGGAGGACAGCAGAAACGTTATAAGGACACCCTCAAAGCCTCACTGGTAAAGTGTGACATCACCACTGACACCTGGGAGACCCTGGTCGCAGACCGCCCGAGGTGGAGAAAGTGCATCTGGGAGGGCGTTCAGCTCTTCGTGTCTCAACGCAAAGAGCGTGAAGAGGACAAGCGCAGGCAGCGGAAGGAGCGTGCGGCAAGCCAGCCCCACCCACCACTTCCCTCGACGAATATCTGTCCCAGCTGTAACAGGGTCTGTGGCTCTCGTATCTGACTGTTCAGCCATCAAAGAACTCACTTTGGGAGTGGAAGCAAGTCCTCCTCGATTCCGAGGGACAGCCGATGATGATGATGATGATGATGATGTTGTGGTCCATTAACTGTGAGACAGGACTTAGTTTAGAACAAAACTCCGGGTGAAATCACACTGATAACATTTTGAGGAGGGTGAAATGTACTGTATTCCAGGATTAATGATGTGTTTTATGACAGGGCTAGAATATAAGGATGTCCCCGGGAGTTTTGTAATGTAGAATCAATAGTTACACAGTTAAGGAATAGGAAGGGAAACAGCACATTTTTGGAGTGTTTTTTCAGCTTACGCACAGTGGGGATGACCGAGGGAGAGGCTGCATTGTGAGCAAACTCTTGGAATCTGTATTTCGAGGTGGAATTCGGGAATAATTACAGATACAGGCGATGATCAGGGGAGGCTGGAACCCATGAGCTGAAGCTAATTCAAGTTTGACAAATGTGAACACTGTCTTTAAGGTGACTATATAGAACTTGTGTATATGTACGTTTTCAGAATGTGGCCTGCAGGAGTCTTCCTTTCATTTGAGAGGAAATGTTGCAGCCCGGATAGAAAGTCGATAATGTGTTTAATTTTCTCCGTTTGACTTCACAGATCCGAAATCTACAATCACTCAGCTCTTGACACAGTGCAACGATGACCAATTGTTGCAGTTGACGAAATTCTACCGGGACAGACTAGAACAGGCGATTGAAGAGGGTGTGGAGGGACTCGGTCTCTGGTTAACAGGCGAGGACCATTTCAGTGGACAAGAATATCACGTAAGTGGGAGGGACACAGAATGAGTTTAGTTCATTCCACCATCACCGAGCTGACAGAATGTGAGATAGGAACATAGTTACTCGATGAAAAAAATGCCAAGATCTACCGAGCTCGCCGTTTAGCATCCTGGTAGTCGCATGCTATAATGATCATGGAGTAGTTGACTGATCGATCTATAATCAGTGAGTCTACAACAGAGCCAGACATGAGGTGAGGAAAGCCCCAGTGGTGGAGAGCTTTGGGAACCATAGGTACAAGGTCATCTGTTTCTCACAACCATGCTGCACTTACCACATGTCATAACTCGAATTACTCATATACTGCAATTCAAAATGTGATTTTTAGAAATAAATCTAATTTGCCTTTTAATGAATCAACATTAACTGCTTCCACAGTCTCCCGAGGCAGCCCAATCCCCAGATTCACCACTCCCTCACTGAAATATTGTGTCCGCAGATTAGTTTTGAATTTACTCTCCTTCAAGCGCAGGCAGTGTCCTCTGTTTCTACTGTAGTGAACAAAGTGAAACAGCAATCAGATCACTTCTCAATCGTCTCTTTTCCAGTGTTAACATGCCCACTTTAGACAATAGCTCCTTTTAATCCAACCTGTCCACCCTCTCAATCATTCGAGCTGCTCTCTTCAATAGCTGCGATAACCTTTGTACGGACCTTCACACAGTACAAGTGCGGTCACAGCAATGGTTTATAAAGTGGGCGCATTATCTCCCTCTTTCATCTCAAAAATGTCTTGTTCAAGCAACCAAACTCCTGATTAGCTTTATTCACTGCCAGCGTGAATTGTTGAAATAAATGTTCGAAACATGGAATGTTCCAGAACATGAACCACAACAATAGGAATGAAATTGATAAAATTGCAAATATTGCGAATGGGATACAATGATGAGAAGTGTTGTAAATACACACCTTGTCCCATCAGTATCTGTACAAAGGACAGGGGAACTGTTCGGCTATTACTCGTGTGGACTAAAAACAAAGGTAAACGGTTTCAATGGTACTGGGAATAGGAGAGACCAGAGACAACAGACAGGAGTTTATGGGAAGGTCATAAGTTGAGTGACCAGGAAAGTATTTAATAGTAAATCGGGGAACTGCTGGATGTCAAAATAATCAATTATGGGTTTAGCAAAGATCCTTTAAAAAAACACAGGATCTCATATGGTGAAAATGTATCCGATCTAAACAGGGAAAACAACCCAAATAATCTGTTTTTGGAAAAACCACAACGTTCTGCCTTGAGGCTGTGCAAGTTTTAAGTAATCTATTCTGATTCGCCGGGTGTAATCCAAACTTTCTGCTCACTGCCCATTACTGTTAATATCTCACCCAGTCTAATCCCAACCTCCTGCTCACTGTCCATTACGGTTAATATCCCACCCAGTCTAATCCCAACCTCCTGCTCACTGTCCATTACCGTTAATATCCCACCCAGTCTAATCCCAACCTCCTGCTCACTGCCCATTACTGTTAATATCCCACCCAGTCTAATCCCAACCTCCTGCTCACTGCCCATTACTGTTACTATCCACCCAGTATAATCCCAACCTCCTGCTCACTGTCCATTACCGTTAATATCCCACCCAGTCTAATCCCAACCTCCTGCTCACTGTCCATTACTGTTAATATCCCACCCAGTCTAATCCCAACCTGCTCACTGCCCATTACTGTTAATATCCACCCAGTCTAATCCCAACCTCCTGTTCACTGTCCATTACTGTTAATATCCCACCCAGTCTAATCCCAACCTGCTCACTGCCCATTACCATTAATATCCCACGACCAGGGAGCTGGCCATCCTCGACTGGTTGATGTGTAATGAGAAGGGACTCATTCGCAATCTTGTTGTGCGAGGCCCTTTGGGGAAAAGTGACCATAATATGGTAGAATTCCTTATTAAGATGGAGAATGACAAAGTTAATTCGGAAACTGGGGTACTGAACTTAAGGAAAGGTAACTTCGATGGTATGAGGTGTGAATTGGCTAAAATAGACTGGCAGAGGATACTTAAAGGGTTGATGGTGGATAAGCAATGGCAAACATTTTAAGATCACATGGATGAACTTCAGCAATTGTACATCACTGTCTGGAGTAAAAATAAAACTGGGAAGGTGGCTCAACCATGGCGAACAAGGGAAATTAAGGATAGTGTTAAAACCAAGGAAGAGGCATATAAATTGGCATATAAATGCAGCAAACCTGAGGACTGGGAGAAATTTAGAATTCAACAGAGGAAGATTAAGGGTTTAATTAAGAAGGGGAAAATAGAGTACGAGAGGAAGCTTGCAGGGAACATAAAAACTGATTGCTAAAGCTTCTATAAATATGTGAAGAGAAAAAGATTAGTAAAGACAAACGTAGGTCCCTTGCAGTCGGATTCAGGTGAATTTATAATGGGGAACAAAGAAATGGCAGACCAATTGAACCAGTACTTCGGTTCTGTCTTCACAAAGGAAGATACAAATAACCTTCCGAATGTACTAGGGAACAGTGGGTCTCGTGAGAATGGTGAACTGAAAGATATCCTGATTAGGCGGGAAATTGTGTTAGGGAAATTGATGGGATTAAAGGCTGATAAATCCCCGGGTCCCGAAAGTCTGCATCCCAGAGTACTTGAGGAAGTGGCCCTAGAAATAGTGGATGCATTGGTGATCATTTTCCAACAATCTATCGACTCTGGATCAGTTCCTATGGACTGGAGGGTAACTAATGTAACGCCACTTTTTAAAAAGGGAGGGAGAGAGAAAGCGGGTAATTATAGATCGGTTAGCCTGACATCAGTAGTGGGGAAAATGTTGGAATCAATCATTAAGGATGAAATAGCAGCCCATTTGGAAAGCAGTGACAGGATCGGATCAAGTCAGCATGGATTTATGAAAGGGAAATCGTGCTTGACCAATCTTCTGGAAGTTTTTGAGGATGTAACAATAGAGTGGACAAGGGAGAACTAGTGGATGTGGTGTATTTGGACTTTCAAAAGGCTTTTGACAAGGTCCCGCACAAGAGATTGGTGTGCAAAATCAAAGCGCATGGTATTGGGGGTGATGTACTGAAGTGGATAGAGAAATGGCTGGCAGACAGGAAGCAGAGAATCGGACCAAACGGGTCCTTTTCAGAATGGCAGGCAGTTACGAGGGGGGTGCCACAGGACTCAGTATTGGGACCCCAGCTCTTTACAATATACATCAATGATTTGGATGAAGGAATAGAGTGTACTATCTCCAAGTTTGCAGATGACACTAAGCCTGGGTGGCGGTGTGAGCTGTGAGGAGGACGCTAAGAGGCTGCAGGGTGACTTGGACAGATTAGGTGAGTGGGCAAATACATGGCAGATGCAGTATAATGTGGATAAATGTGAGGTTATCCATTTTGGGGGCAGAAACACGAAGGCAGAATATTATCTGAATGGCGGCAGGCTAGAAAAAGGGGAGGTGCAATATTCCATCCAGTCTAATCCCAACCTGCTCACTGCCCGTTACCATTAATATCCTACCCAGTCTAATCCCAACCTCCTCCTCTTGACCTCGGTCACCTGCTCACTAATCTAATCCTAACTTTCTGGTCACTACCCATTTGCATTAATATTACACCTCGTCTAATCTCAACCTCGTAGTCACTACCCTTTACAGTTGATATCCAACCTGGTCTATCCCCAACCTCCTTCTCACAGCAGATACGCTCACCTTACACTTTCTGACAACAATCGAATTATCTATTACAACAATTTATCAATTTGGTTCTGCAACCGTTTCCAGGAATAAATTATGCATTTTAAAACCATGACAGAAATACAGTTATCCAACATCACCATTAATACTTCGAATTAGCCTCCATTTGTGGCCTCTGACTAAACAGTGAAAACAATCTAAAAATGTATTTAATCATAAGCTTTAAGAATCTTGAAGACTTCCATCAACTGCTCACTTAATCTTCTCAACTCTAATGCAATCCCATGCATAACAATGCCCCTCATCCCTGGTAACATCTCCGTGTATCTGCATAACATTTCTAAAGCGCATTTTATTTCCTTTGAACATAAGAAATATGAGCAAGAGTAGGTCACTTTGCCCCTCGAGCCTGCTCCGCCATTCAATAAGGTCATGGCTAATCCGATCCTGGCCTCAACTTCACTTCCCCGGCCGCTCCCCATAACCCATAACTCAGCATTCCGAAATCTGTCGATCTCCACCTTAAATATAATGACCCAGCCTCCACAACTCTCTGGGATAGAGAATTCCAAATATTCACGACCATCTGAGAGAAGAAAATCCTCCTCATCTCAGTTTTAAATGGGCGACCTCTTATTCTGAAACTGTACTCCTAGTTCTAGATTCCTCCACGAGGGGAAACATCCTCTCAGCATCTACACTTTTAGTGTCTTCTACCTTAAGACCGATACAAAATATTTGTTCAAAGTCACCGCCCTTTCTCTGTTTCCCATTATTGATTACCCAGTCTCATCCTCTCAGGGACCAACGTTTACTTTAGCTACACTCTTCCTGTTTGTATACCTGCAGAAGCTCTTACTGTCTGTCTTATATTTATTGCTGTTTTGCTCTCGTAAGCTGTCTTCTCTCACTTTATCATTTGTTATCATGGACTGTGCAAAACCACTCAAGTGGGTCAATTACCTGTCCCTCTGCTCTTGTTGATGAACAATGCATGCCAGGGTGACATTAGGAAATTGGGCTCGTCCACTCTGTAATTTCCTGGTCCTGTGCTATGGGTGTGGAAGGTCACTCCCGAGGGGTAGATCAGGAAAATGGTCTCATTCAGTCTGTAATTTCCTGCCCGGGAACATAACGGAATTGAATTCAGTCAGTCTGTAATTTTATATTAATTGTGCTCTCATATGGTGGCGCCCCGTCATCCAATGCTTTCAATTTCAAATTTCCATCCTCCAATTCAAATACATTCCTGGCATCGACCTTCCCTATTTCTATAAGCTCTTGCAGGCCGACAACCTCCCGTGCCAATATAATTCTCCCTTACTCTAAAACTGGCCTCACGCAACCCTTGGTTCACACCACCACTGGTGGTCAAGCATTTCGTTGTCTTGGGGTCCCACACTCCGGAATTCACTCCATTAAAACCCCCGCTTTTCCACCTCCCTCTCTTCAAAATTTACCTTTACTCAGGGTGTTGCTCACCTCTAATATCGTATCCTGCTTTACCTCGGGGCCCCAGTGTCTAATTCTGCCTCTGTGAAGTGAAGCTTTTCTGTATTAAAGTAATATATAAATGTAAGTTGTTGATGGAAGTCCTGGATACATGACTCCAGTTTTCGAGGTTCATGCCGGCAGCGAGAATGTAGAATAATGGGTGTCAGGCATTTCAATTACTGAAAGAGAAGTGATTGATGTTTGGACTTGTTATCGTGTTTATTAATGGTCAAGTTATGAGCATATTCAAGACTGAAGTCATTAGATTGTTGGTATTCTTAGAACAAAAGCACATGAGTGATAGATTGGCTGCTGTTTTATTTCTCAGTAAATCACAGTGTGACAAACAAGTGCATCATATTGTCAATCAGTAATCTGATGTTATGTTGTATATTGCAGGGCAGAGAAAACGACGACCATCAAAACTGCAGATTGTCAGTGATTCCTGATTCTCCAAGAACGATAGTTCTGATTTTCTGTTTTAGTTTCATCAAATTTCTTTGCTGTTAATGTCTGAATCAACAGGTTTACAGAATATACAGCCCCTGTCCAGAATGGATCAGTACCCAGCCCAGTGACTGCCTTATGTGCTCAAAACAACTGGGAGATCCCATCACTGAGCAGATTCTTTGCTTCTCATTCTCGGTATTTGTATTTCACTTCGCTCCTCAATCTATTCATTATTATCCTTTACAGAAAGTCACTGAGCTTGCCGAGAAGGGAAACCGGGCAGACAGTTCCAAACTGCTCCTAAATCTGGTGATGGAGAAAGGCTCTAAGGCCCAAAGGGTGATGTGGGAATCCTTTGTCAAAATGTGCCACAGGTTACCAAAGTTAAACAAAATACTGAAAGAAATACAGGAACACGGTACGGTAACATCACCCACTGAATTCAATTTCAGATTCAAACACTGCAGATTTTACTATAATATCTGATTTCATGACCGTTACTTGATTTAAACAGGTTCTGATCCACTTGTTTACATGAACATCGCACAAGGTTTATCCAAAGATCCAAGTCACCTGGAAGGTAAGTGATGAAATGCAGATTTCAAATTGTTTACTTCACTTCTGAGAATCCAAATATTTAACTGTTTTGAGGTTATTAGCATCTGGGAATCTGGATGTGAAAGATCAAGGGAAATAGGATTCAACGTTGCATAGATTTGGCATCGAAGCTCAACTATTGTAGATAGATTTGTTTCATATAAATATGCGAACTTGCAATCGTTCACTGAATCCAGTTGCTTATCAGTCTCACTTGGACACCTTATACACATCTGGCAGGATCGTGATGCTACGTGAAAACCCCCACAGACCGAGAAAGATCCAGATACACTGAAACCCCATACACACCTGGCAGGGTCCTGATACACTGAAACCCCATACACACCTGGCAGGGTCCTGATACACTGAAACCCCATACACACCCGGCAGGGTCCCGATACACTGAAACCCCATACACACCTGACAGGATCCTGATACACTGTGAAACCCCATACACACCTGACAGGATCCTGATACACTGAAACCCCATACACACCTGGCAGGATCCTGATACACTGTGAAACCCCATACACACCTGGCAGGATCCTGATACACTGAAACCCCATACATACCTGGCAGGATCCTGATACACTGAAACCCCATACACACCTGGCAGGATCCTGATACACTGAAACCCCATACACACCTGGCAGGATCCTGATACGCTGAAACCCCATACACACCTGGCAGGATCCTGATACACTGTGAAACCCCATACACACCTGGCAGGATCCTGATACACTGAAACCCCATACACACCTGACCGGGTCCTGATGCACTGAAATCCTATACACACCTGACAGGATCGTGATATAGAGGCAAAGGAACATTGACAGCTGTTCCCCAAAATTTGACTGGATTTCGGGTGAAGAGATGCTGTCATCAGGCATCTGTTCCAGCATGGCGCCCTCTACAGCGGATTTGTGACATCTGTGGAGAGAACTGAGGCTCTTCAACCAATCAGATTGAAGAATCCTCAGAGTCTCGCAGAGTCCAAACCAGGAAGTATAATTTCTATTTTAATGTCTTCACATTTATTTCTCCTTAATGACTGAAACAAGACCTGCGATCGATAGCTTTTTGGTCGACAATGATATGAAGGAATATGGAGCCAAGGCAGGTAGAGAAAACAAAGGAAAGATTGAGGACTACAGATAGGATTAAAGGACAAAGGTTAAAAAATACAAACAGAAAAAGTTGAAACAATATATATATATTTAAAATCTGCAACATTAGTTTTCTTCTGATAGAATGTGACTTCAAAATATCATGTAGTCCTGAGTGCACTAGTGCTATCTTTTACATCCGACTAGTGCAGAGGTAGTGGGTAAGTATTGCAAGTTCACGCCATTACAGTGATTTCAATTTCGAGTCTCTCGGTGAGAACAGCAGCAGCAGACCTTGTGGAGAAGCATCCTCTGGTTTTCCACGTTTAACTGCGCGTGTGTGGACACCAGGCGTTGCTGATAGACTCGCCGTAATTATTGCAGCAAACTCCAGGACATTGGGCTGGAAATTGGGGTCGGAGGTTTCCCGCTGGGGGATATCTCCGACCGCAAACATTTCACCAAAGTACCTGGTGATCCCGGAGGTTCGGAGACCTGCGATCCTGGGGCTCCATGTGAAGACCTTCATAGAGGCTCACACATCCCAGAAGTGTACAGGTTTCGTATACATCATTGAGATAATGTGGGCCGGCCCAACCTATCAGAGTAGTGGAATCCCCATTCATACTTATAGTAACTCCCGATGTCCGGAACCACCATAAGCATGACTGGGAATACCCTCAAAAACACACACACACTGAAAATAACTTTCAAAAACATCACATATTTCAAATTAATATAAATAGAATTTAATTAGTTATTTAAAACAAACATCCTTTTTAAATTTACATGTTTTAAAATGTCTAAAAATAAACTTACCTTTTATATAAAAGGATTTTTAATGTTGAAATTACTTTAATGTATTTTTCTGTACTTTAAGTGCGACAATTTTCATTGCTTCCCGCCCGGTATCTCGGCGGTATCGGCTGCTTTGGGCGAGAACCGGGTCGGTGAAAAATTCCCCAGCTGTGTTCCCCGACAGTTTCAAAGTCCCGCTGGGGAACAGACCACCGTCGTACACCGTCCACAGATCGCCCTGGCGCAATATTTGGCTCAGCGGTGACCCGTAGGTAAGTTGGGGAAAATCACCCACGAGCATCAGCAAAGCTGGGCAATAGGTAAGTAACCCTGCAAAAAAAGGTAAGTAAATGGGTTTTTACTCATTGTTTTAACATTTTCTTGCAGTGATGTAAGTGAAAATGGTCCTGAGAATGTTTTTCTCATTTTTCATTTTCAGCAAAGAATGACTAAGAAAGCAATAAAGAAAGGAAAGATAGATTACCAAAGTAAATTTGCGCAAAACATAAAAACAGATAGTAAATGCTTTTACCAATATACAAAACGGAAAAGAGTGACTAAAGTAAATGTTGGTCCCTTAGAAGATGAGAAGGGGGATTTAATAATGGGAAATGTGGAAATGGCTGAGACCTTAAACAATTATTTTGCTTCGGTCTTCACAGTGGAAGACACAAAAACCATGCCAAAAATTGCTGGTCATGGGAATGTGGGAAGGGAGGACCTTGGGATAATCACTATCACTAGGTGGGTAGTGCTGGACAGGCTAATGGGACTCAAGGTAGACAAGTCCCCTGGTCCTGATGAAATGCATCCCAGGGTATTAAAAGAGATGGCAGAAGTTATAGCAGATGCATTCGTTATCATCTACCAAAATTCTCTGGACTCTGGGGAGGTACCAGCGGATTGGAAAGCAGCTAATGTAACGCCTCTTTAAAAAAGGGGGCAGACAAAAGGCAGATAACTATAGGCCGGTTAGTTTAACATCTGTAGTGGGGAAAATGCTTGAGGCTATCATTAAGGAAGAAATAGCGGGACATCTAGATAGGAATAGTGCAATCAAGCAGATGCAGCATGGATTCATGAAGGGGAAATCATGTTTAACTAATTTACTGGAATTCTTTGAGGATATAACGAGAATGGTGGATAGAGGTGTACCGATGGATGTGGTGTATTTAGATTTCCAAAAGGCATTCGATAAGGTGCCCCACAAAAGGTTACTGCAGAAGATAAAGGTATGCAGAGTCAGAGGAAATGTATTAGCATGGATAGAGAATTGGCTGGCGAACAGAAAGCAGAGAGTCGGGATAAATGGGTCCTTTTCGGGTTGGAAATCGGTGGTTAGTGGTGTGCCACAGGGATCGGTGCTGGGACCACAACTGTTTACAATATACATAGATGACCTGGAAGAGGGGACGAGAGAGTGTAGTGTAACAAAATTTGCAGATGACACAAAGATTAGTGGGAAAGCGGGTTGTGTAGAGGACACAGAGAGGCTGCAAAGAGATTTAGATAGGTTAAGCGAATGGGCTAAGGTTTGGCAGATGGAATACAATGTCGGAAAATTGAGGTCATCCACCTGGGGTGGGGGGGGAAACAGTAAAAGGGAATATTATTTGAATGGGGAGAAATTACAACATGCTGTGGTGCAGAGGGACCTGGGGGTCCTTGTGCATGAATCCCAAAAAGTTAGTTTGCAGGAGCAGCAGGTAATCAGGAAGGCGAATGGAATGTTGGCCTTCATTGCGAGAGGGATGGAGTACAAAAGCAGGGAGGTCCTGCTGCAACTGTACAGGGTATTGGTGAGGCCGCACCTGGAGTACTGCGTGCAGTTTTGGTCACCTTACTTAAGGAAGGATATACTAGCTTTGGAGGGGGTACAGAGACGATTCACTAGGCTGATTCCGGAGACGAGGGGGTTACCTTATGATGATAGATTGAGTAGACTGGGTCTTTACTTGTTGGAGTTCAGCAGGATGAGGGGTGATCTTATAGAAACATTCAAAATAATGAAAGGGATAGACAAGATAGAGGCAGAGAGGTTGTTATGTTATGTTTTTTGAAAATATTTTTTGTGGTTTTCTTCCCCTAAGCGCAACCCGCAGCCTCAGTGTAATCTTTTTGTAATTTTAGTAATTATCGCCCATTTTTTTTAAAAGAAACGTCCAATCGGTCAAACATTCCATTTTTTTGCCAAGAATCGGGTATAAGGCCCATTTTTTTCGCAGGGTGGATTTTTCTCTTTTGGGGGGAATTTTTTGCTGGCGATAATTTGGGAATCTTAGCGGTATTTTGGGCAGCAATCGGGCGCTGGCGGATTGTTTGGAAATTCTAGCCCTTACGCCTGCTTTTATTAGACGGACGTATTTGAAGGACATTTTCTGGGCAAGAGTTGGGTAAATAGCCCAACTCTCCACCCACAGAGGCCCTTTAGTTTCGGATGCGGTGGATCTGTCGAGAATTTTTGACAGATCACAAATTCCCGGGTTTAGGAGCACGCACTTCACATACCGAAACCCGGAATTTGTGGGGACCACACGGGCGCATGCTCACCTCGTACGTGCCTGTGGGGAACACAAATTCTGGCCCATTATAATCAGAGAATGGTGAGGGACAGGACAAGGCTATTTGGCCCAAATAAGTCTGTTCCTGTCACAGAGATGAACCACCTGCCCCTCCTCTCAGTGTATCCACACAAACACATTCAATTGTCTCTAGAGCCCACTTGCAGTGCCCCTTATGTGTCCTTCCCGAGTAAATGATCTCGGGCTCTATTAACCTTCGGGTGAAAAAATTCCCCTGATTCCCTGTCTTATCTCCCAAATTCATTTTTATTCTTGTAATTATTTTGGGAATAATGGGACTCTTTTCTGCACTAATGTGAATTTCATCAATATACTCCAAACAGAATTCTCTTGCCTAAACAAAATACTTCAAACCCCCTTCCCCCTTCACCCTTCCGTCAACCTAAACTCGGGCTGGATTTTCGGTCGCCTAACGCCTCAGGTAGTGGCCAGAGGGGTGTTAATGGGAGCAGAGTGGAAGAGGTTACTGATCTGGAGTGCAGCGTTTAGTGTCCCCACCGAAAATTCATTCCAGGCTCACCGGGGACACAAACCAGCAGTGCCTGGCTGCTGACGGTCACTCTGACCATGACGTATTCCTGGTGCAATGTCCACACTTGCATCCCGGTCAGAAAACGTCTGGAAAAACAGTCGGTACAGGCTTGCAGAGTCGTTAACTGGTGGTGACTTTAAACGGATGAAGAAACGCTTCCCTGGGAGGTCACATTCAGTGCAACGTTTACTCACAGCACAGTGGTGAGCCTCCGAGTATGCAGCGGCACATAGACATACCAGTTCAGCTTGACACAAACTTCTTGTGAAATTTTAATGGAACCATTACTTGTTCACCTGGTTTTCACTCTACATGTTCTAACAAGGCATCGGGAACAGAGAAGGACTGTTGGGCATGTTAGCGGCCGAAGGAGGAGAGCCCCTAGATGTCGGAGCAGGCGGCCTTTACCTCCACGGCTTCACCGACAGACAACGCTCATACACTGCTCCTCAGAGAGGTGCAGGTATCAGAACGATGCACTTCCGAAAGGAGGTTGTTAGAGAGATATGCAATCTCCTGCAGGAAGACCTGCAGCCTCACATCGGCACCAGGACTGTGCTGTCCGTCTCACTGAAGGTCATGGTGGGACTCGCGTTCTATGCGTCTGGCTCCTTCCAAGCTGCATCAGGGGACATATGCAGCGTCTCACAATGTGCAGCACATCACTCCATCCGCGATGTCATACACTCACTCTACACATGCAGAATGAATTTAATTACCTTCCCAACGAACAGGGAGAAACAGGATGAGCACACATGTGGGTTTGTCAGGATAGCGGGCTTCCCGAGGGTGTGGCTGTGTAGGTGCTGATGTGCCACGTGTGTACAGTCGGGTATCTGTGAGTAATAAGGCGGTGTGTATATTTGCATTTCATGCTGCGTGGCATCGCACAGTGGGTCGGGAGCACAAGCAACTACCAGTCAGTCTGAGGTTTAGACCTGTGACCGCATCTGAAGAGTTGAAAGATGCTGCTCAGTGGGCTCAGGATGTAAGGAGCTAGAAGGTGAGAGAGGCTTGGATGGGCAGGGCATATCTGGTGAAGTGCAGGAGAGGTATCGGGCTGGCTTCAGCAAGGGGAAGCCTGGCCTGGTAGACATATAGAAGGGGTAGGCACTGCAAAGTCTTTGCATTGTGTGAGACAGTGAGGTTCACATGAAGGCATTGGAAGGTGAATGGAAGGGTACTCATCCTGACGACCCAAGTCAGGTCGTTGAATTCATCACCACATTGAGTTGCTGTTATGGCACCATGTTCCGGGCTGAAATGTGGTGTGCCGTCTCCCTCCACAGCCTCTCCAGAACCATAGGCGGATGTGTTCATCCTCCTCCCGGCTGGCCGGGACTCCAGCGACTCTCCACTGCCTCCAGCAAGAGCGGTGGGCGAGAAGCGGGCACTTAGCTGGCGTCCTCCTTCCTCCTCCATGTTGGCGCTATGAAGACAGTGTGGAGCTGGAGCTGCTCATACTCTAACTTACCTTGCCGTGCCTTTAATACTCGGCTGTTCCCGGGATCTGAATCAAAGTTCGGCGCATGCGCAATGGGTTTGCTAATTTACCAACCAAAACTTTCGTATGGCCACCCCCGAGCTCTGGTGTGCAACGGCCTCTGTCTGTTCGTCGTCCAATTCTGACGATTTTTGGGGTAAAGGCGCAAACTTTTTCAAGGCAATAAAATTACCACTCCGCCTGGGTAACCACCCCAAATAAGACGTGACTGAATTTCACCCCCAATACCTTAAATCATCTTTCTGATTGTCCTCTGTACCTTCAGAATGGCAGTGACCTTCACCTGTGGTCAGGTGACTATAGCAGTGCAGGTAATACCCCAGATAATCTCCCCACGTCCTGAAACAACAACGATTTAACTGCTGTCTATTCACAGTCTGCCCCTTTCTCAGTGTATACAATAGCCCAGCTAATCTATCCAAGACCTAATACAATGACAGTGGAACTTCCTTCAGGGGAGTTACTTCCAAAGCTCAGGGTATTGATAACTGAGGGCAGAGCACCAATGTCGGAGTGCAGCACATCGGGTGTGAGACCAGAATTGGAGGAGCACATAGATCTCGAAGGATTGTAGGCTGAAGGAGATTCAGAGATGGGGAGGGTGTGATGCAATGGAGGATTCTGAATACAAGAATGAGGCTATTTAAATCGATACGATGCCTGAACAGAAGCCAATGTAGGTCAGCGAGCACAGGGGTAATTGATGCAAGTTCAGATATGGGCAGCAGAGGTTTAGTTAAGCTCGTTAATGCAGCGTGTAAGGTGGGAGGCCGGCCAGGAGGGAATCGGAATAGTCGAGTCTGAGATAACAAAGGGCATGGATGATTTCAGCAGCAGATGAGCTGAGGCAGAGGCAGAGGCAGAGACGGATTATATTGTGGAAGTAGGCAGACTTCGTGATGGAGTGAATATGGGGTCGGAAGCTCTAATAATGGCCAAATGGAATACTGAGGAGAACTTCTGTCCATTCACAGTCTGTCCCACTCACAGATTGCACCATAACCCAGATAACCTGCCAGGGTCTGATACAGTAACAGGGGACTCCTGAACATTCAGTCTGTCCCACTCACAGATTGCACCATAACCCAGATAACCTGCCAGGGTCTGATACAGTAACAGGGGACTCCTGAACATTCAGTCTGTCCCTATCCCACTGATATCCAAAGCTCTATTTTGCAGTAAATACTAGAATCAAGTGAGGATTTCACACATTTCTCGCTTGTTTATTTTCAGTAACTGAGTTTTAATTGCGACATGCACCTTTTATTGTAACCGTGAATTCAATCTTAGCAATATTTTACTGAAGAGTGAAATGGTACTGAGAAGTTACTTTTATGTCAATACAACTAACATTGAGAACCACTTTCTGTCTGTTCTAATTGAAGATGCTCAACAGAAACACAAGGAAACACTCCGGGTACAAACTGAAACACTGAGAGTGAACACTATCCTAATAAGGGAGAAGGTTAAGGTTTTCCAGCTGGTTGATCGATACACTGAGCTAACGGTCATTTCTACTGTTCGAGATCGGAGACTTGTAGAACATGAACTGCTGGCAAGAGGCCGAGACCATGAAGAGTGGACAAAGAAACATCTCCGGGGAGAACTGGAGAAAATCCGAACTGATCAACTGTTCCACAGCAGTTTTTCCCAGAGAAAATCAGAATCCGGGAGTTCAGCGGCAGTGAGTGGAGTCGCGGGGATTGGAAAAACAACACTGGTACAAAAGATTGTTCATGAATGGGCCACGGGGAAAATATACCCCCACTTTCTATTTGTTTTCAGTTTTAAATTCCGGGATTTGAACGACATTAACGGTAGAATAAACCTGAGGAATCTGATACTGGATCAGTATCCTTACTTTGGGAATATTCTGAGAGAACTCTGGAAGAACCCAGAGGGATTGCTGTTTATATTCGATGGTTTGGATGAATTCAAGGACAGCATCGATTTTGCTGACAATCGGAGAAATACAGAACCTCAGCACAGGTGCACAGATCCCGAAGACCGGTGTGAAGTGTCTGACATTGTGTACAGTTTAATACAGCACAAGCTGCTCCCAGGATGTTCAGTGCTAGTGACCAGCCGCCCCACTGCATTACATTTATTGGAAAAGGCTGAGATCAGTATCTCTGCTGAAATCCTGGGATTTGTTGGTGAAGAACGGAAGGAATATTTCAACAAGTTTTTTGAAGATCAGACGGTGGCAGCAGCTGTTATTAAACACGTGGAGGGGAACGAGATCCTGTACACCATGTGCTTCAACCCTTCCTACTGCTGGATCCTCGGTCTGGCACTGGGTCCCTTCTTTACACAAAGTGACAGGAGACATCAGCGAGTTCCCAAGACCATCACCCAACTGTATTCCTACTATATCTACAACATTCTGAAAAACCACAGCCGAGAGATTGAAAGCCCCCGTGATGTGTTACTGAAGCTCGGTGAGATGGCCTTCACAGGAGTCTCCGAGAAGAAGATTGTGTTTAGAAATGGAGATTTGATCAAATACAATCTGCAACCTTCCCAGTTCCTGTCTGGGTTCATGATGGAACTTTTGGAGGGAGATGATTCTGCCCAGAGCGTGGTGTACACATTCCCACACCTCACCATCCAAGAGTTTGTAGCCGCTCTCGCCCAATTCCTGACTCCCGATTCCGGAGACATCCGGAAACTGCTCAGTGAATCCCGCAGCAAGCAAGATGGGCGATTTGAGATATTTCTCCGTTTTGCTGCTGGTCTCTCCTCCCCACACTCCGCTCGGCCCCTGGAGGAGTTTCTGGGTCCATTTCTACATCGATCCACCTGTCGAGTGATTGACTGGGTGAAGGAGAAGGTTGAAGGACAGATTGGGAACACAGAGACTGAAGCTGGTAAACGGAACCTCCTGAACACATTCCACTACCTGTTTGAGTCTCAGAATACAGCACTGGCTCAGCTCACAGTGGGATCTGTGGAAACACTTACATTTAGTAGATTGACATTGACCCCGATTGACTGTGCGGTCCTGTCTCATGTCATTGGGCTCTGTGATACAATACAATGCCTCGATCTGCGGAAGTGCAACATTCAGTGTGAAGGACTCCAGCGGCTGGGATCCGTACTCCACAAATACCGGGTGTTGAGGTAACTCTTTATTTGTCTCTAACTGTTGGGTGAATTGTAGAACAGTCACGGTTTGTGTTGTTGCTCCGTAATAAAGGGAAACAAACAGTTCAGTTAAACCAGAGAGAAGCAGATTCAACACAAGTATGACCAATAATAAGGGGATAGGTTAGTAAACATAGAAACATAGAAAATAGGTGCAGGAGTAGGTCATTCGGCCCTTCGAGCCTGCACCACCATTCAATAAGATCATGGCTGATCATTCCTTCAGTACCCCTTTCCTGCTTTCTCTCCATACGCCTATGTAATTCCCGAAGGGCTGGAGAATCTAGAACGGATCCTTGTGAACAAATAGGGATTTTACAGTCTTTATCACATCAACAAATGCAGCTCACTGAAAACATAATTACATTAGGCCCGAAATTTGCGGTCGGTGACTTACTGCGGGCCGATACCTCCGACCGAAAAATAAATGCGAAAGTACCTGATGGTCCCGGAGGGACGTAGACTTGAGGTCTGAGGCCTTGATGGGCTGCCCAGTGAATGGACTCACACATCCCAGGAACGTAAACGCAACCTGGGATCACGTGGCCTGGACCACCAATGATCATGGAATATTCTCATTGATTATATTGGGAGTTCTGTTTGTACAAGCTCCCAGTACGATCACTGAAAATACTCCCCAGAACACAGAAGCTGCTCACATATTTAAAATGAATTGAATTATTATTAAAAGGTTCAGAAAAAGATTTGATTTTCTTTTAATGTTTCAATAGGGTTAAAAATACCTGAATACACAGTGTTTAATATAAAAACTAGTGATAAATGTAATTGTTCTATGTTTTAAAACTCTTACACAGATAAAAGTAGACTCTACACCTGCCTTTTCCAGGCATAAGAGTTTGAAGGACATTCTCTGGGCAGGAGTTGGACAAATATCCCGATCTCTGCGCGCCAATGTCCTTCTCCTGGCGACACATTGACAAATTGCAAATTCAGGTTCTCGCACATGTGTACTGCTTGACGAGAACCTGCATTTGCAGGACCTCTGAGTACGTGCGCACATCGTATGTACCCAGAGAGTCCGCAGTTTACCGCACAAAATCATATTTAATAAGCTGGACAGTGGAATGTAAATATACAATATAAACCGGCAGTAAAGGTAGAATTCACTTAAAATATTTTCCACATCCACCATTTCAACTGGGAACAGGACTGAAACCAGAGTTTAAACCTCAAACAGTTAGATATTTTCCCCAATAATGTAGAGTGTATCTTGTTGATGGGGAAGTTTCCTGGATTGGGAATATTGGGGAATCGGGAATTCTTTCAGCTGTAAGTGTTTAGAATTATTTACAGTCCTGAACATTAAGACAAGAATGATCTTCAGGATCTTCAATCTGCCTGTAAAAAGGTTCCAATCTAGTGTGGTGTGGGGTATTATCCCCAGGGTACAGACACACACCGGCCAATCTAGTGTGGTGTGGGGTATTATCCCCAGGTACAGACACACACCGGCCAATCTAGTGTGGTGTGGTGTGGGGTATTATCCCCGGGGTACAGACACACACTGACCAATCTAGTGTGGTGTGGGGTATTATCCCCGGGGTACACACACACATCGGCCAATCTAGTGTGGTGTGGGGTATTATCCCCGGGGTACAGACACACACTGACCAGCGGTAGGGTCTCGCACACAGCAGGCGGCTCCTGGGTAAACCGGGGGCAGTGAACCCGGGAACGTCCCATAATCCACCCCCCGTGTGTGAGGCCCCGCTCGGGGAGGGAACTTCCGAAAATTCCCCCAAAACTGTCAGGCCAGTTACACCTGGAATACATGTAGAGCCCGTTTAATGGGGAATACAGTGAGAGACTGCCGTCCCCTATAAACTAGGAGTACAGGGAGATTTAAACCATGTAACGGGACAGAATGAACTCTCCTTGTTACGTGAAATCCTGGGGGATTTTACAGCAGCAGTTGGCGCCGTTTCACAATATAACTCCCCCTGAGATATTATACCGATAAATATAAAGTACAGGGAATCGCCGCTTTATCTTTTGATTCGAGGAAAATTGTCCCATTCCTCTAATACCCGGGATTTAAGAGCTGTACAAATGGGACAAGTTTCCCCAAACATGAGGGGTCCGATCACTGAGCTCCAGGAGGGTAATTCTGATCATCGCGGAATGAGATCGGACAGAGGGACATTTACAGGCTTCACACAGACAGCACTTTATTTAATAAATACATTTACTGACAGTCCCTGAATATATGGGGAGTTGGACAGAGTGAGATTAAATATTGGGGGAATATTGCGGGGGTCAGTGGGTGCGATCGGTGGCGGGTCAGGTGGGAAATTATTTATTTGACACTGGGTCGGGACCCCGCTGTTAACCCGCTCCACACAACTTTCCCAAATGTCAGGTCTGTCAGCACTGAGCAGACCCGACACACAGCAGCGGGGGAGGCAATTCAGGTCATTATCACCTTGTTAACGATTAACAACTCATTTCAGTCCATCCTCAGAGTTTACCAGGTCACACACGGGGTCCACGCTGCTCGGGGATCACGTCGGGTAACCAGGGCAGGAGTTGAATGGCCATGGAATCATCTCATTACTTGAAAGCTGGAAATGTGCTATAAAATCTCCATTGTCACAGCTGTTCACTTTCCAAGCTCAGAAGCTGTTGCTTGCTGTGTTTGAAAGACAGGTGAGCTTTATGCAGGTTGCAAATGTTTGGAGAAAGCTCTCTATCCAGTGTCCCCTCTCTCACCATTGACAGATCGCTTCTGTTATCCCAAGTTCACCTGCCATCTATTACATCAGAATGGGTACGGTTTATACTGTCTCCCCTTGGTCCTCAGATTCTGACCATGATCAGCTCCCACACCAGCAGCACCAACAACACACCGACCTTCTCTGCAATTACCTGATGCTGCACAGGACACAGGGTATCAGCACCCGCCCACATTTCTGCCCGGGAGGTCAGGGATGGTCTCACCACGGTCAGATGTACTTCATTTGATGTTGTACACCCTGGCTGTCACACGATGCACCAGGTTAGCACCACCCCTCACCAACAACATAAAGCACCCGACAATGCCTAAACCATTCCTTTCACACTCATCAACATTGCGGGGGTTCCATTATGTCTCACCATTCATTGCAACTCACTCAGCCACTTCCAAAGGTGCACACAGGTCTGCCCAAGCACGGAAAGTATTGACAAAAAAGATTTCAATGTTTGCCAGTGTATTAACAGAAACTTCAGGTAAACATCGGCTAAAAGACCCAAGTGCTTACCGTTGTGTGTTGTTAGTTGGTGTGATTGGAGAAGGATGAGGGTGAGTGTAAGGGGTGGCGAGTGAGATGGGGATGTGATAATGTAGATAGAGAGGGATGGGTGGAGGTACAAGGTAAGTTGGTGTGAGTAAGGATGTGCAGGAGTAGGGTAGGGAAGGCAGAGTGATGGGGATGTGATGAGTGGCACAGCAGGATGGGCTTGTATCCGAGGGTCTTGAGAAGTAACAGCAGGGATTGTGGGTGCATTGGTTGTAATTTATCAAAATTCCCTGGATTCTGGGGAGGTCCCAGCAGATTGGAAAACTGCAAATGTAACGCCCCTATTTAAACAAGGAGGCAGACAAAAAGCAGGAAACTATAGACCAGTTAGCCGAACATCTGTGGTTGGGAAAATGTTGGAGTCCATTATTAAAGAAGCAATACCAGGACATTTGGAAAAGCAAAATTCAGTCAGGCACAGTCAGCATGGATTGATGAAGGGGAAGTCATGTTTGACAAATTTGCTGGAATTCTTTGAAAATGTAATCAGGGTGGATAAAGGGAACCAGTGGATATGATGTACTTGGATTTGCAGAAGGTATTTGACAAGGTGCCACATAAAAGGTTACTGCACAAGATAAAAGTTCACGGGGTTGGGGGTAATATATTGGCATAGATAGAGGATTGGCTAACTAACAGAGAACAGAGAGTCGGGATAAATGGTTCATTCTCTGGTTGGTAATCAGTAAGTACTGGTGTGCCGCAGGGATCAGTGCTGGGACCCCAACTATTTACAATCTATATTAACGACTTGAAAGAAGGGACCGAGTGTAACGTAACCAAGTTTGCTGACGATTAAAGATGGGAGGAAAAGCAATGTGTGAGGAGGACACAAAAATCTGCAAAAGGACATCGACAGTCTAAGTGAGTGGGCAAAAATTTGGCAGATGGAGTATAATGTTGGAAAGTGTGAGGTCATGCATTTTGGCAGAAAAAAAGACAAAGAGCAAGTTATTATTTCAATGGAGGAAGATTGCAAAGTGCCGCAGTACAGTGGGACCTGGGGGTACTTGTGCATGACACACAACAGGATAGTGTGCAGGTACAGCAAGTGATCAGGAAGGCCAATGGTATCTTGGCCTTTGCAAAGGGGATGGAGTATAAAAGCAGGGAAGACTTGCTACAGCGATATAAGGTATTGGTAAGGCCACACCTGGAGTACTGCGTGCAGTTTTTGTTTCCATATTTACGAAAGGATATACTTGCTTTGGAGGCAGTTCAGAGAAGGTTCACTCGGTTGATTCCGGGGATGAGAGGGTTGACTTATGAGGAAGTTGACTTATGAGGAAAGGTTGAATAGGTTGGGCCTCTACTCATTGGAATTCAGAAGAATGTGAAGTGATCTGGTTGAAATGTATAAGATTATGAAGGGGCTTGATAAGGTGGATGTAGAGAGGATGTTTCTACTGATGGGGGAGACTAGAACTAGAGGGCATGATCTTAGAATAAGGGGCCGCCCATTTAAAACTGAGATGAGGAGAAATTTCCTCTCTGAGGGTTGTAAATCTGTGGAATTGGCTGCCTCAGAGAGCTGTGGGAGCCGGGACATTGAATACATTTAAGGCAGAAATAGACAGTTTCTTAAACGATAAGGGGATAAAGGGTTATGGGGAGCGGGCGGGGGAGTGGAGCTGAGTCCATGATCAGATCGGCCATGATCTTATTGAATGGAGGAGCAGGCTCGAGGGGCCATATGGCCTACTCCTGCTCCTATTTCTGATGAGGATCAGTTTGGATTTGCTGTAACGTTTCGTGATCCACTGAGATCATTGAAAGGTTTGCACCACTGCAGTCAGGTCCTCCTGGGCTGCATTGGTCTCCTGGGGAGGTCTCTTCCGCCCATGGGAAGGGAAGAGGACCTCCCTGTGTGCTGTGAATCTATGGAGGGAGTGCTGGGAGAGCAAGGGTCAGCGGTGCACCTCTGTGCAGAGCTGGTCAGTGTTTGCAGCAGCTCACTGACAGCACAACTGTGAACATCAATGTGCGCACGGTCCCTTTAAGGGAACCGGCTGATGCCGCGTCACCAGACCCGCTTCCTCCAATTGGTTGGGAACCACACTGGGCGGGGCTTAACACGGCCAATCAGAGGAGAGTTTCACAGAGCGGGCTGGAACCGGACACGAGATGGGGACCCACCACCGACCCCGGTCACACCGGACCCACCCAGGTGGGGAATCCCGGCCCAAAACTGGGTATTAATTTACTGATGTACTTTCAGTGATTGCTGTAATATCCGAGAGAGAGAATATATCCGATCCAGGGTTTGGTTCAGTTTGTTTCTCACTCTGTTTGTGTTTAGACTGAGTTATAATAACCTGGGAGATTCAGGAGTGAAACTGCTGTCTGCGGCTCTGAGGGACCCGGACTGTAAAATACAGGAACTGTGGTAAGTACCAGACTGTGAGATTGTGTTAATAATAACTGGGTGTCTGACACTGCACATTATTATTAGTATCAGTAATAGTGTTACTAAGAAACACTGAATATTACAGGTTGAGCTTCCAAAATCTGGAATGGTCCGGAGTCCGGACACCGGGACAATCCGTGGCAGGGTCGTCCGGAATCCGTAAAATGTTCCGTAATCTAGACCGGACGACCCTGTCGATCTCTGGTCTCGCCTTACTGCCCTGACCTCGGGGCCTCCTAGCCGGCCCATCTGAACACCTCCAGGGTGGGACCCAGCCCGAACACCACCTTCCCAGCGGGGCCCTCCCCCGAACACCACCTTCCCAGCGGGGCCCTCCCCCGAACACCACCTTCCCAGCGGGGCCCTCCCCCGAACACCACCTTCCCAGCGGGGCCCTCCCCCGAACACCACCTTCCCAGCGGGGCCCTCCCCCGAACACCACCTTCCCAGCGGGGCCCTCCCCCGAACACCACCTTCCCAGCGGGGCCCTCCCCCGAACACCTCCACGGCGACGGGGCCCCACCCGAACAATTCCTTGGAGAGTAACCCCCCCACCTTTCTGACGTTTCGAAATCTGGAAATACCCAAACCTGAGCTCGGGCATTTAGGGATTTCGGACGTCAGAAACATGGTCCGAAGTCCGGAAAAACACACAAACCGGCTCGGCCTCGGTCCTGAGGTTGCCGGTTTTGAGACGCTCAACTGTATTAGTATCAGTAATAGTGTTACTAATAATAATGTATAGTGTTTATTAATATCAGTAATAGTGTTGTTAATAAACACTGAACATTATTAGTATCAGTAATAGTGTTACTAATAATAATGTTCAGTGTTTATTAATAACACTATTACTGATACTAATAATGTACAGTATTTATTACTGATACTAATAATAATGTTCAGTGTTTATTAATATCAGTAATAGTGTTATTAATAAACACGGGGGATTTACTCTGATTCCTGTTATTTCTCTCTCTGATCCCCAGGCTGCATGATGTCGGTCTCTCAGATTCTGGTACCGAGGATCTCGTCTCCGCTCTCAGTACAAACCGCTCACTGACGGTTCTGGACCTGCGATCAAACTCCTTCACAGACCGATCTTACCCCGCTCTCCGTCGCCTCATACAGACCTGCAGGAGTCTGCAGCGGATCTGGTGAGTGTTTGTGTTAATGTTTAATGTAATAAAATATAAATACGTTCAGTCACTATTTATGGGTAATATTTGACTGTAATTAACATTGAAATATTAACCCAGTCTCCGTGTTATTTACACTGTTGTTCAATCTGTTTATTTCCTGTTTAATCTTTAATCTGTTTCAGGCTGTTTGGGAATCAGTTCAGTTCAACCGGAAAGAGACATCTGGAGTCGCTGCAAGAATCCAGACCCAGACTGAGAGTGTATGTGTGAATGTTTCACTGTATGACCATCACTGCTCCCATTGTGTGAACATTTCACTGTATGACCATCACTGCTCCCATTGTGTGAACATTTCACTGTATGACCATCACTGCTCCCATTGTGTGAACATTTCACTGTATGACCATCACTGCTCCCATTGTGTGAACATTTCACTGTATGACCATCACTGCTCCCATTGTGTGAACATTTCACTGTATGACCATCACTGCTCCCATTGTGTGAACATTTCACTGTATGACCATCACTGCTCTCATTATTTGACCATTTGGGCCGATTTCCTGCCCCTCCCCTTTAACCCCGCGCGCTCCAGGTTTAAATCCTACCGGCCCTTTAACGGTTTCCCGTTCGAGCTGAGCGAGCGTCATCTCCCATTGTGACGTCAGAGGCCCCGCCCCAGGGTCACGTGACTCAGCTGCCCCGCTCCCACATCGCTGCTTCTGCAGGATATCTGGGGCTGAATGTTCCCAATGGTGCACTGGGGAAATGCACAGACAGGCAGGGCCCAGGGTGGGGCTCAGTCTGGGCTGCAGTGGGACACTGACAATTGTGCTCAGTATTCCTGGGGGTCTCTCCCAGTGAGGAGTCAGACTGTGTAACAAGTGTCCCTGTGTTCAGTGTCTCTCTCCCAGTGAGGAGTCAGACTGTGTAACAAGTGTCCCTGTGTTCAGTGTCTCTCTCCCAGTGAGGAGTCAGACTCTGTAACAAGTGTCCCTGTGTACAGTGTGTGTCTCCCAGTGAGGAGTCAGACTGTGTAACAAGTGTCCCTGTGTACAGTGTGTCTCCCCAGTGAGGAGTCAGACTGTGTAACAAGTGTCCCTGTGTACAGTCTGTCTCTCCCAGTGAGGGGTCAGACTGTGTAACAAGTGTCCCTGTGTACAGTGTGTGTCTCCCAGTGAGGAGTCAGACTGTGTAACAAGTGTCCCTGTGTACAGTCTGTCTCTCCCAGTGAGGGGTCAGACTGTGTAATAAGTGTCCCTGTGTACAGTGTCTCTCTCCCAGTGAGGGGTCAGACTGTGTAACAAGTGTCCCTGTGTACAGTGTGTGTCTCCCAGTGAGGAGTCAGACTGTGTAACAAGTGTCCCTGTGTACAGTCTGTCTCTCCCAGTGAGGGGTCAGACTGTGTAATAAGTGTCCCTGTGCACAGTGTGTGTCTCTCCCAGTGAGGGGTCAGACTCTCTAACAAGTGTCCCTGTGCACAGTGGGGGAAGGTGGCTCAACCGTGGCTAACAAGGGAAATTAAGGATAATGTTAAATCCAAGGAAGAGGCATATAAATTAGCCAGAAAAAGCAGCAAACCGGAGGACTGGGAGAAATTTAGAATTCAACAGAGGAGAACTAAGGGTTTAATTAAGAGGGGGAAAATAGAGTACGAGAGGAAGCTTGCCGGAAACATAAAAACTGACTGCAAAACCTTCTATAGATATGTGAAGAGAAAAACATTAGTGAAGACAATCATAGGTCCGTTGCAGTCGGATTCAGGTGAATTTATAATGGGGAACAAAGAAATGGCAGACCAATTGAACAAATACTTTGGTTGTCTTCACAAAGGAAGACACAAATAACCTTCCGGATGTACTAGGGGACCGACGGAGTAGTGAGAAGGAGGAACTGAAGGATATCCTTATTAGGCGGGAATTTGTGTTCGGGAAATTAACGGGATTGAAGGCCGATAAATCCCCAGGGCCTAATAGTCTACATCCCAGAGTAAAGGAAGTGGCCCTAGAAATAGTGGATGCATTGGTGATCATTTTCCAACAGTCTATCGACTCTGGATCAGTTCCTATGGACTGGAGGGTTGCTAATGTAACACCACTTTTTAAAAAAAGAGGGAGAGAAAAAACGGGTAATTATAGACCGGTTAGCCTGACATCAGTCGTGGGGAAAATGTTGGAATCAATCATTAAGGATGAAATAGCAGTGCATTTGGAAAGCAGTGAAAGGATTGGTCCAAGTCAGCATGGATTTATGAAGGGGAAATCATGCTTGACCAATCTTCTGGAATTTTTTGAGGATGTAACGAGGAGAGTGGACAGGGAAGAACCAGTGGATGTGGTGTATTTGGACTTTCAAAAGGCTTTTGACAAGGTCACACACAAGAGATTGGTGTGCAAAATCAAGGCACATGGTATTGGAGGTAATGTATTGATGTGGTTAGAGAACTGGTTGACAGACAAGAAGCAGAGAGTCGGGATTAACGGGTCCTTTTCAGAATGGCAGGCAGTGACTAGTGGAGTGCCTCAGGGCTCAGTGCTGGGACCCCAGCTCTTTATAATATATATTAATGATTTGGATGATGAAATTGAGTATAATATCTCCAAGTTTGCAGATGACAATAAACTGGGTGGCGGTGTGAGCTGTGAGGAGGACGCTAAGAGGCTGCAGGGTGACTTGGACAGGTTAGGCGAGTGGGCAAATACATGGCAGATGCAGTATAATGTGGATAAATGTGAGGTTATCCACTTTGGGGGCAAAAACATGAAGGCAGAATATTATCTGAATGGCGGCAGATTAGGAAAAGGGGAGGTGCAGTGAGACCTGGGTGTCATGGTACATCAGTCATTGAAGGTTGGCATGCAGGTACAGCAGGCTGTGAAGAAGTCAAATGGTATATTGGCCTTCATAGCGAGGGGATTTGAGTATAGGAGCAGGGAGGTCTTACTGCAGTTGTACAGGGCTTTGGTGAGACCACACCTGGAATATTGTGTTCAGTTTTGGTCTCCTAATCTGAGGAAGGACATTCTTGCTATTGAGGAAGTGCAGCGAAGGTTCACCAGACTGATTCCTGGGATGGCAGGACTGACATATGAGGAGAGACTGGATCAACTGGGCCTTTATACACTGGAGTTTAGAAGGATGAGAGGTGATCTCATAGAAACATATAAAATTCTGATGGGATTGTACAGATTAGATGCGGGAAGAATGTTCCCAATGTTGGGGAAGTCCAGAACCAGGGGACACAGTCTTAGGATAAGGGGCAGGCCATTTAGGACTGAGATGAGGAGAAACTTCTTCACTCAGCGAGTTGTTAACCTGTGGAATTCACTGCCGCAGAGAGTTGTTGATGCCAGTTCATTGGATATATTCAAGAGGGAGTTAGATATGGCCCTTACGGCTAAAGGGATCAAGGGATATGGAGAGAAAGCAGGAACCGGGTACTGAAGGCATGAACAGCCATGATCTTATTGAATGGTGGTGCAGGCTCGAATGGCTGAATGGCCTGCTCCTGCACCTATTTTCTATGTTTCTCCCCCAGTGAGGAGTCAGACTGTGTAACAAGTGTCCCTATGTACAGTGTGTCTCTCCCAGTGAGGAGTCAGACTGTGTAACAAGTGTCCCTGTGTACAGTGTGTCTCCCAGTGAGGAGTCAGACTGTGTAACAAGTATCCCTATAACCCTCCGAGTTCTCTCCACTCTGACCTGTTGCCCATCCTCGATTTTCAGCGCTCCACTGTTGGGCCCATGTTTTCAGCAGCCAAGCTCCTAAACTCTGGAATTCCCTCCCTAAAGCTCTTCGCAGATCGACCTCTCTCTCCTCCTCCTTCAAAAGCTTCTTCAAACCGACTTTTCACTGAGCTTTTGGTCATCCATCCTAACATCTCTTTATGTGGCCCAGTGTCCAATGTTTCTGATAATTGCCTTGTGACGTTTCATTACATTAAAGCCGCTATATAAATGCAAGTTATTGTTGTCCCGGTGTTGTGTTAATAAAACCCTGCTTACTTCAGCTTGTTCCTGGTCTTCTCGTTACTTTCATCAAAACCGGCTTCATTGTTTAAATGTGTTAAATAAAGGTTCCTCAAAACTACATCCCACCTTCTCCAAACGACACTGTAGACACGACCTGAGCGTCTATTGAACCGGGTGGGTTTTACTCGGGAGGCTGGCTATGCAATTTACACAAGATGGTGAGACTGGATGTGAGATAAACAGCGCAGCAGGGAATCTAAAAATGCTGCCCCACATTAATGTAAAATGGTCAACGTAACCCTGCGGCAAAATGGTCAACGTAACCCTGCGGCAAAATGGTCAACGTAACCCTGCGGCAAAATGGTCAACGTAACCCTGCGGCAAAATGGTCAACGTAACCCTGCGGCAAAATGGTCAACGTAACCCTGCGGCAAAATGGTCAACGTAACCCTGCGGCAAAATGGTCAACGTAACCCTGCGGCAAAATGGTCAACGTAACCCTGCGGCAAAATGGTCAACGTAACCCTGCGGCAAAATGGTCAACGTAACCCTGCGGCAAAATGGTCCCCATGAATCTGCAACAATCATAGAATCATACAGCCCATTGGGCCCATCCTGCCTGTGCCAGCTCTGTGAAAGAGCGATCCAATTATTCCCTCTCTCTCCCCGTACCCCTGCAAACTGTTTCTTTACAAGTGTACAAGTATAATCTGCTTCCACCACCCTTTCAGGCACTGCTTTCCAGATCATAACAGCTCTCTGCATCAAAACAAATCCTCCTCCTCTCTGCTCTGGTTCTTTTGCCAATAATGTTAAACCTGTCCTTTGGTTCCCCACCCTCCTGCCACTGGGAATAGTCTCTCCAGATTTACTCGATGAAAACCCCTCAAATGGCCTCCATGGTTGTAGCATCGCTCCGAAACACAAGCATTTTTGGAAATGTCCATCCACTGGTTTCTGAACTTAATTCCCTCTCGGCCCCTGTTCATCACCCACCCAGTTAACATGTTTTTCTAACATTGCCGGCCGGGCTTTGTATATATTTAATGTGGAGACACAGATTTTTGAACGATGAGAGTCGGGTTTTAGGGAGCGGATAGAGAAGTGGGGCTGAGTCCATGATCAGATCAGCCATGATCGTATTAAATGGTGGAGCAGGCTCGAGGGGCCAAATGGCCTACTCCGGCTCTTATTTCTTATGTACTTGTGTTATGTTCTACTTTAACCCCAGGCTTTAACCTCTTTAAAACACAGGAACTTGTTCACCAGAGACAACAAAACCAGGGCCCAGACTGGAAATTAAACCCCAGGTAATAAACAGACAGAACTCACGTGGGCCCATTGGGTACAACCTCGAGAGGGGGTCTCGGTCAGTCCCCTCTGGATGGGGTCCTCGGTCAGTCCCCTCGGCAGGGGGTCTCGGTCAGTCCCCTCGGCAGGGGGTCTCGGTCAGTCCCCTCGGCAGGGGGTCTCGGTCAGTCCCTCTGGAGGAGGCCTCATCAAACATGGCTGCCACAGCCAGTAAGTGACATCATCAAAATGGACACAGCCAGGCCACATCCCTTTCAAACTGCATGTGTGTGAGAGAGCGAGTGAGTATATTGTGGTGCATGTAGCACACAAATCACTGACTCCACACGGTCTGGTGTAAATCTAACTGCTGTGACCTTCGTCCTTTATTGTTCAGCTCCAGAGTGACTCTCAGCTGTGGTGGTCGGCCTTATTTCGTGCCTGTTGCAGGCGCTTCCAGGTTTCCCGCCACAGCGCCCTCTGTGGTGTAGCATTGTGCTTACATTACATTTAAGGAACCAGGACGATACAAACATCAATTAATAACATCACACTTCCCCCCCCCCCCCCCCCCACCAGGACACAGGACGACGATACATCAATACATAACATCACACTTGTCCAACGGAAGGCAGGGAGGCATAGACAGTGCGTTAGTATGGTACATGTTATCTGGTACATTAACTAGTTATTGACTGGTAACGGATCCCTGATTTCCTTGTTAGCCCTTATCATTAATTGTACTAGATATCCATTATTTTACACAAATACAGTGGCCATTCAGCATTAAAAAATTAATTCTTGTTATAAATTCGCCATCTCACATTAACATAGCTCATTTTAGACTCGCTCTGCCTTACAGAAGTCCTTTGTGGGGACCACCTCATGGTAAGGCCCTTTTAAGACTCACTGGTGCATTTCCATTTTAAGGCGCCATCTTTGATGCAGGAGGATTCCACGAGGCTTCTCCTTGGGCGCCGCCATCTTTGATACTCTGCTGCTCTGGACACGATGCCGCCGCCATCTTGCTCTCCGCCGCTCCGGATGCCCTCCGCCGCCGCAGCCTCCGCTCCCCTCCGCTGCCACCTGACTTGCCGCCTCTCCAGCGGCCGCACTTGCCGCGTCCCCCGCGCCCTCCGTAGCCCCCGACCTCCAGCTGCTGCCGCCGCCCGATACTAACAGCTCCTCGGCGGGGCTCTTCAGAACCGCCGGCCATCCTGGATCCCTCGCACCCCGCCCGCTCACTCCCCCGACACTAGGCCTGCCTCTGCAGGGCTGCTCGCCCGTGGGGGCTGAGGCTGCAGGATCTCTGTGTGAGGCCCGGGCCTGGGACTTGCCTGTGGGTGGATTGAGGCTGCAGCTCCAGCTCGTCGGCGCTGCTCTCTGGGGACCCGGGACACAGCAGCAGCCTGTGGAGTGATGAAGTCTTCCCAGCTCCCCCGGACCGTCCCCATCCACCTCCGGCCGAGGAGCGTCGGCCCATCGCCTGGAACGACCCACAGAGGTAAACCGTTTGTCTCGTCCCCGTGGGATACCTGCACCATCGCTCTGCCGAGAACAGGTATTAGTTCCCTGGTGTAGATACGCAGCTTCGCCGTGACCGGGACCAGCTTGGGTCGTGCAGCTGGGTTAATCCACAGTTTATCAAAAGTTCTCCGACTCATCAACGACGGACCCGAGCCCGTGTCCACTTCCATACTCACTGGGACTCTGTTGATTTTCACTTCCCTTATCACTGGGGGTGAATCGTCAGTACACGTAAACAGTCCCAACACCTCCTGTTCTGCCTGCTCCTCGGTGAACAGTGGATCATCCCCCATCTCCTCAGCCACATGGTGAGTCCGATTTCTTTTACACATACGCTGAAGGTGGCCTTTCAGGTGGCAGGTATTGCAAGTGTACTCCGCAAACCTGCACCAGTGAGCCCCATGGCTTCCTCCACAACGCCAGCATGGTGCTACTTGATTGGCCCCCCTCAGCGGACTCAGTTCCAGGATCCCGAGGTCCGTGCTCTCTGCCCCGGGCAGAGCCTCGTTCTGCAGTTTTATCCGCGGTGGGCGCTATCCTATGGACAGTGCCTGCCGGGTTCGAGACTGTGTGGATTATTTGCTTGGTGTTGCAACTCGAGATCATATGTGCCCGGCTGATGGCGATGGCCTTTGTCAGAGTGACTGTGGGTTCCGTGGCTAACAGCTTGTGAAGGAGGCCCTCGTGGCCAATCCCCATAACGAAAACGTCCCGCAACGCCTCGTCAAGGTGTGCGCCAAAATCACACGGCGCCGCGAGTCTCCTGAGGTCCGCCGCATATTTGGTGATATCCTGGCCCTCGGGTCTGCAGTGATGGTAAAATTTGTATCTGGCCGTGAGGATGCTCTCCTTCGGTTTCAACTGGTCACGAATGAGTTCAGTCAGCTCCTCGTATGACTGGTCCCTGGCGCTCCCGGGTGCCAGCAAATCCCTGACGAGACAGTAAACCTCATCTCCACAACTGGAGAGCAATATCGCCTTACGCTTATCTCTCATTGCGTATGTGTCCTCCGTCAGGTCGTTTGCTGTGAAGTAGTACTCGAGCCTTTCCGTGAAGGCCTCCCAATCATTGCCCACGGTAAAACCCTTTAGCGAGCCCAGAGTAGCCATGGTTGCGTGGAGTTCGTCCACTTCCTAGTCGCCAATGTGGTGTTTTTAATTTCAAAACATACTTTATTCACAAAAAAATACCTGTGTGGTGTGTGTAGTACACAATGTGGTGTATGTAGCACACAAATCACCGACTCCACACGGTCTGGTGTAAATCTAACTGCTGTGACCTTCGTCCTTTATTGTTCAGCTCCAGAGTGACTCTCAGGTGTGGTGGTCAGCCTTATATAGCACCTGTTGCAGGCACTTCCAGGTTTCCCACCACAGCGCCCTCTGTGGTGTAGCATTGTGCTTACATTACACTGAAGGTACTGGGATGATACACACATCATTACATAACACTGATCATGTTATGATTTGCGAAGTGCCCTGTTATCATTTCTTTAACAAAGGGTTCCAGCATTTTCCCGAGGACTGATGTCAGGCTAACTGGCTCTATCTCGCTCTGTTCCTCTCTCCCATGATTTGCTGCTAATAAATTTCCCCTCGCTACACTGCACAACCTACCGTTTCCGACCTGGATACTTTGCTGTGCTCCCACCCTGTGTGTCCCCAGATTGGGTTTAGAAAGTATGGTCACCCTAATTTAATCTGGTGATATGTGAACACTCAGCAGTTGGGGGCCTGAGCATTGTCCACACTGACAGGCAGTGAGCTATTGGCTCCTGTTCAGGGACAATTCATCACTGGCACATTCTCCCACCTTGTTCAAGGACAGCAGACAGGACGGCAACTGGTGACGGGCCAGTTCCGTTTCACAGGCAAATATGAAGGCCAACATCCCATTCGCCTTCCTGATTACCTGCTGCATCTGCAAACTAACTTTTTGGGACTCATGGACTAAGGTTTGGCAGATGGAATACAATGTCGGAAAGTGTGAGGTCATCCACCTTGGGGGAAAAAAAACAGTAAAAGGGAATATTATTTGAATCGGGAGAAATTACAACATGCTGCGGTGCAGAGGGACCTGGGGGTCCTTGTGCATGAATCCCAAAAAGTTAGTTTGCAGGTGCAGCAGGTAATCAGGAAGGTGAATGGAATGTTGGCCTTCATTGCGAGAGGGATGGAGTACAAAAGCAGGGAGGTCCTGCTGCAACTGTACAGGGTATTGGTGAGGCCACACCTGGAGTACTGCGTGCAGTTTTGGTCACCTTACTTAAGGAAGGATATACTGGCTTTGGAGGGGGTACAGAGACGATTCACTAGGCTGATTCCGGAGATGAGGGGGTTACCTTATGATGATTGTTTGAGTAGACTGGGTCTTTACTCGTTGGAATTCAGAAGGATGAGGGGGTGATCTTATAGAAACATTTAAAATAATGAAAGGGAGAGACAAGATAGAGGCAGAGAGGTTGTTTCCACTGGTCGGGGAGACTAGAACTAGGGGGCACAGCCTCAAAATACGGGGGAGCCAATTTAAAACCGAGTTGAGAAGGAATTTTTTCTCCCAGAGGGTTGGGAATCTGTGGAATTCTCTGCCCAAGGAAGCAGTTGAGGCGAGCTCATTGAATGTATTCAAATCACAGATAGATAGATTTTTAACCAATAAGGGAATTAAGGGTTACGGGGAAAGGGCGGGTAAGTGGAGCTGAGTCCACGGCCAGATCAGCCATGATCTTGTTGAATGGCAGAGCAGGCTCGAGGGGCTAGATGGCCGACTCCTGTTCCTAATTCTTATTACCTTTACTTACTGAGAGATTTCTGCATCGGGTTCAATCGTTCTAAGGTAAGAAATACAAAACAGGAACTGTTTCCGGGTTCTAAAGATTCAACACTAAGAACAAATGATAACGTTGCTAAATATGGGGAGGTTGCACACTGAATAACAGGAAGAAGAGGTAACATCTGTTACACCCAGAATTGACTTTTCCAACACACACCTGGCTGGCCTCCCACATTCTACTCACAGCTCACTCAGTCTCACCTTTATCTCCCTCCCCCTGCTGGTATCTCCCAGTATCACAGCTCACTCAGTCTCACCTTTATCTCACTCCCCCTGCTGGTATCTCCCGGTATCACAGCTCACTCAGTCTCACCTTTATCTCCCTCCCCCTGCTGGTATCTCCCGGTATCACAGCTCACTCAGTCTCACCTTTATCTCACTCCCCCTGCTGGTATGTCCCGGTATCACAGCTCACTCAGTCTCACCTTTATCTCACTCCCCCTGCTGGTATGTCCCGGTATCACAGCTCACTCAGTCTCACCTTTATCTCACTCCCCCTGCTGGTATCTCCCGGTATCACAGCTCACTCAGTCTCACCTTTATCTCACTCCCCCTGCTGGTATTTCCCGGTATCACAGCTCACTCAGTCTCACCTTTATCTCCCTCCCCCTGCTGGTATCTCCCGGTATCACAGCTCACTCAGTCTCACCTTTATCTCACTCCCCCTGCTGGTATTTCCCGGTATCACAGCTCACTCAGTCTCACCTTTATCTCCCTCCCCCTGCTGGTATCTCCCGGTATCACAGCTCACTCAGTCTCACCTTTATCTCCCTCCCCCTGCTGGTATGTCCCGGTATCACAGCTCACTCAGTCTCACCTTTATCTCACTCCCCCTGCTGGTATCTCCCGGTATCACAGCTCACTCAGTCTCACCTTTATCTCCCTCCCCCTGCTGGTATCTCCCGGTATCACAGCTCACTCAGTCTCACCATTATCTCCCTCCCCCTGCTGGTATCTCCCGGTATCAAAGCTCACTCAGTCTCACCTTTATCTCCCTCCCCCTGCTGGTATCTCCCGGTATCACAGCTCACTCAGTCTCACCTTTATCTCCCTCCCCCTGCTGATATCTCCCGGTATCACAGCTCACTCAGTCTCACCTTTATCTCACTCACCCTGCTGGTGTCTCCAGGTGTCACAGCTCACTCAGTCTCACCTTTATCTCACTCCACCTGCTGGTATCTCCCGTTCTCACAGCTCACTCAGTCTCACCTTTATCTCCCTCCCCCTGCTGGTATCTCCCGGTATCACAGCTCACTCAGTCTCACCTTTATCTCCCTCCCCCTGCTGGTATCTCCCGGTATCACAGCTCACTCAGTCTCACCTTTATCTCCCTCCCCCTGCTGGTATCTCCCGGTATCACAGCTCACTCAGTCTCACCTTATCTCCCTCCACCTGCTGGTATCTCCCGGTATCACAGCTCACTCAGTCTCACCTTTATCTCATTCCCCCTGCTGGTATCTCCCGGTATCACAGCTCACTCAGTCTCACCTTTATCTCCCTCCCCCTGCTGGTATCTCCCGGTATCACAGCTCACTCAGTCTCACCTTTATCTCCCTCCCCCTGCTGGTATCTCCCGGTATCACAGCTCACTCAGTCTCACCTTTATCTCACTCCCCCTGCTGGTATCTCCCGGTATCACAGCTCACTCAGTCTCACCATTATCTCCCTCCCCCTGCTGGTATCTCCCGGTATCAAAGCTCACTCAGTCTCACCTTTATCTCCCTCCCCCTGCTGGTATCTCCCGGTATCAAAGCTCACTCAGTCTCACCTTTATCTCCCTCCCCCTGCTGGTATCTCCCGGTATCACAGCTCACTCAGTCTCACCTTTATCTCCCTCCCCCTGCTGGTATCTCCCGGTATCACAGCTCACTCAGTCTCACCTTTATCTCCCTCCCCCTGCTGGTATCTCCCGGTATCACAGCTCACTCAGTCTCACCTTTATCTCCCTTCCCCTGCTGGTATCTCCCGGTATCACAGCTCACTCACTCTCACCTTTATCTCACTCGCTCTGCTGGTATCTCCCGGTATCACAGCTCACTCACTCTCACCTTTATCTCCCTCCCCCTGCTGGTATCTCCCGGTATCACAGCTGACTCACTCTCACATTTATCTCACTCCCCCTGCTGGTATCTCCCAGTATCACAGCTCACTCAGTCTCACCTTTATCTCCCTCCCCCTGCTGGTATGTCCCGGTATCACAGCTCACTCACTCTCACCTTTATCTCACTCCCCCTTCTGGTATCTCCCTGTATCACAGCTCACTCTCACCTTTATCTCACTCCCCCTGCTGGTATCTCCCAGTATCACAGCTCACTCAGTCTCACCTTTATCTCACTCCACCTGCTGGTATCTCCTAGTATCACAGCTCACTCAGTCTCACCTTTATCTCCCTCCCCCTACTGGTATCTTCCGGTATCACAGCTCACTCCGTCTCACCTTTATCTCACTCGCTCTGCTGGTATCTCCCGGTATCACAGCTCACTCAGTCTCACCTTTATGTCCCTCCCCCTGCTGGTGTCTCCAGATATCACAGCTCACTCATTCTCACCTTTATCTCCCTCCACCTGCTGGTGTCTCCAGGTATCACAGCTCACTCAGTCTTACCTTTATCTCCCTCCACCTGCTGGTATCTCCCTGTATCACAGCTCACTCAGTCTCACCTTTATGTCCCTCCCCCTGCTGGTGTCTCCAGATATCACAGCTCACTCATTCTCACCTTTATCTCCCTCCACCTGCTGGTATCTCCCGGTATCACAGCTCACTCAGTCTCACCTTTATCTCTCTCCACCTGCTGGTATCTCTCGGGTATCACAGCCCGCTCAGTCTCACCTTTATCTCCCTCCCCCTGCTGGTAACACCCGGTATCACAGCTCACTCAGTCTCACCTTTATTTCCCTCCACCTGCTGGTGTCTCCAGGTATCACAGCTCACTCAGTCTCACCTTTATCTCACTCCACCTGCTGGTATCTCCCGGTATCACAACTCACTCAATCTCACCTTTCTCTCACACCCCCTGCTGGTGTCTCCAGGTGTCACAGCTCACTCAGTCTCACCTTTATCTCACTCCACCTGCTGGTATCTCCCGGTATCACAGCTCACTCAGTCTCACCTTTATCTCCCTCCCCCTGCTGGTATCTCCGGGTATCACAGCTCACTCAGTCTCACCATTATCTCCCTCCCCCTGCTGGTATCTCCCGGTATCGAAGCTCACTCAGTCTCACCTTTATCTCCCTCCCCCTGCTGGTATCTCCCGGTATCACAGCTCACTCAGTCTCACCTTTATCTCCCTCCCCCTGCTGGTATCTCCCGGTATCACAGCTCACTCAGTCTCACCTTTATCTCCCTCCCCCTGCTGGTATCTCCCGGTATCACAGCTCACTCAGTCTCACCTTTATCTCCCTCCCCCTGCTGGTATGTCCCGGTATCACAGCTCACTCAGTCTCACCTTTATCTCACTCCCCCTGCTGGTATCTCCCAGTATCACAGCTCACTCAATTTCACATTTATCTCCCTCCCCCTGCTGGTGTCTCCCGGTATCACAGCTCACTCAGTCTCACCTTTATCTCACTCACCCTGCTGGTGTCTCCAGGTGTCACAGCTCACTCAGTCTCACCTTTATCTCACTCCACCTGCTGGTATCTCCCGGTATCACAGCTCACTCAGTCTCACCTTTATCTCCCTCCCCCTGCTGGTATCTCCCGGTATCACAGCTCACTCAGTCTCACCTTTATCTCCCTCCCCCTGCTGGTATCTCCCGGTATCACAGCTCACTCAGTCTCACCTTTATCTCCCTCCCCCTGCTGGTATCTCCCGGTATCACAGCTCACTCAGTCTCACCTTATCTCCCTCCACCTGCTGGTATCTCCCGGTATCACAGCTCACTCAGTCTCACCTTTATCTCATTCCCCCTGCTTGTATCTCCCGGTATCACAGCTCACTCAGTCTCACCTTTATCTCCCTCCCCCTGCTGGTATCTCCCGGTATCACAGCTCACTCAGTCTCACCTTTATCTCCCTCCCCCTGCTGGTATCTCCCGGTATCACAGCTCACTCAGTCTCACCTTTATCTCACTCCCCCTGCTGGTATCTCCCGGTATCACAGCTCACTCAGTCTCACCATTATCTCCCTCCCCCTGCTGGTATCTCCCGGTATCAAAGCTCACTCAGTCTCACCTTTATCTCCCTCCCCCTGCTGGTATCTCCCGGTATCAAAGCTCACTCAGTCTCACCTTTATCTCCCTCCCCCTGCTGGTATCTCCCGGTATCACAGCTCACTCAGTCTCACCTTTATCTCCCTCCCCCTGCTGGTATCTCCCGGTATCACAGCTCACTCAGTCTCACCTTTATCTCCCTCCCCCTGCTGGTATCTCCCGGTATCACAGCTCACTCAGTCTCACCTTTATCTCCCTTCCCCTGCTGGTATCTCCCGGTATCACAGCTCACTCACTCTCACCTTTATCTCACTCGCTCTGCTGGTATCTCCCGGTATCACAGCTCACTCACTCTCACCTTTATCTCCTTCCCCTGCTGGTATCTCCTGGTATCACAGCTGACTCACTCTCACATTTATCTCACTCCCCCTGCTGGTATCTCCCAGTATCACAGCTCACTCAGTCTCACCTTTATCTCCCTCCCCCTGCTGGTATGTCCCGGTATCACAGCTCACTCACTCTCACCTTTATCTCACTCCCCCTTCTGGTATCTCCCTGTATCACAGCTCACTCTCACCTTTATCTCACTCCCCCTGCTGGTATCTCCCAGTATCACAGCTCACTCAGTCTCACCTTTATCTCACTCCACCTGCTGGTATCTCCTAGTATCACAGCTCACTCAGTCTCACCTTTATCTCCCTCCCCCTACTGGTATCTTCCGGTATCACAGCTCACTCCGTCTCACCTTTATCTCACTCGCTCTGCTGGTATCTCCCGGTATCACAGCTCACTCAGTCTCACCTTTATGTCCCTCCCCCTGCTGGTGTCTCCAGATATCACAGCTCACTCATTCTCACCTTTATCTCCCTCCACCTGCTGGTGTCTCCAGGTATCACAGCTCACTCAGTCTTACCTTTATCTCCCTCCACCTGCTGGTATCTCCCTGTATCACAGCTCACTCAGTCTCACCTTTATGTCCCTCCCCCTGCTGGTGTCTCCAGATATCACAGCTCACTCATTCTCACCTTTATCTCCCTCCACCTGCTGGTATCTCCCGGTATCACAGCTCACTCAGTCTCACCTTTATCTCTCTCCACCTGCTGGTATCTCTCGGGTATCACAGCCCGCTCAGTCTCACCTTTATCTCCCTCCCCCTGCTGGTAACACCCGGTATCACAGCTCACTCAGTCTCACCTTTATTTCCCTCCACCTGCTGGTGTCTCCAGGTATCACAGCTCACTCAGTCTCACCTTTATCTCACTCCACCTGCTGGTATCTCCCGGTATCACAACTCACTCAATCTCACCTTTCTCTCACACCCCCTGCTGGTGTCTCCAGGTGTCACAGCTCACTCAGTCTCACCTTTATCTCACTCCACCTGCTGGTATCTCCCGGTATCACAGCTCACTCAGTCTCACCTTTATCTCACTCCACCTGCTGGTATCTCCCGGTATCACAGCTCACTCAGTCTCACCTTTATCTCACTCCACCTGCTGGTATCTCCCGGTATCACAGCTCACTCAGTCTCACCTTTATCTCCCTCCCCCTGCTGGTATCTCCCGGTATCACAGCTCACTCAGTCTCACCTTTATCTCACTCCCCCTGCTGGTATCTCCCGGTATCACAGCTCACTCAGTCTCACCTTTATCTCACTCCCCCTGCTGGTATCTCCCGGTATCACAGCTCATTCAGTCTCACCTTCATCTCACTCCCCATGCTGGTGTCTCCAGGTGTCACAGCTCACTCACTCTCACCTTTGTCTCACTCCCCCTGCTGGTATCTCCCGGTATCACAGCTCATTCAGTCTCACCTTCATCTCACTCCCCATGCTGGTGTCTCCAGGTGTCACAGCTCACTCACTCTCACCTTTATCTCACTCCCCCTGCTGGTATCTCCCGGTATCACAGCTCATTCAGTCTCACCTTCATCTCACTCCCCATGCTGGTGTCTCCAGGTATCACAGCTCACTCACTCTCACTGAGAATGCTCAGGGGATCCAAGAGCTAGTAGATCACAAGCGCAGAGCATTTCTGAGCCTGAAGCAACAACGCAACTCGGGAGCAGCAAAGCAGCATTACAGACGGCTCAAGGCTGAGGTCCAACAAAAACCCAGGACCTAAATAACAGGTGGTGGATGGAGAAAGCACAGGCCCAAGGCCCCACCACAATGCTGGCCAAGAACGGGGAAATACTCATCAAGGACACCGAGGCAGTCAGGACCCGCTGGAAGGAGCACTCCAAAGATCTCCTCAATCGAGACTCTGCCTTTGACTCGAGTGTTCTCGACTCCATCCCGCAGCATGCTACTCGCCACCACCTCAGTGAAACCACAACACTGCACGAGGTAGATAAAGCCATAAGACAGCTTAAGAACAACAAGGCTACAGGAGCGGATGGAATCCCTGCTGAGGCACTAAGGTACAGCAGAGAGGCACTGCTGGTGCAAATATATGACCTCATCTCGCTCATCTGGAGGAGGAGAGCATGCAGCGATCGTGACCATCTTTAATAAAGGGGACAAGTCCAACTGCGGCAACTACAGAGGAATCTCCCTGCTATCAGCCACTGGGAAAGTTGTTGCTAGAATTCTCCTCAACCGTCTTCTCCCTGTAGCTGAGGAGCTCCTCCCGGAGTCGCAGTGCGGATTTCGTCTCCTCCGGGCACAACGGACATGATTTTTGCAGCGCGACAGCTGAGGGAAAAATGCAGGGAACAGCACCAGCCATTATACATGGCCTTCTTCGAGCTTACAAAGGCCTTTGACACTGTCAACCGCGAGGGTCTATGGAGCACCCTCCTCCATTTCGGATGCCCCCAAAAGTTCATCACCATCCTCCGCCTGCTCCACGACGACATGCAGGCCGTGATCCTTATCAACGGATCCATCACAACCCTCTGGGAGAAGAAATTCCGTCTCAACTCGCTTTTAAATTGGCTCCCCCGTATTTTGAGGCTGTGCCCCCTAGTTCTAGTCTCCCCTTCCAGTGGAAACAACCTCTCTGCCTCTATCTTGTCTCTCCCTTTCATTATTTAAAATGTTTCTATAAGATCACCCCTCATCCTTCTGATCTCCAACGAGTAAAGACCCAGTCTACTCAATCTATCATCATAAGGTAACCCCCTCATCTCCGGAATCAGCCGAGTGAATCGTCTCTGTACCCCCTCCAAAGCCAGTATATCCTTCCTTAAGTAAGGTGACCAAAACTGCACGCAGTACTCCAGGTGCGTCCTCACCAATACCCTATACAGTTGCAGCAGGACCTCCCTGCTTTTGTACTCCATCCCTCTCGCAATGAAGGCCAACATTCCATTCGCCTTCCTGATTACCTGCTGCTCCTGCAAACTAACTTTTTGGGATTGGAAAAAAAAGGGCCTTGTAAATGTCTGGTGTGTCACCCAGGTAGGGTGGCACGGTTTAATGTCTTTTGTTTTTGCAGATAAACTCCAAAAAGAGTTTCATGTACAAGGACCCCCAGGTCCCTCTGCACCTCAGCATGTTATAATTTCTCCCCATTCAAATAATATTCCCTTTTACTGTTTTTTTTCCCCAAGGTGGATGTCCTTACACTTTCTGACATTGTATTCCATCTGCCAAACCTTCGCCCATTCGCTTAACCTATCCAGGCTTGTGATTTAATTTTAGTGATTTTTTTGTGTGTGAAGGAGTGCTTTTAGCAGCACTGTTGAATAAATCACCTGCTGAAATCACTGAGTGCAGCTTTTCGCTGCTAAACTTGCAGAACAGGTGCTGCATTGGTGCATGCAAATTAAGGAGTGTGTGTTTTGAGAAATAAGAGTGCTAATTCAACTTTGCAATGGAACAACGTCCACCAAGAACAAAGAATTTCTTGCATGAGGAAGTGGAGATATTAGTCAACATAATTGAGCAGAGATGACAGGAGCTAGATACCAGCAACAGAGGTCGCATAAAAGTGCCACCTAAAGAAATGAAGAAACACTGGAACCAAGTTGCAGAAGATTACTGCGCAGTGGTGCGTACCAGGAGATCTGGAAGCCAGTGTAAAAAGAAATGGCATGACCTTGGTCTAGTAGTTAGTGTAAGTAATATTTTCCATTTTTAATGTAATCATAATTATAACGTGGCTATCTGTATGTCCCACCTTGCAGACTGACACACTCTGTAAAAAGTTATATTTTACTCTTTGCAGAAGAAATTGGCCCACAACAAAAGGGAAGCAACTCGAACAGGAGGAGGCGTGCCCAATCTGCATCCACTGACACCCTTGGAACAGAGGGTAGCTGCTATGATGAGTCGTACATGGAGAAAAGCAATCAGTACAGCACAAGCTGGGCCCGCACGCGAGGAACAGGGTAAGTCCTGAAAATGCATCGTGGCCCTTCAAATCAACCTGCTGCCTGGCCTGCTATGTGTAAGAGTACTCATAACACCCATCCGGCCCCCTCCCTTGCTGTTAAACATTTGACTGTTCTGATATATTTTGCAGAACATGATGATGATGATGATGACGATGCCAACCCTGAGGATCCTGAGGATACAGAACAAGAACCAGTACAACCAGATGCGGACGAACCAGACTGGATGATGGCAGCGATGACTCAAATGTCTGCAGGGGAGAGTTTCCAAATTAATGTTTATGAGCCCCCATCAAGGGGCATCAGAGTTTCAACCCCCAGCATAGGTTCTGGTTCCACCTTCTATGGTTTTGATTCCGATGCTGTGGGTCCCAGTGCTGCTGCTGGTATCTTGGAGCAGTTTACACCCATTCACCCACCATCCCAGCCCACGGCTCGCACTCGAGTACTGTCGTCTGGAACACCAAGTGCCCCACCGTCCCAGCCCACGCCTCTCTCTCTAGTACTGTCGTCTGGAACACCAAGTGCCCCACCGTCCCAGCCCGCGCCTCTCTCTCTAGTACTGCCGTCTGGAACAGAGCGTCCCAGCGTCCCAGCCCATGCCTCTCTCTCTAGTACTGCCGTCTGGAACACAGACCGTCCCACCGTCCCAGCCCATGCCTCTCTCTCTAGTACTGTCGTCTGGAACACAGACCGTCCCACCGTCCCAGCCCATGCCTCTCTCTCTAGTACTGTCGTCTGGAACACAGACCGTCCCACCGTCCCAGCCCATGCCTCTCTCTCTAGTACTGTCGTCTGGAACACAGACCGTCCCACCGTCCCAGCCCACGCCTCTCTCTCTAGTACTGTCGTCTGGAACACAGACCGTCCCACCGTCCCAGCCCATGCCTCTCTCTCTAGTACTGTCGTCTGGAACACAGACCGTCCCACCGTCCCAGCCCACGCCTCTCTCTCTAGTACTGCCGTCTGGAACACCAAGTGCCCCACCGTCCCAGCCCATGCCTCTCTCTCGAGTGCTGTCGTCTGGAACACCAAGTGCCCCACCGTCCCAGCCCGCGCCTCTCTCTCTAGTACTGCCGTCTGGAACAGAGCGTCCCAGCGTCCCAGCCCATGCCTCTCTCTCTCGTACTGCCGTCTAGAACACAGACCGTCCCACCGTCCCAGCCCACGCCTCTCTCTCTAGTACTGCCGTCTGGAACACAGACCGTCCCACCATCCCAGCCCACGTCCCTCTCTCTAGTACTGCCGTCTGGAACACAGACTGTCCCACCATCCTAGCCCGCGCCTCTCTCTCTAGTACTGCCGTCTGGAACACAGACCGTCCCACCATCCCAGCCCGTGCCTCTCTCTCTCTAGTACTGCCGTCTGGAACACAGACCATCCCAGCGTCCCAGCCCGCGCCTCTCTCTCTAGTACTGCCGTCTGGAACAGAGCGTCCCAGCGTCCCAGCCCATGCCTCTCTCTCTAGTACTGCCGTCTGGAACACAGACCATCCCACCGTCCCACCATCCCAGCCCACGCCTCTCTCTCAAATACTGCCGTCTGGAACAGAGCGTCCCAGCGTCCCAGCGCGCGCCTCTCTCTCTAGTACTGCCGTCTGCAACACCGAGCGTCCCACTGTCCCAGCTCGCGCCTCCCTGTGTAGTGGTGCCGTTTGGAACACCGAGCGTCCCATCGTCCCTGCCCGCGCCTCCAGTGCAGTGGTGCTGTGAGGCAGACCCAGGCAGAGGAGAAGGAGATTGGAGACGCGCTCTCCTGAGATGCAGCGTGCAACAGATGCGGCTCAGGTTGTGGCAATGGGTATGGAGACCAAAGAGCTTACCCGATCACTCATCGGTAGCGTCAGTGCAGTGGGTGAAGAGGTGACGGGCCTGACGGGAGAAATAGCAGTAATGACACGGGAACTTAGGGAGGGAATGTCCGAGGGAGTGCAATCGACGACACAGGGCCGTCAGGGAGGGCATGCAAACGACAGCACAGGCCCCTCATGGGGACAGCTGCTGCAATAAGGGCACACAGCCCCGCCAGTCAAATGACACCCCCATGAAGAAGTGAACATTCACTGAGATGTGGATGAGAGATGGTTGCAGCCTTTCTCTGCTGCTTTTGTTCTTGTTCTTGATGTAGCTGTCGTCGCGTTTTTCACATTGAAATTGTTTTGTAAGTTTTGTAACTTTACAACTTATAAGTGATCTTAGGGTGTTGAAGTGATCTTATCGTGTAAATGCTCTCACTTTTTGTAACTTATTTAATTTTGCACCTAAAAGTGATCTTGAAGTTTAAGTGATGTTAAGAGTGTAAGATTTTTCACATTGAGATTGTTTTGTAACTTTACAAGTTTATAAGTGATCGTAAAGTTTTTAAGTGATCTTCAAGAGTCATATTAAAAAGTGAAGTTTGATACAACAAATATTTTATTACAGTGACGTTAACTTTTCAATAAAATATTTTTTCATTAAAACTGTTTCAGGAAATTAGGGGTGCATGCAATAAAGGTGCAGCAGTTATAATGGGTGACTTTAATATGCATATAGATTGGGTTAACCAAACTGGAAGCAATACGGTGGAGGAGGATTTCCTGGAGTGCATAAGGGATGATTTTCTAGACCAATATGTTGAAGAACCAACTGGGGGAGAGGCCATCTTAGACTGGGTGTTGTGTAATGAGAGAGGATTAATTAGTAATCTCGTTGTGTGAGGCCCCTTGGGGAATAGTGACCATAATATGGTGGAATTCTACATTAGGATGAAGAATGAAACAGTTAATTCAGAGACCATGGTCCAGAACTTAAAGAAGGGTAACTTTGAAGGTATGAGGCGTGAATTGGCTAGGATAGATTGGCGAATGATACTGAAGGGGTTGACAGTGGATGGGCAATGGCAGACATTTAGAGACCGCATGGATGAACTACAACAATTGTACATCCCTGTCTGGCGTAAAAATAAAAAAGGGAAGATGGCTCAACCGTGGCTATCAAGGGAAATCAGGGATAGTATCAAAGCCAAGGAAGTGGCATACAAATTGGCCAGAAATAGCAGTGAACCTGGGGATTGGGAGAAATTTAGAACTCAGCAGAGGAGGACAAAGGGTTTGATTAGGGCAGGGAAAATAGAGTACGAGAGGAAGCTTGCAGGGAACATTAAGACGGACTGCAAAAGCTTCTATAGATATGTAAAGAGAAAAAGGTTAGGAAAGACAAACGTAGGTCCCCTGCAGTCAGAATCAGGGAAGTCATACCGGGGAACAAAGAAATGGCAGACCAATTGAACAAGTACTTTGGTTCAGTATTCACTAAGGAGGACACAAATAACCTTCCGGATATAAAAGGGGTCAGAGGCTCTAGCAAGAAGGAGGAACTGAGGGAAATCCTTATTAGTCGGGAAATTGTGTTGGGGAAATTGATGGGATTGAAGGCCGATAAATCCCCAGGGCCTGATGGACTGCATCCCAGAGTACTTAAGGAGGTGGCCTTGGAAATAGCGGATGCATTGACAGTCATTTTCCAACATTCCGTAGACTCTGGATCAGTTCCTATCGAGTGGAGGGTAGCCAAAGTAACCCCACTTTAAAAAAGGAGGGAGAGAGAAAACAGGGAATTATAGACCGGTCAGCCTGACATCAGTAGTGGGTAAAATGATGGAATCAATTATTCAGGATGTCATAGCAGCGCATTTGGAAAGAGGTGACATGATAGGTCCAAGTCAGCATGGATTTGTGAAAGGGAAATCATGCTTGACAAATCTTCTGGAATTTTTTGAGGATGTTTCCAGTAGAGTGGACAAGGGAGAACCAGTTGATGTGGTATATTTGGACTTTCAGAAGGCTTTCGACAAGGTCCCACACAAGAGATTAATGTGCAAAGTTAAAGCACATGGGATTGGGGATAGTGTGCTGACATGGATTGAGAACTGGTTGTCAGAGAAGAAGCAAAGAGTCAGAGTAAATGGGTACTTTTCAGAATGGCAGGCAGTGACTAGTGGGGTACCGCAAAGTTCTGTGCTGGGGCCGCAGCTGTTTACATTGTACATTAATGATTTGGACGAGGGGATTAAATGTAGTATCTCCAAATTTGCGGTTGACACTAAGTTGGGTGGCAGTGTGAGCTGTGAGGAGGATGCTATGAGGCTGCAGAGTGACTTGGATAGGTTAGGTGAGTGGGCAAATGCATGGCAGATGAAGTATAATGTGGATAAATGTGAGGTTATCCACTTTGGTGGTTAAAAACAGAGAGACAGACTATTATCTGAATGGTGACAGATTAGGAAAAGGGGAGGTGCAACGAGACCTGGGTGTCATGGTACATCAGTCATTGAAGGTTGGCATTCAGGTACAGCAGGCGGTTAAGAAAGCAACTGGCATGTTGGCCTTCATAGCGAGTACAGGGGCAGGGAGGTGTTGCTACAGTTGTACAGGGCCTTGGTGAGGCCACACCTGGAGTATTGTGTACAGTTTTGGTCTCCTAACTTGAGGAAGGACATTCTTGCTATTGAGGGAGTGCAGCGAAGGTTCACCAGACTGATTCCCGGGATGGCAGGACTGACATATGAAGAAAGACTGGATCAACTGGGCTTGTATTCACTGGAGTTCAGAAGAATGAGAGGGGATCTCATAGAAACGTTTAAAATTCTGACGGGTTTAGACAGGTTAGATGCGGGAAGGATGTTCCCAATGTTGGGGAAGTCCAGAACCAGGGTTCACAGTCTAAGGATAAGGGGTAAGCCATTTAGGACTGAGATGAGGAGAAACTTCTTCACCCAGAGAGTGGTGAACCTGTGGAATTCTCTACCACAGAAAGTTGTTGAGGCCAATTCACTAAATATATTCAAAAAGGAGTTAGATATAGTCCTTACTACTCGGGGGATCAAGGGGTATGGCGAGAAAGCTGGAATGGGGTACTGAACTTGCATGTTCAGCCATGAACTCATTGAATGGTGGTGCAGGCTCGAAGGGCCGAATGGCCTACTCCTGCACCTATTTTCTATGTTTCGATGTTCCATTAACACAATACAACGTAGGAACAACTGCAAAGAATAAACATGTCCATGTGCGACAGTGGTCGCAGAGCCCTCAGGCATCAGTAGTTGAAGCGTTCACGGATGAGCTGCTGGCGCAGGGCTCGAACAATCGTTAAAGGAGGGCGGTCTCTGACCTCGTGCTCCGGCATCAGGCACTTGCATGCTTTCCTGATCGTCGTCATCATCCTCATCCTGCTCTTCCAAAATACTATCATCAGGCACTGGACCCTCACATGGGTCTTCTGGTTCCACTACCAGCTCCTGCTGCCTCATGATGGCTAAGTTATGGAGCATGCAGCACACAACAGTGAAGTGACCGACAATCTGAGGAGAGTATTGCAAGTGGCCTCCGGAATGGTCCAGGCATCGCAAACGCTGTTTCAATATGCCAATGGTCCTCGCAATGATGCTGCGCGTCGCAATGTGCGCCATGTTGTATTGACGGTCAGCTTCTGTCCGTGTCACGTGTAGGGGCATCATGAGCCAGGTGGTCAGGCCGTACCCTTTGTCTCCCAGTAGCCAGCTCTGCCCTTCTGGCTGCTGCTCAAACATGTCAGATAGAACGCTGTCGCGAGGGATGACCGCATCGTGGGTGCTGCCAGGGTATCTCGCATCGACTGACATGATGCGCTGCTTGTCGTCACACACGAGCTGCACATTGATGGGAGTGGAAACCTTTTCTATTCCTGTACTGCTCGGAATCCTCCACAGGTGCTCGCAAAGCTATGTGGGTACAATCAATGCAGCCCTGCACCTTTGGGAAGCCAGCAATCCTGAAGGAGCCCACAGCCCTCTCATGGATCGCTTGTGCGGTCGGTCATTGGGAAATTGATGAAGTCATTCCTTCGCGCATACAGTGCAGCCGTGACCTGGTAAATGCAGGCATGTATTGCACGTTGAGAGATGGTGCACACATCTCCAGTTGTAGCCTGAAACGATCCCGAGGCATAGAAGGCAAGTGCAGCTGTTACCTTCACTTCAACAGACAAGGCAGTTGGTGTTCTGCTTCTGGGCTGTAAATCTGCTCTAAGCATATCACAGATCTCAACGGCAACTTCTCTGCGGAAACGCAGCCTTTTGACACAATCAGCCTCGCTTATGTCCAGGTACGAGCGCCTGGCTCGATATTGCCGATGTGGGTAAGGTCTCCTGTCCATCAGCCTACGGGCTGTGACGTTCCTGGTACGGTGAGCTCTAATCAATTCTCTCCTATGCAGTGAATTGCTGGCGAACCATTGCATAATCCGTGGTGTTGACAAAGCAGCACCCATTCTGCAATTACAAATTTAAGTTTCAAACTGGCTATCTGTCTGCCTCATCCTGTCCTGTGGCCGAATGGCCTCAGCCTCCCTCGCAGCTCGAAGGCTGCTTGCTGTGTCTTCGGCTGCCGTCGAGCCACTGACGCCGCCCCTGTCTCCTACATGGAAGGAAGGCCGACCTGAAGCACCGCAGCTCGAAGGCTGCTGCTGCTTCACACAGGTAGGAATATTCAATCTTTTGTATTTGCTTTGTTTATAATCTTTTATTCAGGATGGCTCTTTATTTGTATAACTTATATTTGTATTTGTATAATCTCAGTCTGTAACTAAGACTGTTGAATGCTTGTAAAATTTAATTACTTCCCCCTCCCCGCCCCCTCGTTCCCTACGCCTGATTTGTAACCTACGCCTGATTTCTAAAGTGTTGGCAAGGTTTTTCTGAGCGTACAAAAATCTAGACTTACTCCATTCTAAGTTAGTTTGGAGTAAGTTTTCGCTGCCTAAACTTTCAAAACAGACGTAAGTGGCCGGACACGCCCCCTTTTGAAAAAAAAATCTGTTCCAAAATGAAACTGTTCTAACTGACTAGAACTGGAGCAAACTAAATGCCGAGAATTGCAATTTCGAAAAAAACTCCATTCCAAACCAGTTGCTCCAAAAAAATTGGAGCGACTCAGACCGAAACTTGACCCCTATGTTTCTATGATTGTATTGCAGAGTGATATTCCAGTGAAAGGACTATTATATTGTAAAGTGCTGTTCCATTGCAATTTACTTCAATATTGCAAAGTCTAATCCATTGCGAACCAATAATACAACCATGGACGTTTATGGCACAGGAGGCCGCCATTCGGCCCGTCTAGCCCGTGCCAGCTCTGTGCAAGGGGGCGTCAGATAGTTCCACTCCCCGACCCTTTACCCCTAACCCTACAATTTTTGTTTTTCCTTCAGGTACTTATCTAATTCCCTTTGGAAAGCCACGATGTAGTACATTCCAGATCAAACTCACTCGCAGCGTAAAAAAGCTCTCTCCTTTCGCCTTTGGTTCTTCTGCCAATCACCTTAACTCTGTGTCCTCTGGTTCTCGACCCTTCTGCCAATGGGAACGGTTTCTCTCTACTTTGTCTACACCCCTCGCTATGTTGAACACCTGTGTGGAATCTCCGCAATTTTCTCTGCTCTGTGGAGAATAAGCTCAGCTTCTCCAGTCTATCCATGTAACTGAGGTCCCTCATCCCTGGAACCAGTCTTATGTATCTTTTCTGCAACCTCTCTAAGGCTTCACATCCTTCCTAGAGTGCGCTCCCATGAGTTGGACACAATACTCCAGTTGAAACCGAACCAGTGTTGTATAAAGGTCCATCATAACTTTCTTGCTTTGTACTCTATTCCTCGAATTATGAAGCCCAAGATTCCGTATACTTTTATTAACCGCATTCTCAATCTATCCTGCCACCTTCAACAATTTGTGCAATTATACCCCAGGACTCTCTGTGCATGCTCTCCCTTTAGAATTATGCACTTTAGTTCATATTGCCTCTCCTTGTTCTTCCTACCAAAATGCATCACTTTGCAATGTTCAGTGTCAAATTTCATTTGTCACGTTTCTGCCCATTCCAACAGCCTGTCTGTGTCCTCTTGTATTCTTTAACTATCCTCCTCACTGTTCATTATACTTTCAAGTTTTGTATCCAGGGACCAGGGAGAACTCCCCTTTTCTTTGAATAACGTCATGGGATCTTTTAATCCCACTTGGGAGGTCAGGTGGGGCCTCCATTCAACGTCTCGTGTGAAAGGCGGCACCTCTGACAGTGCAGTGCTCCCTCTGTACTGCATTAGAATGCAGGCCTAGATTTTATGCTCAAGGCTCTGTGGGTGGACATGATCCCACAACCTACTGACTCAGAGACCAGAGGGCTCCCACTGAGCCACGACTAACACCTCATTACTCCGGATTATTTCAGTTCTCTTACCGTCGGTTACTCTCATGGACAAGTCCAAGCTCCCCTTACCTTCCAGAACGCGACTCCTAGCCTTGGGATCCAGGGAAGGTATTGGTAACATGCCCATGTACCTGCCCTGGGAGTGTTTGATGGGACAGTGTAGAGGGAGCTTTAGTCTGCATCTAACCCGTGCTGTACCTGCCCTGGGAGTGTTTGATGGGACAGTGTAGAGGGAGCTTTACTGCTGTACCTGCCCTGGGAGTGTTTCATGGGACAGTGTAGAGGGAGCTTTACTCTGTATCGAACCCATGCTGGACCTGTCCCGCGAGTGTTTGACGGGACAGTGTAGAGGGAGCTTTACTCTTTATCTAACCCTTGCTGTACCTGCCCTTGGAGAGATTGATGGGAAAGTGTACATAGAAACATAGAAACATAGAAAATAGGTGCAGGAGCAGGCCATTCAGCCCTTCTAGCCTGCACCGCCATTCAATGAGTTCATGGCTGAACATGAAACTTCAGTACCCGCTTCCTGCTTTCTCGCCATACCCCTTGATCCCCCGAGTAGTAAGGACTTCATCTAACTCCCTTTTGAATATATTTAGTGAATTGGCCTCAACAACTTTCTGTGGTAGAGAATTCCACAGGTTCACCACTCTCTGGGTGAAGAAGTTTCTCCTCATCTCGGTCCTAAATGGCTTACCCCTTATCCTCAGACTGTGACCCCCTGGTTCTGGACTTCCCCAACATTGGGAACATTCTTTCTGCATCTAACCTGTCTAAACCCGTCAGAATTTTAAACGTTTCTATGAGGTCCCCTCTCATTCTTCTGAACTCCAGTGAATACAAGCCCAGTTGATCCAGTCTTTCTTGATAGGTCAGTCCCACCATCCCGGGAATCAGTCTGGTGAATCTTCGCTGCACTCCCTCAATAGCAAGAATGTCCTTCCTCAAGTTAGGAGTCCAAAACTGTACACAATACTCCAGGTGTGGCCTCACCAAGGCCCTGTACAACTGTAGCAACACCTCCCTGCCCCTGTACTCAAATCCCCTCGCTATGAAGGCCAACATGCCATTTGCTTTCTTAACCGCCTGCTGTACCTGCATGCCAACCTTCAATGACTGATGTACCATGACACCCAGGTCTCGTTGCACCTTCCCTTTTCCTAATCTGTCACCATTCAGATAATAGTCTGTTTCTCTGTTTTTACCACCAAAGTGGATAACCTCACATTTATCCACATTATACTTCATCTGCCATGCATTTGCCCACTCACCTAACCTATCCAAGTCACTCTGCAGCCTCATAGCATCCTCCTCGCAGCTCACACTGCCACCCAACTTAGTGTCATCCGCAAATTTGGAGATACTACATTTAATCCACTCATCTAAATCATTAATGTACAATGTAAACAGTTGGGGCCCCAGCACAGAACCTTGCGGTACCCCACTAGTCACTGCCTGCCATTCTGAAAAGTACCCGTTTACTCCTACTCTTTGCTTCCTGTCTGACAACCAGTTCTCAATCCACGTCAGCACACTACCCCCAATCCCATGTGCTTTAACTTTGCACATTAATCTCTTGTGTGGGACCTTATCGAAAGCCTTCTGAAAGTCCAAATATACAACATCAACTGGTTCTCCTTTGTCTACTTTACTGGAAACATCCTCAAAAAATTCCAGAAGATTTGTCAAGCATGATTTCCCTTTCACAAATCCATGCTGACTTGGACCTATCATGTCACCATTTTCCAAATGCGCTGCTATGACATCTTTAAAAATTGATTCCATCATTTTACCCACTACTGAGGTCAGGCTGACTGGTCTATAATTCCCTGTTTTCTCTCTCCCTCCTTTTTTAAAAAGTGGGGTTACATTGGCTACCCTCCACTCCATAGGAACTGATCCAGAGTCAATGGAATGTTGGAAAATGACTGTCAATGCATCCGCTATTTCCAGGCCACCTCCTTAAGTACTCTGGGATGCAGTCCATCAGGCCCTGGGGATTTATCGGCCTTCAATCCCATCAATTTCCCCAACACAATTTCCCGACTAATAAAGATTTCCCTCAGTTCCTCCTCCTTACTAGACCCTCTGACCCCTTTTATATCCGGAAGGTTGTTTGTGTCCTCCTTAGTGAATACTGAACCAAAGTACTTGTTCAATTGGTCTGCCATTTCTTTGTTCCCCGTTATGACTTCCCCTGATTCTGACTGCAGGGGACCTACGTTTGTCTTTACTAACCTTTTTCTCTTTACATATCTATAGAAACTTTTGCAATCCGCCTTAATGTTCCCTGCAAGCTTCTTCTCGTACTCCATTTTCCCCGCCCTAATCAAACCCTTTGTCCTCCTCTGCTGAGTTCTAAATTTCTCCCAGTCCCCGGGTTCGCTGCTATTTCTGGCCAATTTGTATGCCACTTCCTTGGCTTTAATACTATCCCTGATTTCCCTTGATAGCCACGGTTGAGCCACCTTCCCTTTTTTATTTTTACGCCAGATAAAAGTACATATAAGAACATTAGAAATAGGAGCAGGAGTAGGTCATACAGCCCCTCGAGCCTGCTCTTCCATTCAATAAGATCATGGCTGATCTGATCATGGACTCAGCTCCACTTCCCCGCCCGCTCCCCATAACCCTTTATCCCCTTATCGTTTAAGAAACTGTCTATTTCTGCCTTAAATGTATTTAATGTCCCAGCTTCTCTGAGGCAGCGAATTCCACAGATTTACAACCCTCTGAGAGAAGAAATTTCTCCTCATCTCAGTTTTAAATGGGCGGCCCCTTATTCTAAGATCATGCCCTCTCGTTCTAGTCTCCCCCATCAGTGGAAACATCCTCTCTGCATCCACCTTGTCAAGCCCCCTCATAATCTTATATGTTTCAACCAGATCACCTCACATTCTTCTGAATTCCAATGAGTTGAGGCCCAACCTCCTCAACCTTTCCTCATAAGTCAACTCCCTCATCCCCAGAATCAACCGAGTGAACCTTCTCTGAACTGCCTCCAAAGCAAGTATATCCTTTCGTAAATATGGAAACCAAAACTGCACGCAGTATTCCAGGTGTGGCCTCACCAATGCCTCATATAGCTGCAGCAAGACTTCCCTGCTTTTCGACTCCATCCCCTTCGCAATAAAGGCCAAGATTCCATTCGCCTTCCTGATCACTTGCTGTACCTGCATACTAACCTTTTGTGTTTTATGCACAAGGACCCCCAGGTCCCGCTGTACTACAGCACTTTGTAATCTTTCTCCATTTAAATAATAACTTGCTCTTTGATTTTTTTCTGCCAAAGTGCATGACCTCACACTTTCCCACATTATGCTCCTTCTGCCAAATTGTTGCCCACTCACTGAGCCTGTCTATGTCCTTTTGCAGATTTTTTGTGTGCTCCTCACACATTGCTTTTCCTCCCATCTTTGTATCCAGCAAACTTGGCTACGTTACACTCGGTCCTCTCTTCCAATTCGTTGATATGGATTGTAAATAGTTGGGGTCCCAGCACTGATCCCTGTGGCACCCCACTAGTTACTGATTGCCAACCTGAGAATGAACCATTTATCTCGATTCTCTGTTTTCTGTTAGTTAGCCAATCCTCTATCCATGCTAATATATTACCCCCAACCCCGGGAACTTTTATCTTGTGCAGTAACCTTTTCTGTGGCACCTTGTCAAATGCCTTCTGGAAGTCCAAGTACACCACATCCACTGGTTCCCCTTTATCCACCCTGTTCGTTACATCCTCAAAGAACTCCAGCAAATTTGTCAAACATGACTTCCCCTTCATCAATCCATGCCGACTTTGCCTGACCGAGTTATGCTTTTCCAAATGTCCTGGTATTGCTTCTTTAACAATGGACACCAACATTTTCCCAACCACAGTTCAGCTAACTGTTCTATAGTTTCCTGCTTTTTGTCTGCCTTCTGTCTCAAATACGGGTGTTACATTTGCAGTTTTCTGACCTGCTGGGAGCTTTACTCTGTATCTAATCCCGTGCTGTACCTGCCCTGGGAGTGTTTGATGGGACAGTGTAGAGGGAGCTTTACTCTGTCTCTCGCCCATGCTGTACCTGCCCTGGGAGTGTTTGATGGGACAGTGCAGAAAGGAGCTTTACTCTGTATCCAACCCAGTGCTGTACCTGCCCTGGGAGTGTTTGATGGACAGTGTAGAGGGAGCTTTACTCTGTATCTAGCCCATGCTGTACCTGCCCTGGGAGTGGTGATGTGAACCTACCTGTGTCCATTCTCATTATCCGTGAAGACGTTGGATCTTCTCCCCTGTTTGGACCTTTAGCCATGGTGGTGACAGGTGTTCCCAGATTCTGATGCTCTGTCATAAATATATTCATAGGAGTGTTAGAGGGATATATTAAATTGAGAAGGAGAAGGTTGCCTTGTTGAACATGATACCCAGTCCCTCCTCCCCCATCAGTACAACAGCGGTTAGCTCTGGGATCGAGCATTTCCCGAGTGTTACGATCAAGTCTCCACATCAGGTGTGACACAGACAGCTGCCCAGTGAAATCCAGTGAGTCCCGCTGATCTCCACAACCCAGTTCCAGACGGGCTCCCGTCGGCCGAGACTGCGCACTGGGGGCGCCCATTGGTGAGATTTACTCAGTACAGGCCCAAACCAGCTTTATTCCTGAGGTAGGGAATATTCTGCTGGGAAATGCGGAGTGGGTGATCATTGATCAATTAAATAATCCTTCACTTGGTTTTATACAATCTGGCGGTATTGTATTATCTTTATTCACAGATTTGTGTTTAACATTTTTAATTTGTTGAGTTGTGATGTTAAATTTTGGCATTTTATGAATATTATATCTATCCACATACACAATATAAAGCTGGATGTAATTGCTCTGGTCTCTATGGGCAGTGACAATGTCCGTGTGTTCATGGAGATGTGACCTGGTTGCTGCTTCTATTTGAATATATTGACTGTATCTCTCATGGTGTCAGCACCTGACCAATGAGCACTGTAGGAGGTGAGGACATTTCCCACTGTTCCACTGATATTAACACTAATGTAGAATGAATTGTGTACCTTCAGTCAGGGGATACATAACATTGATTTGTTTCATTATCATTAGATGTCTTACAATCTCAAAACACCATAAATATAGAATTGGTAGATTTAGCTGCTGTATTACAATCACAATTCTCCACTTGTACGTGTGCAGACACACACTCACCCACGTTATCTGTCATCATCCCTTCCTTTCCCCACTCTGGAAATGCAAGCGATTCAGTCTCGGATCAGTAATTTCTCCAAACAGAAGTTGAAGTTATTCTCCGGCATTAATTTGTGAGCAGTTAGTAAATGGGCAGCAGGGTTTTGGATGAGTGCAAGTTTATGGAGGGTGTAAGAAGGGAGGCCGGCCAGGAGAACGTTGGAACAGTCAAGTCTAGAGGTTGCAAAGGCAGAGATAAGGGTTTCAGCAACAGATGGTTCATCTGCTGTTGTTCCTCAGTCTGCAACCCCATTAACTTCCAGCTGTAGGCCTTCTCTATCACTCCATCATTTACCAGCGATCTAATTATGTGAGACAGAAAATGAGATAAATATTGATAAAGTGACGCAGACTGGGACTCTCTCTGACCTTTCTCTCCAGTCCATCCCCTGGACCAGTGTGTACCTGAGTCAATGGGACTCTCTCTGACCTTTCTCTCCAGTCCATCCCCAGGACCAGTGTGTATCTGAGTCAATGCGACTCTCTCTGACCTTTCTCTCCAGGACCAGTATGTACCTGAGTCAATGGGACTCTCTCTGACCTTTCTCTCCAGGACCAGTATGTACCTGAGTCAATGGGACTCTCTCTGACCTTTCTCTCCAGGACCAGTATGTACCTGAGTCAATGAGACTCTCTCTGACCTTTCTCCCCAGGACCAGTGTGTACCTGAGTCAATGGGACTCTCTCTGACTTTTCTCCCCAGGACCAGTGTGTATCTGAGTCAATGGGACTCTCTCTGACCTTTCTCTCCAGGACCAGTATGTACCTGAGTCAATGGGACTCTCTCTGACCTTTCTCTCCAGTCCATCCCCAGGACCAGTGTGCACCTGAGTCAATGGGACTCTCTCTGACCTTTCTCTCCAGTCCATCCCCTGGACCAGTGTGGAACTGAGTCAATGGGACTCTCTCTGACCTTTCTCTCCAGTCCATCCCCAGGACCAGTGTGTACCTGAGTCAATGGGACTCTCTCTGACCTTTCTCCCCAGGACCAGTGTGTACCTGAGTCAATGGGACTCTCTCTGACCTTTCTCTCCAGGACCAGTACCTGAGTCAATGGGACTCTCTCTGACCTTTCTCTCCAGGACCAGTATGTACCTGAGTCAATGGGACTCTCTCTGACCTTTCTCTCCAGTCCATCCCCTGGACCAGTGTGTACCTGAGACAATGGGACTCTCTCTGACCTTTCTCTCCAGTCCATCCCCTGGACCAGTGTGTACCTGAGTCAATGGGACTCTCTCTGACCTTTCTCTCCAGTCCATCCCCAGGACCAGTGTGTATCTGAGTCAATGGGACTCTCTCTGACCTTTCTCCCCAGGACCAGTGTGTACCTGAGTCAATGGGACTCTCTCTGACCTTTCTCCCCAGGACCAGTGTGTATCTGAGTCAATGGGACTCTCTCTGACCTTTCTCTCCAGGACCAGTATGTACCTGAGTCAATGGGACTCTCTCTGACCTTTCTCTCCAGTCCATCCCCTGGACCAGTGTGTACCTGAGTCAATGGGACTCTCTCTGACCTTTCTCTCCAGTCCATCCCCTGGACCAGTGTGTACCTGAGTCAATGGGACTCTCTCTGACCTTTCTCTCCAGTCCATCCCCAGGACCAGTGTGTACCTGAGTCAATGGGACTCTCTCTGACCTTTCTCTCCAGTCCATCCCCTGGACCAGTGTGTACCTGAGTCAATGGGACACTCTCTGACCTTTGCCCCCCAGGACCAGTGTGTATCTGAGTCAATGGGACTCTCTCTGACCTTTCTCTCCAGTCCATCCCCTGGACCAGTGTGTACCTGAGTCAATGGGACACTCTCTGACCTTTGCCCCCCAGGACCAGTGTGTATCTGAGTCAATGGGACTCTCTCTGACCTTTGCCCCCCAGGACCAGTGTGTACCTGAGTCAATGGGACTCTCTCTGACCTTTGCCCCCCAGGACCAGTGTGTACCTGAGTCAATGGGACTTACTCTGACCTTTGCCCCCCAGGACCAGTGTGTACCTGAGTCAATGGGACTCTCTCTGACCTTTGCCCCCCAGGACCAGTGTGTATCTGAGTCAATGGGACTCTCTCTGACCTTTGCCCCCAGGACCAGTGTGTATCTGAGTCAATGGGACTCTCTCTGACCTTTGCCCCCCAGGACCAGTGTGTACCTGAGTCAATGGGACTCTCTCTGACCTTTGCCCCCCAGGACCAGTGTGTACCTGAGTCAATGGGACTCTCTCTGACCTTTGCCCCCCCAGGACCAGTGTGTACCTGAGTCAATGGGACTCTCTCTGACCTTGCTCCCCCAGGACCAGTGTGTACCTGAGTCAATGGGACTCTCTCTGACCTTTGCCCCCCCAGGACCAGTGTGTACCTGAGTCAATGGGACTCTCTCTGACCTTGCTCCCCCAGGACCAGTGTGTACCTGAGTCAATGGGACTCTCTCTGACCTTTGCCCCCCCAGGACCAGTGTGTACCTGAGTCAATGGGACTCTCTCTGACCTTGCTCCCCTGTCGATCGATGGACGCTCTGTGAATCGGAAGAGTTCTCTGTGTTTGGTGCTCTCACAATCCTGGGCTGGTCCACCTGCTGTTGTTCCTCAGTCTACAATCCCGGTTTACTTCCAGCTGCGGCCCTTTCTCAGTCGCTCCTCCATTCACCGGGATATCTGATGATGGCAGGGCAGAAAATGAGCAGAATATTGACGGTGTGAAGCCGCGTGTGACGTGAAGCTGCCCTGGAGTTACTGGTGGAAAGACAAGATTGAAGTAGAAATAAGTGCAGAGTGTGCAGTCAGAGACTCCTCATATACCGGCCGTGCATCTTCCAGCAGGAGCTGACATATTGGGGAGAATGAAGCTGAGGAAAGAGTGCTGTATATTGTCACTCAATCTTCCAGCTGCACTGCCCCCAGCAGCAGGTCAAGGGCCGTGGCCCTGAATGTCAGGCCAATGACAATGATCTTCCCTCAGCTCCATTCTCTCTCTGTCCCCCCACACACACTGCCTGAGCTCTCAGGCTGACTGTTCCCAGCACCTTGTCTCTTTATTCTCTCACATTGCAGCATTCCCGCTGCTGGGCTCAGGGGCTGTGTGGGCGGGGCCCTGACCTCACACACGGTGGGCGGGGCCATGTCCCGCGCGCTGCCGGGCTCGCGGCGTGACCGTTCAACCGCCGCACGGTTCAAATCAGGAGCCACGTGACCCCCCCCCCACTCCCCGCCCCGCGCGCGCTTCCTTCTGCAGTCCTCTGGGCGGAGCTCTGTGGGGGAGCGGCATTGCGATTGGTGCAAGGGGCTGTCACTCTCCCGTGTGCAGCCAGTAGGACGGCAGCACTCAGCCAGTGGGGGGAAGGGAATGGGACAGTGACGGGGCTGGAACAGCGGGGACAATGGCGCAGCTCCGTCTGCCGGCCTCAACATGCGGCAGTGTCAGGTCTGAGGCTTTCTATCACACACCCAGGGACTGTAAACTAACAGTAAGGGGCTGTAACTGAGCGGGGAAAGCGGGCCGCTTACTGTCAGCATCACATCCCGGGGAATGTGCTGAGCCGGCTCACAATACAGGGCCCGGTCCGGGGATGGAGGGCGGGGGCTCAGTCTGCAGCCGGCGGAGAAAGTGGCGCATTTCCGGCCGCACCGCTCACAGTGTGCAATCTCAGGCGGGGGGCCGGGATTTTACTGTCAGGGCAAACACCGAACTTAACACAGGCCCGGAGCTGGGGGTTTGGGACATGTGGGAGTTAGTGAAACTATCAGTGGGCCCAGACACTGTGTAACCCGGGGGTGGGCCCAGTGAGATCAGACACTGTGTAACCCGGGGGTGGGCCCAGTGAGATCAGACAGTGTGTAACCCGGGGGTGGGCCCAGTGAGATCAGACAGTGTGTAACCCGGGGGTGGGCCCAGTGAGATCAGACACTGTGTAACCCGGGGGTGGGCCCAGTGAGATCAGACACTGTGTAACCCGGGGGTGGGCCCAGTGAGATCAGACAGTGTGTAACCCGGGGGTGGGCCCAGTGAGATCAGACACTGTGTAACCCGGGGGTGGGCCCAGTGAGATCAGACAGTGTGTAACCCGGGGGTGGGCCCAGTGAGATCAGACACTGTGTAACCCGAGGGTGGGCCCAGTGAGATCAGACAGTGTGTAACCTGGGGGTGGGCCCAGTGAGATCAGACAGTGTGTAACCCGGGGGTGGGCCCAGTAAGATCAGACCGTGTGTAACCTGGGGAGGATGGGCTATGTCAGATCACACAGCGCCGGTTTGTCTAAACAATAGACAGTAAATTCCGCAGTTTTGTCAACAACTCTGGTGATTTGTGTGATGCTTCAGTGAGCTTGCCGGGGATCTGAGGCAAATGACAAAATCCGACAGAAATACTCAACCCTGAACTTTCAGTATTATTAAGTGTTAGAAATGTATACATTACATTCGACTTCACACCGTTAATATTTGTCTCATTTTCTGCCCTGCCATAATTAGACCTCCTGGTGTATGACGGAGTGATTGAGATGTTCCAGAGGTGGAAGTAAACAGGGATTGTAGACTGATGAACAACAGCAGGTGGACCAGCCCAGGATTGTGAGCGCACCAAACACAGAGAACTCTTCTGATTCAAGGAGCTTCCATAGATCAACAGGGGCGAAAGGTCAGAGAGAGTCCCATTGACTCAGACACACACTGGTGCTGGGGGGAAAGGTCAGAGAGAGTCCCATTGACTCAGACACACACTGGTGCTGGGGGCAAAGGTCAGAGAAAGTCCCATTGACTCAGGTACACACTGGAGATGGACTGGGGAGAAAGGTCAGAGAGAGTCCCATTGACTCAGATACACACTGGAGATGGACTGGGGGGAAAGGTCAGAGAGAGTCCCATTGACTCAGACACACACTGGTCCTGTCGGCAGTACACAAAGATTATAAAGTAAGGCAGGAAATGATGAGACTGGAAAAGTCTGACCACCGAGCATAATTATCCAGCAGGAGGTCGTGCAGTGGAACATGAAATAAGATCAGTTTCTGTCTCTGAACACACAGTCACATTGAATTGTGTGTTTTTAGAGTAAATAAAGTATCACAGTATTGAGGTTAGTGCAGTAGATGTGTGTATGAACTTTCAAAAGCCAGTGTGTAACCCGGGGTGGGCCCAGTGAGATCAGACAGTGTGTAACCCGGGGGTGGGCCCAGTGAGATCAGACAGTGTGTAACCCGGGGGTGGGCCCAGTGAGATCAGACAGTGTGTAACCCGGGGGTGGGCCCAGTGAGATCAGACAGTGTGTAACCCGGGGGTGGGCCCAGTGAGATCAGACACTGTGTAACCCGGGGGTGGGCCCAGTGAGATCAGACAGTGTGTAACCCTGGGGTGGGCCCAGTGAGATCAGACAGTGTGTAACCCGGGGGTGGGCCCAGTGAGATCAGACAGTGTGTAACCCGGGGGTGGGCCCAGTGAGATCAGACAGTGTGTAACCCGGGGGTGGGCCCAGTGAGATCAGACAGTGTGTAACCCGGGGGTGGGCCCAGTGAGATCGGACAGTGTGTAACCCGGGGGTGGACTCAGTGAGATCAGAAAGTGTGTAACCCGGGGGTGGGCCCAGTGAGATCAGACAGTGTGTAACCCGGGGGTGGGCCCAGTGAGATCAGACAGTGTGTAACCCGGGGGTGGGCCCAGTGAGATCAGACAGTGTGTAACCCGAGGGTGGGCCCAGTGAGATCAGACAGTGTGTAACCCGGGGGTGGACCCAGTGTGATCAGACAGTGTGTAACCCGGGGGTGGGCCCAGTGAGATCAGACACTGTGTAACCCGGGGGTGGGCCCAGTGAGATCAGACAGTGTGTAACCCGGGGGTGGGCCCAGTGAGATCAGAAAGTGTGTAACCCGGGGGTGGGCCCAGTGAGATCAGACACTGTGTAACCCGGGGGTGGGCCCAGTGAGATCAGACAGTGTGTAACCCGGGGGTGGGCCCAGTGAGATCAGACAGTGTGTAACCCGGGGGTGGGCCCAGTGAGATCAGACAGTGTGTAACCTGGGGGTGGGCCCAGTGAGATCAGACACTGTGTAACCCGGGGGTGGGCCCAGTGAGATCAGACACTGTGTAACCCGGGGGTGGGCCCAGTGAGATCAGACAGTGTGTAACCCGGGGGTGGGCCCAGTGAGATCAGACAGTGTGTAACCCGGGGGTGGGCCCAGTGAGATCAGACCGTGTGTAACCCGGGGGTGGGCCCAGTGAGATCAGACACTGTGTAACCCGGGGGTGGGCCCAGTGAGATCAGACAGTGTGTAACCCGGGGAGGATGGGCTATGTCAGATCACACAGCGCCGGTTTGTCTAAAAAATAGACAGTAAATTCCGCAGTTTTGTCAACAACTCTGGTGATTTGTGTGATGCTTCAGTGAGCTTGCTGGGGATCTGAGGCAAATGACAAAATCCTACAGAAATACTCAACCCTGAACTTTCAGTATTATTAAGCGTTAGAAATGTACACATTACATTCGACTTCACACCGTTAATATTTGTCTCATTTTCTGCCCTGCCATAATTAGACCTCCTGGTGTATGACGGAGTGATTGAGATGTTCCAGAGGTGGAAGTAAACCGGGATTGTAGACTGAGGAACAACAGCAGGTGGACCAGCCCAGGATTGTGAGAGCACCAAAGACAGAGACCTCTTCTGATTCACAAAGCTTCCATGGATCCACAGGGGAGAAAGGTCAGAGAGAGTCCCATGACTCAGACACACACTGGTCCTGGGGGGAAAGGTCAGAGAGAGTCCCATTGACTCTCACACACACTTGTCCTGGGGGGAAAGGTCAGAGAGAGTCCCATTGACTCAGATACACACTGGTCCTGTAGACAGTACACAAAGATTAAAGGTAAGGCAGGAAATGATGAGAATGAGATTGGGAGAGTCTGACCACCGAGCACAATTATCCAGCAGGAGGTCCTGCAGTGGGACATGAAATAAGATCAGTTTCTGTCTCTGAACACAGTCACATTGAATTGTGTGTTTTTAGAGTAAATGAGGTCTCAGTGTTGAGGTTAGTGCAGTAGATGTGTTGTTAATGAACTTTCAAAAGCCATTTGATAAAGTATCACATAATGGACTTGTTTGTAACGTTGAAGCACGTGGTGTTAAAGGGACAGTGGTAACTTGGATATGTAATTAGCTGAGAGCAGTGTGTTTTTCTGACTGTGGAGAAGTATGCATTGGGTCAACCAGGTGTCGCAATTGTGACCGTTTCTTTTCTGTTTATATTCGAAATGACCAGGCCTTCGCTGTAGGGAGTGGACCTTCGAGAAACTTGATTGTAGTAAATGGTGAGCAGGTGAGCAGGATAGCAGCAGACTTTAGAAAGGCACAGACAGAGACTGGTGAACTGGACTGAAACATGGCAGATGCAATTTATTATAGCTCAGTGTGAAGTGAGACACTTTGGGAAGAACAACATGGAGAGGCAGTATAATGCAAACGGGACTATTTTGAGGGGATGTTAGAGCAGAGAGACCTGGGGATGAATATTCACAAATGTTTGAAGATGGAAGGGTAAGCTGATGAGGCATTTAAGAGAGTGTGTGGGATCCTTCGCATTGTAAATGGGCACTGAATATAAAAACACGGAGTTCAATGCTAACCCATTACACATCAGTAGTGAGGCTGGAGTATTGTGTACAATTCTGAGCAGCACACACTCGGAAGAATGCCAAGGCGTTGGCGAGGGTACAGAGGAGGTTTACCAGGATGATACCCAAGGCGGGGTTTGCCCCTTCGGCCGTCTGCTGTGTGAGTGACGGTGAGGAACATGAGGGTTGCCTGGGTTACTGGGGTGGGTCCGATATGTGAGTGACTGAGGAATAGGAGGGTTACCGGGGCGGGGCAGGTATGTGAGGAACAGGAGGGTTGCCCGGGTTGCCGGGCCCGCTCTCTCACTGGGGGAGCGGGGCTGTGTTGAGCTGACGGACTGAGAGCGGGCGGCTCAGCCCCAGACTTTGTATCGCACACGGGCTGGAACAGCGGGGACAATGGCGCTGCTCCGTCTGCCGGCCTCAACATGCGGCAGTGTCAGGTCTGAGGCTTTCTGTCACACACCCAGGGACTGTAAACTAACAGTAAGGGGCTGTAACTGAGCGGGGAAAGCGGGCCGCTTACTGTCAGCATCACATCCCGGGGAATGTGCTGAGCCGGCTCACAATACAGGGCCCGGTCCGGGGATGGAGGGCGGGGGCTCAGTCTGCAGCCGGCGGAGAAAGTGGCGCATTTCCGGCCGCACCGCTCACAGTGTGCAATCTCAGGCGGGGGGCCGGGATTTTACTGTGAGGGCAAACACCGAACTTAACACAGGCCCGGAGCTGGGGGTTTGGGACATGTGGGAGTTAGTGAAACTATCAGTGGGCCCAGACACTGTGTAACCCGGGGGTGGGCCCAGTGAGATCAGACAGTGTGTAACCCGGGGGTGGGCCCAGTGAGATCAGACAGTGTGTAACCCGGGGGTGGGCCCAGTGAGATCAGACACTGTGTAACCCGGGGGTGGGCCCAGTGAGATCAGACAGCGTGTAACCCGGGGGTGGGCCCAGTGAGATCAGACAGTGTGTAACCCGGGGGTGGGCCCAGTGAGATCAGACAGTGTGTAACCCGGGGGTGGGCCCAGTGAGATCAGACAGTGTGTAACCCGGGGATGGGCCCAGTGAGATCAGACAGTGTGTAACCCGGGGGCCCAGTGAGATCAGACAGTGTGTAACCCGGGGGTGGGCCCAGTGAGATCAGACAGTGTGTAACCCGGGGGCCCAGTGAGATCAGACACTGTGTCACCCGGGGGTGGGCCCAGTGAGATCAGACAGTGTGTAACCTGGGGGTGGGCCCAGTGAGATCAGACACTGTGTAACCCGGGGGTGGGCCCAGTGAGATCAGACAGTGTGTAACCTGGGGGTGGGCCCAGTGAGATCAGACACTGTGTAACCTGGGGGTGGGCCCAGTGAGATCAGACACTGTGTAACCCGGGGGCCCAGTGAGGTCAAACAGCTGATCTTTGACCTTAAGTCCACGTTCCCACCAATCTCTGTATCCCTTGATTCCCCTCGATTCCAAATATTTATCTGTCTCGGCCTTCAATATATGCTCAACGACTCCGCATCCACAGCCCTTTGGGTAGAGAATTGCAAAGAATCACAACCCTTTGATTGAAGGAATTCCTCCTCATCTTAGTCTTAAGTGGCCGACCCTTTATCCTGGGACTATGCCCCCTCGTTCTATACTCACCAGCCAGGGAAACAATCTCTCAGCATCTACCCTGTCAATCCACCACGTATCTTGTATGTTTCAATTACATCACATCTCCTCCTTCTAACCTCCACAGAGTATAGGTCCAGTCTACTCGATCCCTCCTCCTAGGACAACTTTCTCATCCCAGGGATCCATGTAGTGAACCTTCATTGCACCGCCTCTATGGCACGTATATCCTTTCTCAGCTCATGAGACCAAAATTGTTCACAGTACTCCAGTGTAATCTCACCCAAGCCATCTGCCACCTTATTGCCCACACTCACTTAACCTGTCTATATCTCTTTGCAGGCTCTTTGTGTCCACCTGACAACTTTCCCACCTAGCTTTGTATCGGCAACAAATTTGGATCCATTGCACTCATCCATTCATCTCGGTCATTAATATCAATTGTAAATAGCTGAGGCCCAAACACTGATCTCTAAATATCCAACTGTCAATAAATAATCTTACAGTTCTGAACTGGATGCTGGGTTGTACTTAGTTATTTCCTATCAGAAAAATCCATTTCTGAATTTGGCAATGGCAGTTGAATTAAATGATTATCATTTTGTGATAAAATGATACGTAAACTTTATTTTAATATAGATTTGTAAATTTACTTCCAATTAATTATTTTGTGTTGTGAGAGTAACGTTTCTCGTTGGTCACACAATGCAGGTAATGTAGACGTATATAATTCATTAACAGTAACGGGTTTAGATGGTTTAAGACAAGTAGATTTTCAGAGGTGACGGGGTCTATTTCCAACAATTCTACTATTTTACCGATGTATTTCTGAAGATGCGGCATTGCTTAATGCTCTGTACAGCCGGAACTGACAGTGCATTCAGTAAATCCAGTGTCGGGTCGAGTGGTGTAACAGTCTGTTATTGGAATCGCAGCTTCATGGTCAGAAACATTATCTGTATGTACAGGGTTAATGTTCTTAACTAAACTCAGAACATGTGATGGTGGTTTTGTTATTTCCGTTTTCAGTTACTTTTTGGTGAGCGATTTCCTCTATCACCAGGGTAACAATCTATCAGATCTCAGGACAAGAGGCGTTGGCACAATTTATAACTGAAAGACCGTGCAACATTCAGTGTAAACTCTGTCTATGTATTCGGCAGTCCAGGAGTCGGAACCTGTTGTTTCTGAGCAGTCAGTTATATCGATACACATCATGCGTAAGACTTCCTCTTGCCCGAGTTTAATACTACTTTTCCAAAATCGGTGTCGTCTGACTCAATACATGTTGAATAGAAAATCTTGCTCCTCATGTTGTTCAGTTATGAGCACCGCCCCTCATGGAAGATCAATTGTCCTTGGAGCAAGTTTATCGGAATGATACCGGAGCTTAAAGCTTCAAATATGAGGGCAGGTTGCGTCGACCAGGCTTGTATTCTGCTGAATATAGATGACCAAGGGGGATCTAATTGAGCTGTTTAAGATGATTAAATGATTTAGTGGGGTAGATAGATTGAAACAATTCTTCCTCTGTTGGAGGAGTCCAGCACAATGAGACATGACAAGTAAAGAAACAAAAGATAAATCTAGAAATGGTGTCAATGTGAATAGCAGAAACATCAACTGCTGCCATCTGAAAAAATAAACTCCGAGGTTATGGTCTGAAATTGTTGAACTGGATGTTGAATCCAGAAGGCTGTAAAGTGCCGAAACGAAAGATGAGGTGCTGTTCCTCCAGCTTAGGTTGAGCGTTTGTTGGAACAGTGGAGGAGACTGAAGACCGAGGGGTCAGTGTGGGAGTGGAGTGGTGCCTTAAAATGACAGGCAACCAGCCCCCTCCCTCATCTCTTATTCCGGTACATTGATGACTATCGGTGCCGTTTCCTGTTCTTGTCCTGAACTAGAACATTTCATTGACTTTGCTTCCAATTTCCACACTTCCTGCACATGCACATGGTCCATCTCTGACTCTTCCCTTCCTCATGAAAACAGAAGAAGTAGGAGCTGTCGTCGGCCATTTGGCCCTTCGAGCCTGCTCCACCATTCAATAACAACCTGTATTTATATAGCACCTTTAATGTAGTGAAACGTCCCAAAGCACTTCACAGGAGTATTCTGAAATAAAACATTTGACACCAAGCCTCATAAGGAGAAATTAGGGCAGGTGACCAAAAGCTTGGTCGAAGAGTTAGGTTGTAAGGAGCATCTTTAAAGAGGAAAGAGAGGTAGAGAGGCGGAAAGGTTTAGGCAGGGAATTCCAGAGCTTAGGGCCTAGGCAACAGAAGGCACGGCCACCAATGTTGAGCGATTATAATCAGGGATGCTCAAGAGGGCAGTATTCGAGGACTGCACACATCTCTGGGAGGGGGTGGTGTTGTGTGGCTGGAGGAGATTAGAGATAGGGAGGAGTGAGGCCATGGAAGGATTTCAAAACAAGGATGAGAATTTTGAAATCGGGGCGTTGCTTAACCGGGCGCCATTGTAGGTCAGCGAACACATGGGTGATGGGTGAGCGGGACTTGGCGCAAATCAGGACACGGGCAGCCGAGTTTTCGATCACTTCTAGCTTACCTAGGTTCGAATGTCGGAAACCAGCCTGGAGTGCATTGACATAGTCAAATCTAGACGTGACATAGGCATTGATGAGGGCTTCGGCAGCAGATGATCTGAGGCAAGGGTGGAGACGGACGATGTTACGATGGTGGAAATAGGCGGTCTTAGTTATGCTTCGGAGATGTGGTCGAAAGCTCATTTCAGGGTCAAATATGACACCAAGGTTGCGAAGAGTGGTTAATCCTCAGACGGAAGTTGGGGAGAGGGATGGAGTCAGTAGCTAGGGAGTGGAGGTCGAGGCGGGAACCACAAACAATGGCTTTGATCTTCCCAATATTCAATTGGAGAAAATTTCTGCTCATCCAGAACTGGATGTCTGACAATTTGGAGACCCTGGCGGAGTGGGGAGAAGTGTTCGTGGAGTGGAGCTGGATGTCGTCAGCGGACATGTGGATGAGAAATTGGAGGAGGCCAAAGTTAGATCCTTGGGGCACACCAGAGGTAACGCTGCAGGGGTGGGAAGAGCAGCCGTTGCAGGTGATTCTCTGGCTATATTCGATAGATAAGAATGGAATCAGGCGAGCGCAGTCCCACCCAGCTGGACGACGGTGGAGTGGGGTTGGAGAAAGATAGAGTGGTGAACCGTGTCAAAGGCTGCAGACCAGTTAAGAGGGATGGTTTGCCTTCGTCACAGTCACGAAGGATGTCATTTTTGACTTTAATAAAAGCCGGTGCAGTACTGTGGCAGGTGTGTAAACTGGTTTGTGGGGATTCAAACATGGAATTGCCGGAAAGATGGGCAGGTATTTAGGAGGCGACAACATGTTCAAGGACTTTGGAGAGGAAAGGGAGGTTGGAGATGGGGTGACAGTTTGCAAGGACGGAGGGGTCTAGAGTTGTTTTTTGAGGAGAGGGGTGATGATGGCAGATTTGAGGGAGAGGGGGACAGTACCTGAGGAGAAAGAACCGGTAACAATGTCAGCTAACATGGGAGCCAGAAAAGGAAGTTGTGTGGTCAGCAGTTTAGTGAGAATAAGATCAAGGGAGCAGGGAGTGGGTCTCATGGACAGGTCATGAGAGGAGATCGGAGAGAAACTGGAGATAGATGTGAGTTCAGGGCTAGGGCAGAGGGGATCCTCGGGAAGTTTGGCTCGGTGGGCTCGGGGAAGGAAGAGGAGAGGCAGTGAACGGATGGTCTCAGTCTTAGAGACAAAGACGACCTCACACTTATTGTCGGAGGTGAGGGTGGAGACTGGGGAGAGGGGTTTAAAAAGACGGTTCGCAGTGGAGAATAGAAGCCGGGATTTATCTTTACATTTCAGAATGATTCTGGAATAGTGAGCAGTTTTGGCAGACGAGAGCAGGACCAAATAATGCTTTCTGTGGTCTCGCCGGATCTGCTGGTGAATGGCTAAACCAGTTGTCCTCCATAGCCTTTCAGGTCTGCGTCTCTTGGACTGACGGGAGTGAAGATCAGAGCTGTACCGGGGGAACGGCAAGGGTGAGAGAGTCAGTGTTTTAACAGGAACTAGGACATCATGGTGGTGGTGAGTGTTATTGAGCAAATCAGCAGCTGCAGAAATATCATGGTGAATGGAGGACCCAAGGCTGGACAGTTGGGATTTGATAAGTGCAGTTGTAAGTGAGTTGAGAGAGAGTTTTTCCCAGGGGCAGACACAGAAGGAGGTCGGAATGGGGGACGGTTGGAAGGCTTATGTGGGTGGTGAGTGATACAAGGAAGTGGTCAGAGAGACCTTATCTGTGATTGACACGATGGAGGGGTGGCTGTGAATATGGGTTGGGGAGTTTATGTGGAGGGAGAGATTAAGGGAGGATGGGAGGCTAGTGAACCCAGAGGAGAGAGTGCATGATGAATTGAAATGAATTGATATCACCGAGGATGAGAGGTCTTTCTGTGCAGAGGATGGAATGTAGTGAAGAAATATCGGGAATAACTTTTTTGGTACTGGGTGGATGATTGAGAGCAAGACTTTTAAATGAGAGATGTGAGGTGTAACAAGATCATGTCTGATCTCCGACCTCAACTCCACCTTCCCGCACTCTCTCCATATCCCTTAATTCGCTTTGTTTTTTAAAAAATTATCGATCTTTGTCTTGAATATACAACTGAGCATCCACAGCTTTCTGGGGTAGAGAATTCCAAAGATGCATAACCCTTTGAGTGAAGAAATGACTTCTCATCTCAGTCCTAAATCGGCAAACCCTTATTTTGAGACTGTGACCCCGTGTTCTGGATTCCCAGCCAGAGGAAACATCTTACCATTAACTGTCAAACCCCTTAAGAATTGTATATGTTTCAATGAGATCACCTCTCATTCTTCTCGAGAACTAGTCTACTCAGTCTCTCCTCATTGGACAATCCCCTGACACCATGAACCAGTCTAATGAACCTTAGTTATACTTCCTCTAATTCAAGTCTGTCTTTCCTTGGGTAAGGAGATCAGACTGTACACCATACTCCAGGTGTTGCCACACCAATGCCCTGTATAATTGTGGTAAGACTTCATTTCTCTTTTGTAACAAAAGCTAACACACCATTTGTTTCCTAATTGCTAGCTGTACCTGCATGTTAACATTCTGTGATTCATGTACAAGTCCACTCTGAATGCAAACATTTCCCAGTCTCTTGCCATTCCAAAACATATTCAACTTTTTGTTTTTCCCCACCAAAGTGGATAACTTCAACTTCCCCACTTTGTATTCCATTTGTCATGTTCTTGCCCACTCAATCAACCTGTCTATATCTCTCTGCAGCCTCTCTGCATCCTCCTTGCAGCTTACTTTCCCATCTAACATTGTTTCATCAGCAAACTTGGATATGTTATACTCAGTCCCTTCATCTAAGTCATTAATATTGATTGTAACTAGCTGAGGCCCAAGCACTGATGCTTAAGGTACCCCGCTAGTTACAGTCTGCCAACTCGAATAAGTCGAGTTGATTCGTAATCTCTGCTTTCTGTCTATTCACCAATCCTCAATCCATGCTCATATATTACCCCCAATCCCATGAGTCCTGATTTTGTGTGATCACCTCTTGTGTGGCACCTTATCGAATGCTTTTTGAAAATCCAAATACACCACATCCCCGTTAGCCATCCTACTAGTTACATCTTCAAAAAACTCAGCAGCTTTGTCAAACACAATTTCCCTTTCATCAAACCATGTTGACTTTGCCTTATAATATGATCTTCTAAGTGCCCTGTTACCACGTCCCTAATAATAGACTCTAGTATTGTGCCGACTACAATTGTCAGGCTAACTGGCCTATAGTTCCCTGTTTTCTCTATTCCTCCTTTCTGAAATAGCGGGTTTATGTTTGCTACCTTCCAAACCTTGGAAGCTGTTCTTACACAATTCCCTCGATTCTAGATTAATACCAGTGCATCCACTATCTCTTGTAAAATCCTAGGATGCAGGTCGTCGGGTCCAAGGGATTTGTCGTCACTTAGTCCCATTAATTTCTCCAGTACGATGTCTTTACTTATACTGATTTCTTTAAGTTCCTCATTCTCTCCAGACCCTTGGTTCCCCATTATTTCCAGAATGTTTTTCGTGTCTTGCTGTGAAGACAGATACGAAGTATTTGTTCAATGTCTGCCATTTCCTTATTGTTCATTATAATTTCTCCTGTCTCTGCCTCTAATGAGCCCATTTTCACGTTCACTAATCTCTTCCTATTTACATATCCATAGAAACATTTATAATATATTTTTATGTCTCTTGCTAATATACTCCATGTTCTTGTACCCAACCTGTTTACGGTGGCACGACAAGGTGAGAAGCCTGTTAAAAATGTGTGTGGGGTCTTTGGCTTTATTAATGGAGTAAAAAATCAAGAAGGTTATGTCAAATCTTTACAAACACTGGTTAGGCCTCATCTGGCGTGTTGTGTTCAATTCTGGACACCACACTGAAGGAAGGATTTCCAGGCCTTGGAGAGAGTGCGGAAGATATTTACTAGAAAGGTACCAGTGATGAGGGACTTTACACTCTGCTATAACCTGGAATGAAATGTTTTTCAGATAACAAATGAACAGAGATGCGGAAATCATCAAGCAAAAAAAGTCAGATTCAAGAACCTGCTCCTCGGGAAAGTGCTCAGGCTGCAGGAACCGGTATGTGTGAAGCGACTCCTTCTCCCGGAGCTTTATTAAACCTAAGAAATAGGAACAGGTGTTGGCCCTTTTTTTGACAGAAATGTTAATGGGGTAGAAATTGCTTTGTGTGTAGAATGGGCAGCGTTCTTTGAACACGCACAAAGTCACGTGGTCACAAGCAAAGCCTCAATGCGCCAGTCCCTTTAATTTAAATAAAATAAGTGGGTTGTCAGCACCACTTGCGCTGCGCATTGGCTGCTCGCAGAATGATGGACGTCAATTTCACCATTACTGGCGCCAAATAATGGCAACTTACAGCTCAAAGTGGAGGAGCACTTTGGCTGTAGGCAACTGTAAATGAAGATTGTGGCCAATGGCCGGCACAGCAGACCCCGCAAAGGCTGCCTGTTTCCGCACACTGATTCGAGGTTTTACAGGAGGTGGTCACCAGGAATAGGGACTTCTTCTGTCTACCAAGCGGCGATAAATATATCCAGGCAATCCGCGAGTGGGGAGAGGTGGCAGAACGTATCAGTGCCAGAAATATATCTCCATGACATGGCTACAATGCAGGAAGTTCAATACCCTCACACCGAATACCTAAAATAAACCAACTAACTATTTATATCATTACTCTCACCTGTTGTCCCAGCACACTCAACCCTTCCCTCCTCAATAACCAGAACTCTCCCCGATTCACTGCAAATTGCTATCTGTATATTCAGCCGTCCATTGGCAGCAACACCTTCTGATACAGGGAATACATTTTATACAATCTCTTAGAAAATTGTATTCCCGTCCCAGCCATTGTCTCGGATTGTTCACAATCTCAGTGTTGTGTGTGTCACCAAGCTGAGCTTCCGACCCGATCCACTCCTCACAAAGACCCCCAACTCCCTCCTCGGTAACATCGCCCATCATTCTCGCCCATGTGCTGCTGAAACCCTCACCCATGTTTTTATCCCTGTATGCTCGATGTTCCAATGCTCTCCAGGAAGACTTTTCTCCTTTCACCCACCGTAAACGTCAGTTCATCAAAACCCTGCTCAACGATCATTCCTGTCCTTGTGAACCAACAGTGTCTCCCGGTCCCCCAGCTCCTCCGACTTAAAACTCTCATCCACGTTTAAATCCATTCATGGTCTCGGCCCTCCCTGTCTCTGTAACATACTCGAGGCCTACAATCCCCCACCCCCAAGATCTCTCTGTTCCTCCGACTCTGGCCTCTTGTGAATTTCACCCTCTCTCACCCCAACCAGGTCACATCTCCATGGACACACGACAGCATCACTGCCCATAGAGACCAGAGGAATCACACCCAGCTGTATATTTTATATTGGACAGATATCATTTTCATAAAATACCAATCAACTCGTCTATAAATAAAATAATACAATGCTGTCAGACATTTATCAATGATCACCCACTCCACATTTCCCTGAAGAATATTCCCTACCTCAGGAATAAGGCTGGTTTGGGCCTGCACTGTGAGTAAATCTCATCAATGGGCGCTCCCAGTGCGCAGTCTCGGCCGACGGGAGCCCGTCTGGAACTGGGTTGTGGAGATCAGCGGGACTCACTGGATTTCACTGGGCAGCTGTCTGTGTCACACCTGATGTAGAGACTTGATCGTAACACTCGGGAAATGCTCGATCCCAGAGCTAACCGCTGTTGTACTGATGGGGGAGGAGGGACTGGGTATCATGTTTAACAAGGAAACGTTTTTCTTCTCACTTTAATATTTCCCTCTAACTCTCCTATTAATATTATATTTATTACAGAGCCTCAGGTGGTGGCAACACCTGTCCCCACCATGGCTGAAGGTCCAAACAGGGGAGAAGATCCGACACTTTACCTTACGGGGAGCAGGATGGACATGGGAGCTGCAGCACTGTTGGAACAGGAACACTTGGGTAGGGGTTTCCATGATGTTGACCCAGCGATGATAATGAACGACGATATATGTCCAAGTCGGGACGATGATAATGAACGACGATATATGTCCAAGTCGGGACGGTGGGTGACTTGGAGGGAAATGGGAGGCGATGGTGTTCCCAAGCACCTTGTGCTCTTCTGCTTCTGGGTTCTGTGATATATTAACTGAGACAGGAATTAGTATTGAACAGGACTCAGAGTGGAACAATCCTGATTATAACATTTTGAGGGGAATGAAAACATATTGGTGGATACTGGGGCCGGGTCAGTGGGGTATCGGTGTGGGGCCGGGTCAGTGGGGTATCGGTGTGGGGCCGGGTCAGTGGGGTATCGGTGTGGGGCCGGGTCAGTGGGGTATCGGTGTGGGGCTGGGTCAGTGGGGTATCGGTGTGGGGCCGGGTCAGTGGGGTATCAGTGTGGGGCCGGGTCAGTGGGGTATCGGTGTGGGGCTGGGTCAGTGGGGTATCGGTGTGGGGCCGGGTCAGTGGGGTATCGGTGTGGGGCCGGGTCAGTGGGGTATCGGTGTGGGGCTGGGTCAGTGGGGTATCGGTGTGGGGCCGGGTCAGTGGGGTGTTGGTGTGGGGCCGGGTCAGTGGGGTGTTGGTGTGGGGCCGGGTCAGTGGGGTATCGGTGTGGGGCCGGGTCAGTGGGGTATCGGTGTGGGGCTGGGTCAGTGGGGTATCGGTGTGGGGCCGGGTCAGTGGGGTATCAGTGTGGGGCCGGGTCAGTGGGGTATCGGTGTGGGGCTGGGTCAGTGGGGTATCGGTGTGGGGCCGGGTCAGTGGGGTATCGGTGTGGGGCCGGGTCAGTGGGGTATCGGTGTGGGGCTGGGTCAGTGGGGTATCGGTGTGGGGCCGGGTCAGTGGGGTGTTGGTGTGGGGCCGGGTCAGTGGGGTGTTGGTGTGGGGCCGGGTCAGTGGGGTATCGGTGTGGGGCCGGGTCAGTGGGGTATCGGTGTGGGGCCGGGTCAGTGGGGTATCGGTGTGGGGGCGGGTCGGTGGGGTATCGGTGTGGGGCCGGGTCAGTGGGGTATCGGGACCGGGTCGGTGGGGGGCTGCACTGGGCCTGTGTCGGTGGAACAGATGAACAGCAGCTTTGCTCCTTTCACCCACCGTAAACGTCAGTTCATCAAAACCCTGCTCACCGATCATTCCTGTCCTTGTGAACCTACAGTGTCTCCCGGACCCCCAGCTCCTCCGACTTAAAACTCTCATCCACGTTTAAACTCCATTCATGGTCTCGGCCCTCCCTGTCTCTGTAACATACTCGAGGCCTACAATCACCCACCACCAAGATCTCTCTGTTCCTCCGACTCTGGTATCTTGTACATTTCAACCTCTCTCACCCCAACCAGGTCACATCTCCATGGACACACGACAGCATCACTGCCCATAGAGACCAGAGGAATCACACTCATAGATTTTACATGTGGATAGATATCAAATTCATAAGATGTCAAAGCTCAACCAATCAACACAAATCTATAAATAATATAATACAATACGGCCAGACTGTAAAACCGAGTGCAGGATTATTGAATCCATCAATGATCACCCACTCCACATTTCCCTGCAGAATATTCCCTACCTCAGGAATAAGGCTGGTTTGGGCCTGCACTGAGTAAATCTCTCCAATGGGCGCTCCCAGTGTGCAGCCTCGGCCGACGGGAGCCCGTCTGGAACTGGGTTGTGGAGATCAGCGGGACTCACTGGATTTCACTGGGCAGCTGTCTGTGTCACACCTGATGTGGAGACTTGATCGTAACACTCGGGAAATGCTCGATCCCAGAGCTAACCGCTGTTGTACTGATGGGGGAGGAGGGACTGGCTATCATGTTTAACAAGGAAACATTCTCCTTCTCACTTTAATATTTACCTCTAACCCTCCTATTAATATTATATTTATTACAGAGCCTCAGGTGGTGGCAACACCTGTCACCACCATGGCTGAAGGTCCAAACTGGGGAGAAGATCCAACATCTTTACCAAGAATGAGAATGGTCACAGGTAGGTTCACAAAATGTATTGAAATATAATTTCTGTCCTGACAAAGGGTCTGGATTTCGAGCAAGAAGGTGCAGCTCCCACAGGAAGAGGGAACAGGACAGGGGCTGAGTCGAAAGAGGGAAGTGAGTGAGCATCTCGAGGGCACAGCAGTCACAGGTGGAGGGAGCCCCTGAGTACAGATACCTGGTATTGGTGAGTGTGAGGTGGATAGAGACAGTGACTCAGAGGGGGGCCTTCCTGAGCAACAGTGTGACACCAGGGTGGGGCGGGGGTGAGAGGCAGGTGGGGCACAGGAATAGGGCGTTTCTAAAGTCAGCAGAATAGACAGACTCTCGAATGGCGAGTTCCCCCCACCCCATCTCCCGCGAGAGAGGGAAGAACTTCCCGGAATGGGTCGGCCATCTCTGGGAAGGAAAGGAGAGCAGGAACTATCCATGGTCAGATCCATTAACACGGAAATAAATACAGTTATAAAGGAATTTAATCACCAGACTGAATAAAAACAAGTCCTCAAGGTGGTGATCTCTGGATTAGTTAGAACTGGGCTCTTCTGGAGTGAAATATAAGGCAGGTCAATGTGGGGCTGCAGGGCTGGAGCAGGATGGAAGGGTTCATGTTCCTGGGGCACGAGTGGGTTTCGGGGTTAAGGGAAGGGAAGGGAAGGGTTCATGTTCCTGGGACACTAGGGTGAGTTCAGGGAGAAGGGAAGGGAAGGGTTCATGTTCCTGGGGCACTAGGGTGAGTTCAGGGAGAAGGGATGGGATGGGTTCATGTTCCTGGGGCACAAGGGTGAGTTCAGGGAGAAGGGAAGGGAAGGGAAGGGTTCATGTTCCTGGGGCACAAGGGTGAGTTCAGGGAGAAGGGAAGGGAAGGGTTCATGTTCCTGAGGCACTAGGGTGAGTTCAGGGAGAAGGGAAGGGAAGGGTTCATGTTCCTGGGGCACTAGGGTGAGTTCAGGGAGAAGGGAAGGGACGGTCACGATCTGAACCGATGAACAACAATGGGTTTGCAGAAATGGTGAATGTGGCTGTGGCCAGGTGTATCAGCTGGTGACTGGTGGGTGGGAAATATCTGGATTTGAGAAGAGAGCGGAATTAATAAAACTGTTGGAACAGAAACGGATAATCAGGACATTCCGTGATTTTGACCCGGCGACAATGAATAATCGCTGATGTGTCCGGATAGTGTGTAACTTGGAGGTAACGGTGTTCCTGTGCACATTCTGCCCTTGTCCTTCTGGGTGATGTGGTCACCCATCTCTCAATGCATCTCTCAGATCTCCCGGCATGCTCTCCTCCCTCCAGATGAGAGAGATGAGGTCATGTATCCACGCCAACAGTGCCTCCCCGCCATATTTTAGCGCCTCAGCAGGGATTCCATCCGCACCCGTAACGTTGTTATTGTTAAGCTGTTTTATGGCTTTGCCTACCTCGTGCAATGTTGGAGTTTCACTGAGTTGATGGCCGGTCGCATGCTGCGGGATGGAATCGAGAACACTCAAGTCAAAGGCAGAGTCTCGATTGAGGAGTTCTTCAAAGTGCTCCTTCCATCGGGCCCTGACAGCCTCGGTGTCCTTGATGAGTGTTTCCCCGTTCTTGGCCAGGAGTGGGGTGGGACCTTGGGAGTTTGGACCGTAGGTGGCCTTGACTGCAGTGAAGAATCCTCGCATATCGTGGCTGTCAACCAGTCTCCTGTGCTTTCTCCATCCACCACCTGTTCTTTAGGTCCCGGGTTTTTTGTTGGACCTCAGCCTTCAGCCGTCTGTAATGTTGTTTTGCAGCTTCCAAGTTGGGCTGTTGCTTGAGGCTCAGAAGTGCTTTGCGCTTGCGATCTATTAGTTCTTCGATCTCCTGATCATTTTCATCAAACCAGTCCTGATGTTTTCTGGTTGAGTGACCAAGTGTCTCTTCACAGACACTGGTTATAGAGGCCTGGAGGGCAGAGCAAGCGTTATGGGGATTCAGCATCTTAGGGTCATCAAGGCACGCCAGATTGGCTGTGAGGCGCTGGCTGTATAGGGCTCTCTTAGCTGGGTCTCTAAGTGCCCTGGCATTAACATTTTTGTGGAACTGCTTCTGCTGTCCCCTCTGCTTTGGGGCTATGTTAATGTTGATGATGGATCGAATTAGACGGTCCGTCCAGCAGTTGTCAGCTCCTGTCATGGCGTGGGTGATGCGCACATCCTTGCGATCCCTGGCTCGGGCGATGACATAGTCAAGCAGGTGCCAGTGTTTGGAGCGAGGGTGTTGCCACGATGCCTTGTATTTGTCCCTCTGGCGGAACACGGTGTTGGTGATGAGAAGTTCATGTTCTAGACATTTTGTCAGGAGTAGGGTACCGCTGGAGTTGGCTTTCCCTACCCCCTCTCTGCCAATCACGCCGCCCCTGAGGGCTGTGTCTTTGCCGACCCTGACAATAAAATCACCCAGGAGGATCAATTTATCGCCCGTGGGGAAGCGGGACAAGGATGTCTCGAGGTTGGAATAAAATCCCTCTTTAGTCTCATCCGTTGCATCAAGTGTTGGGGCGTATGCACTGATGACTGTGGCACATTGGTTCCGAGATAGGGTGATACGGAGAGTCATGAGGCGTTCATTAACCCCACAGGGGGAGTCTTTCAGGCAGTCGACCAGCTCATTCTTGACGGCAAAGACGACTCCATGAAGGCGGCGTTCTGCCTCTGGTTTCCTTTTCCAGAAGAAGGTGTAACCTCCACCGTGTTCCTTCCCCTGCCCGCCGGGTCTCGCTTAGGGCGGCGATGTCAATGTCCAAACGTCCGAGTTCCCGGGCAACTATGGCGGTGCGGCGTTCTGGCCTGTTGCTGTTGGGATTGTCCGTGAGGGTCCTGACGTTCCAGGTCCCGAACTTCATACTGACCAAGTGGAAGATGCCAGTGCGTGAGTTCTTTTAACGTGGGGTGGCCGCTATACATCGGCAACCACACGGGCTTAGCTGTTCAAGGTCTTGGTCCAGTGGCAAGGGGGTCCAAGACAACTGGAGACCAGGCACAGCTCGATAAGCCCAATTGCCTCCAGCGAAGTGTTGGTCGCAAGCTCGGTGCCGGGTAGAGCCAAAGAGTTGTTAAAAGTCAAAGATACAGATTAATAATAGATATTTACAAGTATTTCGATCGAGAGTCTAAAATGTATATCTTTACTGTTCTCCCAAATTGTTTATTAAGTTTAAAAGTTTAAAAATTAATTAAAAGTTGTTTGGGGGTATAAGACGACACCACGCCTCGGTCCCTTCAGCCGGTTCAGCGCCGGCCTCGGAGTCCCTTTGGCGGATTGAGCACCGGCATTGGAGTCCCTTCAGCCGGTTCCACGTCCTCTGGTCCCTTTGGCCGGTTAGACGTCCCCCGAATCCGGTGCAGCGTCCTTTCCGCCCGGGATAGAAGCTGCTGGTACAGGGTTCCTTCAGCCAGGGACAGAAGCTGCTGGTACAGGGTCCCTTCAGCCAGGGACAGAAGCTGCTGGTACAGGGTCCCTTCAGCCAGGGACAGAAGCGGCTGGTACAGGGTCCCTTCGGCCAGGGACAGAAGCTGCTGGTACAGGGTCCCTTCGGCCAGGGACAGAAGCTGCTGGTACAGGGTCCCTTCAGCCAGGGACAGAAGCTGCTGGTACAGGGTCCCTTCAGCCAGGGACAGAAGCTGCTGGTACAGGGTCCCTTCAGCCAGGGACAGAAGCGGCTGGTACAGGGTCCCTTCGGCCAGGGACAGAAGCTGCTGGTACAGGGTCCCTTCGGCCAGGGACAGAAGCGGCTGGTACAGGGTCCCTTCAGCCAGGGACAGAAGCTGCTGGTACGAGGTCCCTTCAGCCAGGGACAGAAGCGGCTGGTACAGGGTCCCTTCAGCCAGGGACAGAAGCTGCTGGTACAGGGTCCCTTCAGCCAGGGACAGAAGCTGCTGGTACAGGGTCCCTTCAGCCAGGGACAGAAGCGGCTGGTACAGGGTCCCTTCAGCCAGGGACAGAAGCGGCTGGTACGGGGTCCCTTCAGCCAGGGACAGAAGCTGCTGGTACGGGGTCCCTTCAGCCAGGGACAGAAGCTGCTGGTACAGGGTCCCTTCAGCCAGGGACAGAAGCGGCTGGTACAGGGTCCCTTCAGCCAGGGACAGAAGCTGCTGGTACGGGGTCCCTTCGGCCAGGGACAGAAGCTGTTGAGTGTACTCCCACGACATACAAGGTCTCCGTCGGCGCCCAGACCCCTCCAGATCACCTCGTGGCAAGTACAGCGTGGGCAATACACTACACGACACTACACGAGGGGCAATACAATGCCGATTTCGTCCCCTACGGGGCACAACAGACATTATCTTTGCAGCGCGCCAGTTGCAGGAAAAATGCAGGGAGCAGCGCCAGGCCTTATACATGGCCTTTTTCGATCTTACAGAGACCTTTGACACTGTCAACCGTGAGGGTCTACGGAGTGTCCTCCTCCGTTTCGAATGCCCACAAAAGTTTGTCAACATCCTTCACCTGCTTCACGATGACGTGCAGGGCCGTGATCCAAAGAGGTGACATGATAGGTCCAAGTCAGCATGGATTTGTGAAAGGGAAATCATGCTTGACAAATCTTCTGGAATTTTTTGAGGATGTTTCCAGTAGAGTGGACAAGGGAGAACCAGTTGATGTGGTATATTTGGACTTTCAGAAGGCTTTCGACAAGGTCCCACACAAGCGATTAATGTGCAAAGCTAAAGCACATGGGATTGGGGTAGTGTGCTGACGTGGATTGAGAACTGGTTGGCAGACAGGGAGCAAAGAGTAGGAGTAAATGGGTACTTTTCACAGTGGCAGGCAGTGACTAGTGGGGTACCGCAAGGTTCTGTGCTGTGGCCCCAGCTGTTTACATTGTACATTAATGATTTAGACGAGGGGATTAAATGTGGTATCTCCAAATTTGCAGATGACACTAAGTTTGGTGGCAGTGTAAACTGCGGGGAGGATGCAATGAGGCTGCAGAGTGATTTGGATAGGTTAGGTGAGTGGGCAAATGCATGGCAGATGAAGTATAATGTGGATAAATGTGAGGTTATCCACTTTGGTGGTAAAAACAGAGAGACAGACTATTATCTGAATGGTGACAGATTAGGAAAAGGGGAGGTGCAATGAGACCTGGGTGTCATGTGTTAGATCTCTTAATTTCCAATGAAATACGAACTCCGATGGTAGTTCCAACTTTTTAATCTCGGCAGAGAGCAACAAACTTCTTGGCTTCAAGCCAGGTCTTTGTTCTAACTGAGACACATGGTCAAAATGGCTGTATTTTATACTTGGATCAATTTACAGAAAAGAACTCACCTTCTTTGACCTTATTGGCTCAATTGAAAGTCTTTTAACGTTTTATTGGCTCGCTACCCAAGGTCCGAAAATGTCAAGTTGATTGATGAGTTAATGCAACATGCTGAGCAGCACGTAGCAGCCTTGACTTGGGGGTCTGTGAATTTTCACAGTCTGTCGAAATGAGCCTGTTTGAATACTCTATCATCAGTCATTGAAGGTTGGCATGCAGGTACAGCAGGTGGTTAAGAAAGCAAATGGCATGTTGGCCTTCATAGCGAGGGGATTTGAGTACAGGGGCAGGGAGGTGTTACTACAGTTGTACAGGGCCTTGGTGAGGCCACACCTGGAGTATTGTGTACAGTTTCGGTCTCCGAACTTGAGGAAGGACATTCTTGCTATTGAGGGAGTGCAGCGAAGGTTCACCAGACTGATTCCCGGGATGTTTGGACTGACATATCAAGAAAGACTGGATCAACTGGGCTTGTATTCACTGGAGTTCAGAAGAATGAGAGGGGATCTCATAGAAACATTTAAAATTCTGATGGGTTTAGACAGGTTAGATGCAGGAAGAATGTTCCCAATGTTGGGGAAGTCCAGAACCAGGGGTCACAGTCTAAGGATAAGGAGTCAGCCATTTAGGACAGAGATGAGGAGAAACTTCTTCACCCAGAGAGTGGTGAACCTGTGGAATTCTCTACCACAGAAAGTTGTTGAGGCCAATTCACTAAATATATTCAAAAAGGAGTTAGATGTAGTCCTTACTACTAGGGGGATCAAGGTCGAGAAAGCAGGAATGGGGTACTGAAGTTGCATGTTCAGCCATGAACTCATTGAATGGCGGTGCAGGCTCGAAGGGCCGAATGGCCTACTCCACCTATTTTCTATGTTTCTTACCAACGGATCCATCACAGACCCAATCCACGTCCAGACCGGGGTCAGACAGGGCTGTGTCATCGCTCCAACCCTCTTCTCCCATCTTCCTCGCTGCCATGCTCCACCTCACAATCAACAAGCTCCCCGCTGGAGTGGAACTAAACTACAGAACCAGTGGGAAGCTGTTTAACCTACGCCGCCTCCAGGCCAGGTCCAAGATCACCCCAACCTCTGTCGTTAAGCTGCAGTATGCGGACGACGCCTGCGTCTGTGCACATTCAGAGGCTGAACTCCAGCATATAGTCAATGTATTCACTGAGGCATATGAAAGCATGGGCCTTATGCTTATCGTCCGTAAAACAAAGGTCCTCCACCAGCCCTGCACTGCCCTCCAATCATCAAGATCCACGGCGCAGCCCTGGACCATTTCCCATATCTCGGGAGCCTCGAATCAACAAAGGCAGACATTGATGCGGAGATTCAACATCGCCTCCAGTGCGCCAGCGCAGCCTTCGGCCGTCTGAGGAAAAGAGTGTTTGAAGACCAGGTGCTCAAATCTACCACCAAGCTCATGGTCTACAGAGCTGTAGTAATACCCGCCCTCCTGTATGGATCTGAGACATGGACCATGTATAGAAGGCACCTCAAGTCGCTGGAGATATATCACCAACGATGTCTCCGCAAGATCCTGCAAATACCCTGGGAGGACAGGCGCACCAACATCAGTATCCTTGTCCAGGCTAACATCCCCAGTATTGAAGCACTGACCACACTCGATCAGCTTCGCTGGGCGGGCCACACAGTATGCATGCCAGATACGAGACTCCCTAAGCAAATGCTTTATGCAGAGCTCCTTCATGGTAAACGAGCCAAAGGAGGACAGCAGAAACGTTATAAGGACACCCTCAAAGCCTCACTGGTAAAGTGTGACATCACCACTGACACCTGGGAGACCCTGGTCGCAGACCGCCCGAGGTGGAGAAAGTGCATCTGGGAGGGCGTTCAGCTCTTCGTGTCTCAACGCAAAGAGCGTGAAGAGGACAAGCGCAGGCAGCGGAAGGAGCGTGCGGCAAGCCAGCCCCACCCACCACTTCCCTCGACGAATATCTGTCCCAGCTGTAACAGGGTCTGTGGCTCTCGTATCTGACTGTTCAGCCATCAAAGAACTCACTTTGGGAGTGGAAGCAAGTCCTCCTCGATTCCGAGGGACAGCCGATGATGATGATGATGATGATGATGTTGTGGTCCATTAACTGTGAGACAGGACTTAGTTTAGAACAAAACTCCGGGTGAAATCACACTGATAACATTTTGAGGAGGGTGAAATGTACTGTATTCCAGGATTAATGATGTGTTTTATGACAGGGCTAGAATATAAGGATGTCCCCGGGAGTTTTGTAATGTAGAATCAATAGTTACACAGTTAAGGAATAGGAAGGGAAACAGCACATTTTTGGAGTGTTTTTTCAGCTTACGCACAGTGGGGATGACCGAGGGAGAGGCTGCATTGTGAGCAAACTCTTGGAATCTGTATTTCGAGGTGGAATTCGGGAATAATTACAGATACAGGCGATGATCAGGGGAGGCTGGAACCCATGAGCTGAAGCTAATTCAAGTTTGACAAATGTGAACACTGTCTTTAAGGTGACTATATAGAACTTGTGTATATGTACGTTTTCAGAATGTGGCCTGCAGGAGTCTTCCTTTCATTTGAGAGGAAATGTTGCAGCCCGGATAGAAAGTCGATAATGTGTTTAATTTTCTCCGTTTGACTTCACAGATCCGAAATCTACAATCACTCAGCTCTTGACACAGTGCAACGATGACCAATTGTTGCAGTTGACGAAATTCTACCGGGACAGACTAGAACAGGCGATTGAAGAGGGTGTGGAGGGACTCGGTCTCTGGTTAACAGGCGAGGACCATTTCAGTGGACAAGAATATCACGTAAGTGGGAGGGACACAGAATGAGTTTAGTTCATTCCACCATCACCGAGCTGACAGAATGTGAGATAGGAACATAGTTACTCGATGAAAAAAATGCCAAGATCTACCGAGCTCGCCGTTTAGCATCCTGGTAGTCGCATGCTATAATGATCATGGAGTAGTTGACTGATCGATCTATAATCAGTGAGTCTACAACAGAGCCAGACATGAGGTGAGGAAAGCCCCAGTGGTGGAGAGCTTTGGGAACCATAGGTACAAGGTCATCTGTTTCTCACAACCATGCTGCACTTACCACATGTCATAACTCGAATTACTCATATACTGCAATTCAAAATGTGATTTTTAGAAATAAATCTAATTTGCCTTTTAATGAATCAACATTAACTGCTTCCACAGTCTCCCGAGGCAGCCCAATCCCCAGATTCACCACTCCCTCACTGAAATATTGTGTCCGCAGATTAGTTTTGAATTTACTCTCCTTCAAGCGCAGGCAGTGTCCTCTGTTTCTACTGTAGTGAACAAAGTGAAACAGCAATCAGATCACTTCTCAATCGTCTCTTTTCCAGTGTTAACATGCCCACTTTAGACAATAGCTCCTTTTAATCCAACCTGTCCACCCTCTCAATCATTCGAGCTGCTCTCTTCAATAGCTGCGATAACCTTTGTACGGACCTTCACACAGTACAAGTGCGGTCACAGCAATGGTTTATAAAGTGGGCGCATTATCTCCCTCTTTCATCTCAAAAATGTCTTGTTCAAGCAACCAAACTCCTGATTAGCTTTATTCACTGCCAGCGTGAATTGTTGAAATAAATGTTCGAAACATGGAATGTTCCAGAACATGAACCACAACAATAGGAATGAAATTGATAAAATTGCAAATATTGCGAATGGGATACAATGATGAGAAGTGTTGTAAATACACACCTTGTCCCATCAGTATCTGTACAAAGGACAGGGGAACTGTTCGGCTATTACTCGTGTGGACTAAAAACAAAGGTAAACGGTTTCAATGGTACTGGGAATAGGAGAGACCAGAGACAACAGACAGGAGTTTATGGGAAGGTCATAAGTTGAGTGACCAGGAAAGTATTTAATAGTAAATCGGGGAACTGCTGGATGTCAAAATAATCAATTATGGGTTTAGCAAAGATCCTTTAAAAAAACACAGGATCTCATATGGTGAAAATGTATCCGATCTAAACAGGGAAAACAACCCAAATAATCTGTTTTTGGAAAAACCACAACGTTCTGCCTTGAGGCTGTGCAAGTTTTAAGTAATCTATTCTGATTCGCCGGGTGTAATCCAAACTTTCTGCTCACTGCCCATTACTGTTAATATCTCACCCAGTCTAATCCCAACCTCCTGCTCACTGTCCATTACGGTTAATATCCCACCCAGTCTAATCCCAACCTCCTGCTCACTGTCCATTACCGTTAATATCCCACCCAGTCTAATCCCAACCTCCTGCTCACTGCCCATTACTGTTAATATCCCACCCAGTCTAATCCCAACCTCCTGCTCACTGCCCATTACTGTTACTATCCACCCAGTATAATCCCAACCTCCTGCTCACTGTCCATTACCGTTAATATCCCACCCAGTCTAATCCCAACCTCCTGCTCACTGTCCATTACTGTTAATATCCCACCCAGTCTAATCCCAACCTGCTCACTGCCCATTACTGTTAATATCCACCCAGTCTAATCCCAACCTCCTGTTCACTGTCCATTACTGTTAATATCCCACCCAGTCTAATCCCAACCTGCTCACTGCCCATTACCATTAATATCCCACGACCAGGGAGCTGGCCATCCTCGACTGGTTGATGTGTAATGAGAAGGGACTCATTCGCAATCTTGTTGTGCGAGGCCCTTTGGGGAAAAGTGACCATAATATGGTAGAATTCCTTATTAAGATGGAGAATGACAAAGTTAATTCGGAAACTGGGGTACTGAACTTAAGGAAAGGTAACTTCGATGGTATGAGGTGTGAATTGGCTAAAATAGACTGGCAGAGGATACTTAAAGGGTTGATGGTGGATAAGCAATGGCAAACATTTTAAGATCACATGGATGAACTTCAGCAATTGTACATCACTGTCTGGAGTAAAAATAAAACTGGGAAGGTGGCTCAACCATGGCGAACAAGGGAAATTAAGGATAGTGTTAAAACCAAGGAAGAGGCATATAAATTGGCATATAAATGCAGCAAACCTGAGGACTGGGAGAAATTTAGAATTCAACAGAGGAAGATTAAGGGTTTAATTAAGAAGGGGAAAATAGAGTACGAGAGGAAGCTTGCAGGGAACATAAAAACTGATTGCTAAAGCTTCTATAAATATGTGAAGAGAAAAAGATTAGTAAAGACAAACGTAGGTCCCTTGCAGTCGGATTCAGGTGAATTTATAATGGGGAACAAAGAAATGGCAGACCAATTGAACCAGTACTTCGGTTCTGTCTTCACAAAGGAAGATACAAATAACCTTCCGAATGTACTAGGGAACAGTGGGTCTCGTGAGAATGGTGAACTGAAAGATATCCTGATTAGGCGGGAAATTGTGTTAGGGAAATTGATGGGATTAAAGGCTGATAAATCCCCGGGTCCCGAAAGTCTGCATCCCAGAGTACTTGAGGAAGTGGCCCTAGAAATAGTGGATGCATTGGTGATCATTTTCCAACAATCTATCGACTCTGGATCAGTTCCTATGGACTGGAGGGTAACTAATGTAACGCCACTTTTTAAAAAGGGAGGGAGAGAGAAAGCGGGTAATTATAGATCGGTTAGCCTGACATCAGTAGTGGGGAAAATGTTGGAATCAATCATTAAGGATGAAATAGCAGCCCATTTGGAAAGCAGTGACAGGATCGGATCAAGTCAGCATGGATTTATGAAAGGGAAATCGTGCTTGACCAATCTTCTGGAAGTTTTTGAGGATGTAACAATAGAGTGGACAAGGGAGAACTAGTGGATGTGGTGTATTTGGACTTTCAAAAGGCTTTTGACAAGGTCCCGCACAAGAGATTGGTGTGCAAAATCAAAGCGCATGGTATTGGGGGTGATGTACTGAAGTGGATAGAGAAATGGCTGGCAGACAGGAAGCAGAGAATCGGACCAAACGGGTCCTTTTCAGAATGGCAGGCAGTTACGAGGGGGGTGCCACAGGACTCAGTATTGGGACCCCAGCTCTTTACAATATACATCAATGATTTGGATGAAGGAATAGAGTGTACTATCTCCAAGTTTGCAGATGACACTAAGCCTGGGTGGCGGTGTGAGCTGTGAGGAGGACGCTAAGAGGCTGCAGGGTGACTTGGACAGATTAGGTGAGTGGGCAAATACATGGCAGATGCAGTATAATGTGGATAAATGTGAGGTTATCCATTTTGGGGGCAGAAACACGAAGGCAGAATATTATCTGAATGGCGGCAGGCTAGAAAAAGGGGAGGTGCAATATTCCATCCAGTCTAATCCCAACCTGCTCACTGCCCGTTACCATTAATATCCTACCCAGTCTAATCCCAACCTCCTCCTCTTGACCTCGGTCACCTGCTCACTAATCTAATCCTAACTTTCTGGTCACTACCCATTTGCATTAATATTACACCTCGTCTAATCTCAACCTCGTAGTCACTACCCTTTACAGTTGATATCCAACCTGGTCTATCCCCAACCTCCTTCTCACAGCAGATACGCTCACCTTACACTTTCTGACAACAATCGAATTATCTATTACAACAATTTATCAATTTGGTTCTGCAACCGTTTCCAGGAATAAATTATGCATTTTAAAACCATGACAGAAATACAGTTATCCAACATCACCATTAATACTTCGAATTAGCCTCCATTTGTGGCCTCTGACTAAACAGTGAAAACAATCTAAAAATGTATTTAATCATAAGCTTTAAGAATCTTGAAGACTTCCATCAACTGCTCACTTAATCTTCTCAACTCTAATGCAATCCCATGCATAACAATGCCCCTCATCCCTGGTAACATCTCCGTGTATCTGCATAACATTTCTAAAGCGCATTTTATTTCCTTTGAACATAAGAAATATGAGCAAGAGTAGGTCACTTTGCCCCTCGAGCCTGCTCCGCCATTCAATAAGGTCATGGCTAATCCGATCCTGGCCTCAACTTCACTTCCCCGGCCGCTCCCCATAACCCATAACTCAGCATTCCGAAATCTGTCGATCTCCACCTTAAATATAATGACCCAGCCTCCACAACTCTCTGGGATAGAGAATTCCAAATATTCACGACCATCTGAGAGAAGAAAATCCTCCTCATCTCAGTTTTAAATGGGCGACCTCTTATTCTGAAACTGTACTCCTAGTTCTAGATTCCTCCACGAGGGGAAACATCCTCTCAGCATCTACACTTTTAGTGTCTTCTACCTTAAGACCGATACAAAATATTTGTTCAAAGTCACCGCCCTTTCTCTGTTTCCCATTATTGATTACCCAGTCTCATCCTCTCAGGGACCAACGTTTACTTTAGCTACACTCTTCCTGTTTGTATACCTGCAGAAGCTCTTACTGTCTGTCTTATATTTATTGCTGTTTTGCTCTCGTAAGCTGTCTTCTCTCACTTTATCATTTGTTATCATGGACTGTGCAAAACCACTCAAGTGGGTCAATTACCTGTCCCTCTGCTCTTGTTGATGAACAATGCATGCCAGGGTGACATTAGGAAATTGGGCTCGTCCACTCTGTAATTTCCTGGTCCTGTGCTATGGGTGTGGAAGGTCACTCCCGAGGGGTAGATCAGGAAAATGGTCTCATTCAGTCTGTAATTTCCTGCCCGGGAACATAACGGAATTGAATTCAGTCAGTCTGTAATTTTATATTAATTGTGCTCTCATATGGTGGCGCCCCGTCATCCAATGCTTTCAATTTCAAATTTCCATCCTCCAATTCAAATACATTCCTGGCATCGACCTTCCCTATTTCTATAAGCTCTTGCAGGCCGACAACCTCCCGTGCCAATATAATTCTCCCTTACTCTAAAACTGGCCTCACGCAACCCTTGGTTCACACCACCACTGGTGGTCAAGCATTTCGTTGTCTTGGGGTCCCACACTCCGGAATTCACTCCATTAAAACCCCCGCTTTTCCACCTCCCTCTCTTCAAAATTTACCTTTACTCAGGGTGTTGCTCACCTCTAATATCGTATCCTGCTTTACCTCGGGGCCCCAGTGTCTAATTCTGCCTCTGTGAAGTGAAGCTTTTCTGTATTAAAGTAATATATAAATGTAAGTTGTTGATGGAAGTCCTGGATACATGACTCCAGTTTTCGAGGTTCATGCCGGCAGCGAGAATGTAGAATAATGGGTGTCAGGCATTTCAATTACTGAAAGAGAAGTGATTGATGTTTGGACTTGTTATCGTGTTTATTAATGGTCAAGTTATGAGCATATTCAAGACTGAAGTCATTAGATTGTTGGTATTCTTAGAACAAAAGCACATGAGTGATAGATTGGCTGCTGTTTTATTTCTCAGTAAATCACAGTGTGACAAACAAGTGCATCATATTGTCAATCAGTAATCTGATGTTATGTTGTATATTGCAGGGCAGAGAAAACGACGACCATCAAAACTGCAGATTGTCAGTGATTCCTGATTCTCCAAGAACGATAGTTCTGATTTTCTGTTTTAGTTTCATCAAATTTCTTTGCTGTTAATGTCTGAATCAACAGGTTTACAGAATATACAGCCCCTGTCCAGAATGGATCAGTACCCAGCCCAGTGACTGCCTTATGTGCTCAAAACAACTGGGAGATCCCATCACTGAGCAGATTCTTTGCTTCTCATTCTCGGTATTTGTATTTCACTTCGCTCCTCAATCTATTCATTATTATCCTTTACAGAAAGTCACTGAGCTTGCCGAGAAGGGAAACCGGGCAGACAGTTCCAAACTGCTCCTAAATCTGGTGATGGAGAAAGGCTCTAAGGCCCAAAGGGTGATGTGGGAATCCTTTGTCAAAATGTGCCACAGGTTACCAAAGTTAAACAAAATACTGAAAGAAATACAGGAACACGGTACGGTAACATCACCCACTGAATTCAATTTCAGATTCAAACACTGCAGATTTTACTATAATATCTGATTTCATGACCGTTACTTGATTTAAACAGGTTCTGATCCACTTGTTTACATGAACATCGCACAAGGTTTATCCAAAGATCCAAGTCACCTGGAAGGTAAGTGATGAAATGCAGATTTCAAATTGTTTACTTCACTTCTGAGAATCCAAATATTTAACTGTTTTGAGGTTATTAGCATCTGGGAATCTGGATGTGAAAGATCAAGGGAAATAGGATTCAACGTTGCATAGATTTGGCATCGAAGCTCAACTATTGTAGATAGATTTGTTTCATATAAATATGCGAACTTGCAATCGTTCACTGAATCCAGTTGCTTATCAGTCTCACTTGGACACCTTATACACATCTGGCAGGATCGTGATGCTACGTGAAAACCCCCACAGACCGAGAAAGATCCAGATACACTGAAACCCCATACACACCTGGCAGGGTCCTGATACACTGAAACCCCATACACACCTGGCAGGGTCCTGATACACTGAAACCCCATACACACCCGGCAGGGTCCCGATACACTGAAACCCCATACACACCTGACAGGATCCTGATACACTGTGAAACCCCATACACACCTGACAGGATCCTGATACACTGAAACCCCATACACACCTGGCAGGATCCTGATACACTGTGAAACCCCATACACACCTGGCAGGATCCTGATACACTGAAACCCCATACATACCTGGCAGGATCCTGATACACTGAAACCCCATACACACCTGGCAGGATCCTGATACACTGAAACCCCATACACACCTGGCAGGATCCTGATACGCTGAAACCCCATACACACCTGGCAGGATCCTGATACACTGTGAAACCCCATACACACCTGGCAGGATCCTGATACACTGAAACCCCATACACACCTGACCGGGTCCTGATGCACTGAAATCCTATACACACCTGACAGGATCGTGATATAGAGGCAAAGGAACATTGACAGCTGTTCCCCAAAATTTGACTGGATTTCGGGTGAAGAGATGCTGTCATCAGGCATCTGTTCCAGCATGGCGCCCTCTACAGCGGATTTGTGACATCTGTGGAGAGAACTGAGGCTCTTCAACCAATCAGATTGAAGAATCCTCAGAGTCTCGCAGAGTCCAAACCAGGAAGTATAATTTCTATTTTAATGTCTTCACATTTATTTCTCCTTAATGACTGAAACAAGACCTGCGATCGATAGCTTTTTGGTCGACAATGATATGAAGGAATATGGAGCCAAGGCAGGTAGAGAAAACAAAGGAAAGATTGAGGACTACAGATAGGATTAAAGGACAAAGGTTAAAAAATACAAACAGAAAAAGTTGAAACAATATATATATATTTAAAATCTGCAACATTAGTTTTCTTCTGATAGAATGTGACTTCAAAATATCATGTAGTCCTGAGTGCACTAGTGCTATCTTTTACATCCGACTAGTGCAGAGGTAGTGGGTAAGTATTGCAAGTTCACGCCATTACAGTGATTTCAATTTCGAGTCTCTCGGTGAGAACAGCAGCAGCAGACCTTGTGGAGAAGCATCCTCTGGTTTTCCACGTTTAACTGCGCGTGTGTGGACACCAGGCGTTGCTGATAGACTCGCCGTAATTATTGCAGCAAACTCCAGGACATTGGGCTGGAAATTGGGGTCGGAGGTTTCCCGCTGGGGGATATCTCCGACCGCAAACATTTCACCAAAGTACCTGGTGATCCCGGAGGTTCGGAGACCTGCGATCCTGGGGCTCCATGTGAAGACCTTCATAGAGGCTCACACATCCCAGAAGTGTACAGGTTTCGTATACATCATTGAGATAATGTGGGCCGGCCCAACCTATCAGAGTAGTGGAATCCCCATTCATACTTATAGTAACTCCCGATGTCCGGAACCACCATAAGCATGACTGGGAATACCCTCAAAAACACACACACACTGAAAATAACTTTCAAAAACATCACATATTTCAAATTAATATAAATAGAATTTAATTAGTTATTTAAAACAAACATCCTTTTTAAATTTACATGTTTTAAAATGTCTAAAAATAAACTTACCTTTTATATAAAAGGATTTTTAATGTTGAAATTACTTTAATGTATTTTTCTGTACTTTAAGTGCGACAATTTTCATTGCTTCCCGCCCGGTATCTCGGCGGTATCGGCTGCTTTGGGCGAGAACCGGGTCGGTGAAAAATTCCCCAGCTGTGTTCCCCGACAGTTTCAAAGTCCCGCTGGGGAACAGACCACCGTCGTACACCGTCCACAGATCGCCCTGGCGCAATATTTGGCTCAGCGGTGACCCGTAGGTAAGTTGGGGAAAATCACCCACGAGCATCAGCAAAGCTGGGCAATAGGTAAGTAACCCTGCAAAAAAAGGTAAGTAAATGGGTTTTTACTCATTGTTTTAACATTTTCTTGCAGTGATGTAAGTGAAAATGGTCCTGAGAATGTTTTTCTCATTTTTCATTTTCAGCAAAGAATGACTAAGAAAGCAATAAAGAAAGGAAAGATAGATTACCAAAGTAAATTTGCGCAAAACATAAAAACAGATAGTAAATGCTTTTACCAATATACAAAACGGAAAAGAGTGACTAAAGTAAATGTTGGTCCCTTAGAAGATGAGAAGGGGGATTTAATAATGGGAAATGTGGAAATGGCTGAGACCTTAAACAATTATTTTGCTTCGGTCTTCACAGTGGAAGACACAAAAACCATGCCAAAAATTGCTGGTCATGGGAATGTGGGAAGGGAGGACCTTGGGATAATCACTATCACTAGGTGGGTAGTGCTGGACAGGCTAATGGGACTCAAGGTAGACAAGTCCCCTGGTCCTGATGAAATGCATCCCAGGGTATTAAAAGAGATGGCAGAAGTTATAGCAGATGCATTCGTTATCATCTACCAAAATTCTCTGGACTCTGGGGAGGTACCAGCGGATTGGAAAGCAGCTAATGTAACGCCTCTTTAAAAAAGGGGGCAGACAAAAGGCAGATAACTATAGGCCGGTTAGTTTAACATCTGTAGTGGGGAAAATGCTTGAGGCTATCATTAAGGAAGAAATAGCGGGACATCTAGATAGGAATAGTGCAATCAAGCAGATGCAGCATGGATTCATGAAGGGGAAATCATGTTTAACTAATTTACTGGAATTCTTTGAGGATATAACGAGAATGGTGGATAGAGGTGTACCGATGGATGTGGTGTATTTAGATTTCCAAAAGGCATTCGATAAGGTGCCCCACAAAAGGTTACTGCAGAAGATAAAGGTATGCAGAGTCAGAGGAAATGTATTAGCATGGATAGAGAATTGGCTGGCGAACAGAAAGCAGAGAGTCGGGATAAATGGGTCCTTTTCGGGTTGGAAATCGGTGGTTAGTGGTGTGCCACAGGGATCGGTGCTGGGACCACAACTGTTTACAATATACATAGATGACCTGGAAGAGGGGACGAGAGAGTGTAGTGTAACAAAATTTGCAGATGACACAAAGATTAGTGGGAAAGCGGGTTGTGTAGAGGACACAGAGAGGCTGCAAAGAGATTTAGATAGGTTAAGCGAATGGGCTAAGGTTTGGCAGATGGAATACAATGTCGGAAAATTGAGGTCATCCACCTGGGGTGGGGGGGGAAACAGTAAAAGGGAATATTATTTGAATGGGGAGAAATTACAACATGCTGTGGTGCAGAGGGACCTGGGGGTCCTTGTGCATGAATCCCAAAAAGTTAGTTTGCAGGAGCAGCAGGTAATCAGGAAGGCGAATGGAATGTTGGCCTTCATTGCGAGAGGGATGGAGTACAAAAGCAGGGAGGTCCTGCTGCAACTGTACAGGGTATTGGTGAGGCCGCACCTGGAGTACTGCGTGCAGTTTTGGTCACCTTACTTAAGGAAGGATATACTAGCTTTGGAGGGGGTACAGAGACGATTCACTAGGCTGATTCCGGAGACGAGGGGGTTACCTTATGATGATAGATTGAGTAGACTGGGTCTTTACTTGTTGGAGTTCAGCAGGATGAGGGGTGATCTTATAGAAACATTCAAAATAATGAAAGGGATAGACAAGATAGAGGCAGAGAGGTTGTTATGTTATGTTTTTTGAAAATATTTTTTGTGGTTTTCTTCCCCTAAGCGCAACCCGCAGCCTCAGTGTAATCTTTTTGTAATTTTAGTAATTATCGCCCATTTTTTTTAAAAGAAACGTCCAATCGGTCAAACATTCCATTTTTTTGCCAAGAATCGGGTATAAGGCCCATTTTTTTCGCAGGGTGGATTTTTCTCTTTTGGGGGGAATTTTTTGCTGGCGATAATTTGGGAATCTTAGCGGTATTTTGGGCAGCAATCGGGCGCTGGCGGATTGTTTGGAAATTCTAGCCCTTACGCCTGCTTTTATTAGACGGACGTATTTGAAGGACATTTTCTGGGCAAGAGTTGGGTAAATAGCCCAACTCTCCACCCACAGAGGCCCTTTAGTTTCGGATGCGGTGGATCTGTCGAGAATTTTTGACAGATCACAAATTCCCGGGTTTAGGAGCACGCACTTCACATACCGAAACCCGGAATTTGTGGGGACCACACGGGCGCATGCTCACCTCGTACGTGCCTGTGGGGAACACAAATTCTGGCCCATTATAATCAGAGAATGGTGAGGGACAGGACAAGGCTATTTGGCCCAAATAAGTCTGTTCCTGTCACAGAGATGAACCACCTGCCCCTCCTCTCAGTGTATCCACACAAACACATTCAATTGTCTCTAGAGCCCACTTGCAGTGCCCCTTATGTGTCCTTCCCGAGTAAATGATCTCGGGCTCTATTAACCTTCGGGTGAAAAAATTCCCCTGATTCCCTGTCTTATCTCCCAAATTCATTTTTATTCTTGTAATTATTTTGGGAATAATGGGACTCTTTTCTGCACTAATGTGAATTTCATCAATATACTCCAAACAGAATTCTCTTGCCTAAACAAAATACTTCAAACCCCCTTCCCCCTTCACCCTTCCGTCAACCTAAACTCGGGCTGGATTTTCGGTCGCCTAACGCCTCAGGTAGTGGCCAGAGGGGTGTTAATGGGAGCAGAGTGGAAGAGGTTACTGATCTGGAGTGCAGCGTTTAGTGTCCCCACCGAAAATTCATTCCAGGCTCACCGGGGACACAAACCAGCAGTGCCTGGCTGCTGACGGTCACTCTGACCATGACGTATTCCTGGTGCAATGTCCACACTTGCATCCCGGTCAGAAAACGTCTGGAAAAACAGTCGGTACAGGCTTGCAGAGTCGTTAACTGGTGGTGACTTTAAACGGATGAAGAAACGCTTCCCTGGGAGGTCACATTCAGTGCAACGTTTACTCACAGCACAGTGGTGAGCCTCCGAGTATGCAGCGGCACATAGACATACCAGTTCAGCTTGACACAAACTTCTTGTGAAATTTTAATGGAACCATTACTTGTTCACCTGGTTTTCACTCTACATGTTCTAACAAGGCATCGGGAACAGAGAAGGACTGTTGGGCATGTTAGCGGCCGAAGGAGGAGAGCCCCTAGATGTCGGAGCAGGCGGCCTTTACCTCCACGGCTTCACCGACAGACAACGCTCATACACTGCTCCTCAGAGAGGTGCAGGTATCAGAACGATGCACTTCCGAAAGGAGGTTGTTAGAGAGATATGCAATCTCCTGCAGGAAGACCTGCAGCCTCACATCGGCACCAGGACTGTGCTGTCCGTCTCACTGAAGGTCATGGTGGGACTCGCGTTCTATGCGTCTGGCTCCTTCCAAGCTGCATCAGGGGACATATGCAGCGTCTCACAATGTGCAGCACATCACTCCATCCGCGATGTCATACACTCACTCTACACATGCAGAATGAATTTAATTACCTTCCCAACGAACAGGGAGAAACAGGATGAGCACACATGTGGGTTTGTCAGGATAGCGGGCTTCCCGAGGGTGTGGCTGTGTAGGTGCTGATGTGCCACGTGTGTACAGTCGGGTATCTGTGAGTAATAAGGCGGTGTGTATATTTGCATTTCATGCTGCGTGGCATCGCACAGTGGGTCGGGAGCACAAGCAACTACCAGTCAGTCTGAGGTTTAGACCTGTGACCGCATCTGAAGAGTTGAAAGATGCTGCTCAGTGGGCTCAGGATGTAAGGAGCTAGAAGGTGAGAGAGGCTTGGATGGGCAGGGCATATCTGGTGAAGTGCAGGAGAGGTATCGGGCTGGCTTCAGCAAGGGGAAGCCTGGCCTGGTAGACATATAGAAGGGGTAGGCACTGCAAAGTCTTTGCATTGTGTGAGACAGTGAGGTTCACATGAAGGCATTGGAAGGTGAATGGAAGGGTACTCATCCTGACGACCCAAGTCAGGTCGTTGAATTCATCACCACATTGAGTTGCTGTTATGGCACCATGTTCCGGGCTGAAATGTGGTGTGCCGTCTCCCTCCACAGCCTCTCCAGAACCATAGGCGGATGTGTTCATCCTCCTCCCGGCTGGCCGGGACTCCAGCGACTCTCCACTGCCTCCAGCAAGAGCGGTGGGCGAGAAGCGGGCACTTAGCTGGCGTCCTCCTTCCTCCTCCATGTTGGCGCTATGAAGACAGTGTGGAGCTGGAGCTGCTCATACTCTAACTTACCTTGCCGTGCCTTTAATACTCGGCTGTTCCCGGGATCTGAATCAAAGTTCGGCGCATGCGCAATGGGTTTGCTAATTTACCAACCAAAACTTTCGTATGGCCACCCCCGAGCTCTGGTGTGCAACGGCCTCTGTCTGTTCGTCGTCCAATTCTGACGATTTTTGGGGTAAAGGCGCAAACTTTTTCAAGGCAATAAAATTACCACTCCGCCTGGGTAACCACCCCAAATAAGACGTGACTGAATTTCACCCCCAATACCTTAAATCATCTTTCTGATTGTCCTCTGTACCTTCAGAATGGCAGTGACCTTCACCTGTGGTCAGGTGACTATAGCAGTGCAGGTAATACCCCAGATAATCTCCCCACGTCCTGAAACAACAACGATTTAACTGCTGTCTATTCACAGTCTGCCCCTTTCTCAGTGTATACAATAGCCCAGCTAATCTATCCAAGACCTAATACAATGACAGTGGAACTTCCTTCAGGGGAGTTACTTCCAAAGCTCAGGGTATTGATAACTGAGGGCAGAGCACCAATGTCGGAGTGCAGCACATCGGGTGTGAGACCAGAATTGGAGGAGCACATAGATCTCGAAGGATTGTAGGCTGAAGGAGATTCAGAGATGGGGAGGGTGTGATGCAATGGAGGATTCTGAATACAAGAATGAGGCTATTTAAATCGATACGATGCCTGAACAGAAGCCAATGTAGGTCAGCGAGCACAGGGGTAATTGATGCAAGTTCAGATATGGGCAGCAGAGGTTTAGTTAAGCTCGTTAATGCAGCGTGTAAGGTGGGAGGCCGGCCAGGAGGGAATCGGAATAGTCGAGTCTGAGATAACAAAGGGCATGGATGATTTCAGCAGCAGATGAGCTGAGGCAGAGGCAGAGGCAGAGACGGATTATATTGTGGAAGTAGGCAGACTTCGTGATGGAGTGAATATGGGGTCGGAAGCTCTAATAATGGCCAAATGGAATACTGAGGAGAACTTCTGTCCATTCACAGTCTGTCCCACTCACAGATTGCACCATAACCCAGATAACCTGCCAGGGTCTGATACAGTAACAGGGGACTCCTGAACATTCAGTCTGTCCCACTCACAGATTGCACCATAACCCAGATAACCTGCCAGGGTCTGATACAGTAACAGGGGACTCCTGAACATTCAGTCTGTCCCTATCCCACTGATATCCAAAGCTCTATTTTGCAGTAAATACTAGAATCAAGTGAGGATTTCACACATTTCTCGCTTGTTTATTTTCAGTAACTGAGTTTTAATTGCGACATGCACCTTTTATTGTAACCGTGAATTCAATCTTAGCAATATTTTACTGAAGAGTGAAATGGTACTGAGAAGTTACTTTTATGTCAATACAACTAACATTGAGAACCACTTTCTGTCTGTTCTAATTGAAGATGCTCAACAGAAACACAAGGAAACACTCCGGGTACAAACTGAAACACTGAGAGTGAACACTATCCTAATAAGGGAGAAGGTTAAGGTTTTCCAGCTGGTTGATCGATACACTGAGCTAACGGTCATTTCTACTGTTCGAGATCGGAGACTTGTAGAACATGAACTGCTGGCAAGAGGCCGAGACCATGAAGAGTGGACAAAGAAACATCTCCGGGGAGAACTGGAGAAAATCCGAACTGATCAACTGTTCCACAGCAGTTTTTCCCAGAGAAAATCAGAATCCGGGAGTTCAGCGGCAGTGAGTGGAGTCGCGGGGATTGGAAAAACAACACTGGTACAAAAGATTGTTCATGAATGGGCCACGGGGAAAATATACCCCCACTTTCTATTTGTTTTCAGTTTTAAATTCCGGGATTTGAACGACATTAACGGTAGAATAAACCTGAGGAATCTGATACTGGATCAGTATCCTTACTTTGGGAATATTCTGAGAGAACTCTGGAAGAACCCAGAGGGATTGCTGTTTATATTCGATGGTTTGGATGAATTCAAGGACAGCATCGATTTTGCTGACAATCGGAGAAATACAGAACCTCAGCACAGGTGCACAGATCCCGAAGACCGGTGTGAAGTGTCTGACATTGTGTACAGTTTAATACAGCACAAGCTGCTCCCAGGATGTTCAGTGCTAGTGACCAGCCGCCCCACTGCATTACATTTATTGGAAAAGGCTGAGATCAGTATCTCTGCTGAAATCCTGGGATTTGTTGGTGAAGAACGGAAGGAATATTTCAACAAGTTTTTTGAAGATCAGACGGTGGCAGCAGCTGTTATTAAACACGTGGAGGGGAACGAGATCCTGTACACCATGTGCTTCAACCCTTCCTACTGCTGGATCCTCGGTCTGGCACTGGGTCCCTTCTTTACACAAAGTGACAGGAGACATCAGCGAGTTCCCAAGACCATCACCCAACTGTATTCCTACTATATCTACAACATTCTGAAAAACCACAGCCGAGAGATTGAAAGCCCCCGTGATGTGTTACTGAAGCTCGGTGAGATGGCCTTCACAGGAGTCTCCGAGAAGAAGATTGTGTTTAGAAATGGAGATTTGATCAAATACAATCTGCAACCTTCCCAGTTCCTGTCTGGGTTCATGATGGAACTTTTGGAGGGAGATGATTCTGCCCAGAGCGTGGTGTACACATTCCCACACCTCACCATCCAAGAGTTTGTAGCCGCTCTCGCCCAATTCCTGACTCCCGATTCCGGAGACATCCGGAAACTGCTCAGTGAATCCCGCAGCAAGCAAGATGGGCGATTTGAGATATTTCTCCGTTTTGCTGCTGGTCTCTCCTCCCCACACTCCGCTCGGCCCCTGGAGGAGTTTCTGGGTCCATTTCTACATCGATCCACCTGTCGAGTGATTGACTGGGTGAAGGAGAAGGTTGAAGGACAGATTGGGAACACAGAGACTGAAGCTGGTAAACGGAACCTCCTGAACACATTCCACTACCTGTTTGAGTCTCAGAATACAGCACTGGCTCAGCTCACAGTGGGATCTGTGGAAACACTTACATTTAGTAGATTGACATTGACCCCGATTGACTGTGCGGTCCTGTCTCATGTCATTGGGCTCTGTGATACAATACAATGCCTCGATCTGCGGAAGTGCAACATTCAGTGTGAAGGACTCCAGCGGCTGGGATCCGTACTCCACAAATACCGGGTGTTGAGGTAACTCTTTATTTGTCTCTAACTGTTGGGTGAATTGTAGAACAGTCACGGTTTGTGTTGTTGCTCCGTAATAAAGGGAAACAAACAGTTCAGTTAAACCAGAGAGAAGCAGATTCAACACAAGTATGACCAATAATAAGGGGATAGGTTAGTAAACATAGAAACATAGAAAATAGGTGCAGGAGTAGGTCATTCGGCCCTTCGAGCCTGCACCACCATTCAATAAGATCATGGCTGATCATTCCTTCAGTACCCCTTTCCTGCTTTCTCTCCATACGCCTATGTAATTCCCGAAGGGCTGGAGAATCTAGAACGGATCCTTGTGAACAAATAGGGATTTTACAGTCTTTATCACATCAACAAATGCAGCTCACTGAAAACATAATTACATTAGGCCCGAAATTTGCGGTCGGTGACTTACTGCGGGCCGATACCTCCGACCGAAAAATAAATGCGAAAGTACCTGATGGTCCCGGAGGGACGTAGACTTGAGGTCTGAGGCCTTGATGGGCTGCCCAGTGAATGGACTCACACATCCCAGGAACGTAAACGCAACCTGGGATCACGTGGCCTGGACCACCAATGATCATGGAATATTCTCATTGATTATATTGGGAGTTCTGTTTGTACAAGCTCCCAGTACGATCACTGAAAATACTCCCCAGAACACAGAAGCTGCTCACATATTTAAAATGAATTGAATTATTATTAAAAGGTTCAGAAAAAGATTTGATTTTCTTTTAATGTTTCAATAGGGTTAAAAATACCTGAATACACAGTGTTTAATATAAAAACTAGTGATAAATGTAATTGTTCTATGTTTTAAAACTCTTACACAGATAAAAGTAGACTCTACACCTGCCTTTTCCAGGCATAAGAGTTTGAAGGACATTCTCTGGGCAGGAGTTGGACAAATATCCCGATCTCTGCGCGCCAATGTCCTTCTCCTGGCGACACATTGACAAATTGCAAATTCAGGTTCTCGCACATGTGTACTGCTTGACGAGAACCTGCATTTGCAGGACCTCTGAGTACGTGCGCACATCGTATGTACCCAGAGAGTCCGCAGTTTACCGCACAAAATCATATTTAATAAGCTGGACAGTGGAATGTAAATATACAATATAAACCGGCAGTAAAGGTAGAATTCACTTAAAATATTTTCCACATCCACCATTTCAACTGGGAACAGGACTGAAACCAGAGTTTAAACCTCAAACAGTTAGATATTTTCCCCAATAATGTAGAGTGTATCTTGTTGATGGGGAAGTTTCCTGGATTGGGAATATTGGGGAATCGGGAATTCTTTCAGCTGTAAGTGTTTAGAATTATTTACAGTCCTGAACATTAAGACAAGAATGATCTTCAGGATCTTCAATCTGCCTGTAAAAAGGTTCCAATCTAGTGTGGTGTGGGGTATTATCCCCAGGGTACAGACACACACCGGCCAATCTAGTGTGGTGTGGGGTATTATCCCCAGGTACAGACACACACCGGCCAATCTAGTGTGGTGTGGTGTGGGGTATTATCCCCGGGGTACAGACACACACTGACCAATCTAGTGTGGTGTGGGGTATTATCCCCGGGGTACACACACACATCGGCCAATCTAGTGTGGTGTGGGGTATTATCCCCGGGGTACAGACACACACTGACCAGCGGTAGGGTCTCGCACACAGCAGGCGGCTCCTGGGTAAACCGGGGGCAGTGAACCCGGGAACGTCCCATAATCCACCCCCCGTGTGTGAGGCCCCGCTCGGGGAGGGAACTTCCGAAAATTCCCCCAAAACTGTCAGGCCAGTTACACCTGGAATACATGTAGAGCCCGTTTAATGGGGAATACAGTGAGAGACTGCCGTCCCCTATAAACTAGGAGTACAGGGAGATTTAAACCATGTAACGGGACAGAATGAACTCTCCTTGTTACGTGAAATCCTGGGGGATTTTACAGCAGCAGTTGGCGCCGTTTCACAATATAACTCCCCCTGAGATATTATACCGATAAATATAAAGTACAGGGAATCGCCGCTTTATCTTTTGATTCGAGGAAAATTGTCCCATTCCTCTAATACCCGGGATTTAAGAGCTGTACAAATGGGACAAGTTTCCCCAAACATGAGGGGTCCGATCACTGAGCTCCAGGAGGGTAATTCTGATCATCGCGGAATGAGATCGGACAGAGGGACATTTACAGGCTTCACACAGACAGCACTTTATTTAATAAATACATTTACTGACAGTCCCTGAATATATGGGGAGTTGGACAGAGTGAGATTAAATATTGGGGGAATATTGCGGGGGTCAGTGGGTGCGATCGGTGGCGGGTCAGGTGGGAAATTATTTATTTGACACTGGGTCGGGACCCCGCTGTTAACCCGCTCCACACAACTTTCCCAAATGTCAGGTCTGTCAGCACTGAGCAGACCCGACACACAGCAGCGGGGGAGGCAATTCAGGTCATTATCACCTTGTTAACGATTAACAACTCATTTCAGTCCATCCTCAGAGTTTACCAGGTCACACACGGGGTCCACGCTGCTCGGGGATCACGTCGGGTAACCAGGGCAGGAGTTGAATGGCCATGGAATCATCTCATTACTTGAAAGCTGGAAATGTGCTATAAAATCTCCATTGTCACAGCTGTTCACTTTCCAAGCTCAGAAGCTGTTGCTTGCTGTGTTTGAAAGACAGGTGAGCTTTATGCAGGTTGCAAATGTTTGGAGAAAGCTCTCTATCCAGTGTCCCCTCTCTCACCATTGACAGATCGCTTCTGTTATCCCAAGTTCACCTGCCATCTATTACATCAGAATGGGTACGGTTTATACTGTCTCCCCTTGGTCCTCAGATTCTGACCATGATCAGCTCCCACACCAGCAGCACCAACAACACACCGACCTTCTCTGCAATTACCTGATGCTGCACAGGACACAGGGTATCAGCACCCGCCCACATTTCTGCCCGGGAGGTCAGGGATGGTCTCACCACGGTCAGATGTACTTCATTTGATGTTGTACACCCTGGCTGTCACACGATGCACCAGGTTAGCACCACCCCTCACCAACAACATAAAGCACCCGACAATGCCTAAACCATTCCTTTCACACTCATCAACATTGCGGGGGTTCCATTATGTCTCACCATTCATTGCAACTCACTCAGCCACTTCCAAAGGTGCACACAGGTCTGCCCAAGCACGGAAAGTATTGACAAAAAAGATTTCAATGTTTGCCAGTGTATTAACAGAAACTTCAGGTAAACATCGGCTAAAAGACCCAAGTGCTTACCGTTGTGTGTTGTTAGTTGGTGTGATTGGAGAAGGATGAGGGTGAGTGTAAGGGGTGGCGAGTGAGATGGGGATGTGATAATGTAGATAGAGAGGGATGGGTGGAGGTACAAGGTAAGTTGGTGTGAGTAAGGATGTGCAGGAGTAGGGTAGGGAAGGCAGAGTGATGGGGATGTGATGAGTGGCACAGCAGGATGGGCTTGTATCCGAGGGTCTTGAGAAGTAACAGCAGGGATTGTGGGTGCATTGGTTGTAATTTATCAAAATTCCCTGGATTCTGGGGAGGTCCCAGCAGATTGGAAAACTGCAAATGTAACGCCCCTATTTAAACAAGGAGGCAGACAAAAAGCAGGAAACTATAGACCAGTTAGCCGAACATCTGTGGTTGGGAAAATGTTGGAGTCCATTATTAAAGAAGCAATACCAGGACATTTGGAAAAGCAAAATTCAGTCAGGCACAGTCAGCATGGATTGATGAAGGGGAAGTCATGTTTGACAAATTTGCTGGAATTCTTTGAAAATGTAATCAGGGTGGATAAAGGGAACCAGTGGATATGATGTACTTGGATTTGCAGAAGGTATTTGACAAGGTGCCACATAAAAGGTTACTGCACAAGATAAAAGTTCACGGGGTTGGGGGTAATATATTGGCATAGATAGAGGATTGGCTAACTAACAGAGAACAGAGAGTCGGGATAAATGGTTCATTCTCTGGTTGGTAATCAGTAAGTACTGGTGTGCCGCAGGGATCAGTGCTGGGACCCCAACTATTTACAATCTATATTAACGACTTGAAAGAAGGGACCGAGTGTAACGTAACCAAGTTTGCTGACGATTAAAGATGGGAGGAAAAGCAATGTGTGAGGAGGACACAAAAATCTGCAAAAGGACATCGACAGTCTAAGTGAGTGGGCAAAAATTTGGCAGATGGAGTATAATGTTGGAAAGTGTGAGGTCATGCATTTTGGCAGAAAAAAAGACAAAGAGCAAGTTATTATTTCAATGGAGGAAGATTGCAAAGTGCCGCAGTACAGTGGGACCTGGGGGTACTTGTGCATGACACACAACAGGATAGTGTGCAGGTACAGCAAGTGATCAGGAAGGCCAATGGTATCTTGGCCTTTGCAAAGGGGATGGAGTATAAAAGCAGGGAAGACTTGCTACAGCGATATAAGGTATTGGTAAGGCCACACCTGGAGTACTGCGTGCAGTTTTTGTTTCCATATTTACGAAAGGATATACTTGCTTTGGAGGCAGTTCAGAGAAGGTTCACTCGGTTGATTCCGGGGATGAGAGGGTTGACTTATGAGGAAGTTGACTTATGAGGAAAGGTTGAATAGGTTGGGCCTCTACTCATTGGAATTCAGAAGAATGTGAAGTGATCTGGTTGAAATGTATAAGATTATGAAGGGGCTTGATAAGGTGGATGTAGAGAGGATGTTTCTACTGATGGGGGAGACTAGAACTAGAGGGCATGATCTTAGAATAAGGGGCCGCCCATTTAAAACTGAGATGAGGAGAAATTTCCTCTCTGAGGGTTGTAAATCTGTGGAATTGGCTGCCTCAGAGAGCTGTGGGAGCCGGGACATTGAATACATTTAAGGCAGAAATAGACAGTTTCTTAAACGATAAGGGGATAAAGGGTTATGGGGAGCGGGCGGGGGAGTGGAGCTGAGTCCATGATCAGATCGGCCATGATCTTATTGAATGGAGGAGCAGGCTCGAGGGGCCATATGGCCTACTCCTGCTCCTATTTCTGATGAGGATCAGTTTGGATTTGCTGTAACGTTTCGTGATCCACTGAGATCATTGAAAGGTTTGCACCACTGCAGTCAGGTCCTCCTGGGCTGCATTGGTCTCCTGGGGAGGTCTCTTCCGCCCATGGGAAGGGAAGAGGACCTCCCTGTGTGCTGTGAATCTATGGAGGGAGTGCTGGGAGAGCAAGGGTCAGCGGTGCACCTCTGTGCAGAGCTGGTCAGTGTTTGCAGCAGCTCACTGACAGCACAACTGTGAACATCAATGTGCGCACGGTCCCTTTAAGGGAACCGGCTGATGCCGCGTCACCAGACCCGCTTCCTCCAATTGGTTGGGAACCACACTGGGCGGGGCTTAACACGGCCAATCAGAGGAGAGTTTCACAGAGCGGGCTGGAACCGGACACGAGATGGGGACCCACCACCGACCCCGGTCACACCGGACCCACCCAGGTGGGGAATCCCGGCCCAAAACTGGGTATTAATTTACTGATGTACTTTCAGTGATTGCTGTAATATCCGAGAGAGAGAATATATCCGATCCAGGGTTTGGTTCAGTTTGTTTCTCACTCTGTTTGTGTTTAGACTGAGTTATAATAACCTGGGAGATTCAGGAGTGAAACTGCTGTCTGCGGCTCTGAGGGACCCGGACTGTAAAATACAGGAACTGTGGTAAGTACCAGACTGTGAGATTGTGTTAATAATAACTGGGTGTCTGACACTGCACATTATTATTAGTATCAGTAATAGTGTTACTAAGAAACACTGAATATTACAGGTTGAGCTTCCAAAATCTGGAATGGTCCGGAGTCCGGACACCGGGACAATCCGTGGCAGGGTCGTCCGGAATCCGTAAAATGTTCCGTAATCTAGACCGGACGACCCTGTCGATCTCTGGTCTCGCCTTACTGCCCTGACCTCGGGGCCTCCTAGCCGGCCCATCTGAACACCTCCAGGGTGGGACCCAGCCCGAACACCACCTTCCCAGCGGGGCCCTCCCCCGAACACCACCTTCCCAGCGGGGCCCTCCCCCGAACACCACCTTCCCAGCGGGGCCCTCCCCCGAACACCACCTTCCCAGCGGGGCCCTCCCCCGAACACCACCTTCCCAGCGGGGCCCTCCCCCGAACACCACCTTCCCAGCGGGGCCCTCCCCCGAACACCACCTTCCCAGCGGGGCCCTCCCCCGAACACCTCCACGGCGACGGGGCCCCACCCGAACAATTCCTTGGAGAGTAACCCCCCCACCTTTCTGACGTTTCGAAATCTGGAAATACCCAAACCTGAGCTCGGGCATTTAGGGATTTCGGACGTCAGAAACATGGTCCGAAGTCCGGAAAAACACACAAACCGGCTCGGCCTCGGTCCTGAGGTTGCCGGTTTTGAGACGCTCAACTGTATTAGTATCAGTAATAGTGTTACTAATAATAATGTATAGTGTTTATTAATATCAGTAATAGTGTTGTTAATAAACACTGAACATTATTAGTATCAGTAATAGTGTTACTAATAATAATGTTCAGTGTTTATTAATAACACTATTACTGATACTAATAATGTACAGTATTTATTACTGATACTAATAATAATGTTCAGTGTTTATTAATATCAGTAATAGTGTTATTAATAAACACGGGGGATTTACTCTGATTCCTGTTATTTCTCTCTCTGATCCCCAGGCTGCATGATGTCGGTCTCTCAGATTCTGGTACCGAGGATCTCGTCTCCGCTCTCAGTACAAACCGCTCACTGACGGTTCTGGACCTGCGATCAAACTCCTTCACAGACCGATCTTACCCCGCTCTCCGTCGCCTCATACAGACCTGCAGGAGTCTGCAGCGGATCTGGTGAGTGTTTGTGTTAATGTTTAATGTAATAAAATATAAATACGTTCAGTCACTATTTATGGGTAATATTTGACTGTAATTAACATTGAAATATTAACCCAGTCTCCGTGTTATTTACACTGTTGTTCAATCTGTTTATTTCCTGTTTAATCTTTAATCTGTTTCAGGCTGTTTGGGAATCAGTTCAGTTCAACCGGAAAGAGACATCTGGAGTCGCTGCAAGAATCCAGACCCAGACTGAGAGTGTATGTGTGAATGTTTCACTGTATGACCATCACTGCTCCCATTGTGTGAACATTTCACTGTATGACCATCACTGCTCCCATTGTGTGAACATTTCACTGTATGACCATCACTGCTCCCATTGTGTGAACATTTCACTGTATGACCATCACTGCTCCCATTGTGTGAACATTTCACTGTATGACCATCACTGCTCCCATTGTGTGAACATTTCACTGTATGACCATCACTGCTCCCATTGTGTGAACATTTCACTGTATGACCATCACTGCTCTCATTATTTGACCATTTGGGCCGATTTCCTGCCCCTCCCCTTTAACCCCGCGCGCTCCAGGTTTAAATCCTACCGGCCCTTTAACGGTTTCCCGTTCGAGCTGAGCGAGCGTCATCTCCCATTGTGACGTCAGAGGCCCCGCCCCAGGGTCACGTGACTCAGCTGCCCCGCTCCCACATCGCTGCTTCTGCAGGATATCTGGGGCTGAATGTTCCCAATGGTGCACTGGGGAAATGCACAGACAGGCAGGGCCCAGGGTGGGGCTCAGTCTGGGCTGCAGTGGGACACTGACAATTGTGCTCAGTATTCCTGGGGGTCTCTCCCAGTGAGGAGTCAGACTGTGTAACAAGTGTCCCTGTGTTCAGTGTCTCTCTCCCAGTGAGGAGTCAGACTGTGTAACAAGTGTCCCTGTGTTCAGTGTCTCTCTCCCAGTGAGGAGTCAGACTCTGTAACAAGTGTCCCTGTGTACAGTGTGTGTCTCCCAGTGAGGAGTCAGACTGTGTAACAAGTGTCCCTGTGTACAGTGTGTCTCCCCAGTGAGGAGTCAGACTGTGTAACAAGTGTCCCTGTGTACAGTCTGTCTCTCCCAGTGAGGGGTCAGACTGTGTAACAAGTGTCCCTGTGTACAGTGTGTGTCTCCCAGTGAGGAGTCAGACTGTGTAACAAGTGTCCCTGTGTACAGTCTGTCTCTCCCAGTGAGGGGTCAGACTGTGTAATAAGTGTCCCTGTGTACAGTGTCTCTCTCCCAGTGAGGGGTCAGACTGTGTAACAAGTGTCCCTGTGTACAGTGTGTGTCTCCCAGTGAGGAGTCAGACTGTGTAACAAGTGTCCCTGTGTACAGTCTGTCTCTCCCAGTGAGGGGTCAGACTGTGTAATAAGTGTCCCTGTGCACAGTGTGTGTCTCTCCCAGTGAGGGGTCAGACTCTCTAACAAGTGTCCCTGTGCACAGTGGGGGAAGGTGGCTCAACCGTGGCTAACAAGGGAAATTAAGGATAATGTTAAATCCAAGGAAGAGGCATATAAATTAGCCAGAAAAAGCAGCAAACCGGAGGACTGGGAGAAATTTAGAATTCAACAGAGGAGAACTAAGGGTTTAATTAAGAGGGGGAAAATAGAGTACGAGAGGAAGCTTGCCGGAAACATAAAAACTGACTGCAAAACCTTCTATAGATATGTGAAGAGAAAAACATTAGTGAAGACAATCATAGGTCCGTTGCAGTCGGATTCAGGTGAATTTATAATGGGGAACAAAGAAATGGCAGACCAATTGAACAAATACTTTGGTTGTCTTCACAAAGGAAGACACAAATAACCTTCCGGATGTACTAGGGGACCGACGGAGTAGTGAGAAGGAGGAACTGAAGGATATCCTTATTAGGCGGGAATTTGTGTTCGGGAAATTAACGGGATTGAAGGCCGATAAATCCCCAGGGCCTAATAGTCTACATCCCAGAGTAAAGGAAGTGGCCCTAGAAATAGTGGATGCATTGGTGATCATTTTCCAACAGTCTATCGACTCTGGATCAGTTCCTATGGACTGGAGGGTTGCTAATGTAACACCACTTTTTAAAAAAAGAGGGAGAGAAAAAACGGGTAATTATAGACCGGTTAGCCTGACATCAGTCGTGGGGAAAATGTTGGAATCAATCATTAAGGATGAAATAGCAGTGCATTTGGAAAGCAGTGAAAGGATTGGTCCAAGTCAGCATGGATTTATGAAGGGGAAATCATGCTTGACCAATCTTCTGGAATTTTTTGAGGATGTAACGAGGAGAGTGGACAGGGAAGAACCAGTGGATGTGGTGTATTTGGACTTTCAAAAGGCTTTTGACAAGGTCACACACAAGAGATTGGTGTGCAAAATCAAGGCACATGGTATTGGAGGTAATGTATTGATGTGGTTAGAGAACTGGTTGACAGACAAGAAGCAGAGAGTCGGGATTAACGGGTCCTTTTCAGAATGGCAGGCAGTGACTAGTGGAGTGCCTCAGGGCTCAGTGCTGGGACCCCAGCTCTTTATAATATATATTAATGATTTGGATGATGAAATTGAGTATAATATCTCCAAGTTTGCAGATGACAATAAACTGGGTGGCGGTGTGAGCTGTGAGGAGGACGCTAAGAGGCTGCAGGGTGACTTGGACAGGTTAGGCGAGTGGGCAAATACATGGCAGATGCAGTATAATGTGGATAAATGTGAGGTTATCCACTTTGGGGGCAAAAACATGAAGGCAGAATATTATCTGAATGGCGGCAGATTAGGAAAAGGGGAGGTGCAGTGAGACCTGGGTGTCATGGTACATCAGTCATTGAAGGTTGGCATGCAGGTACAGCAGGCTGTGAAGAAGTCAAATGGTATATTGGCCTTCATAGCGAGGGGATTTGAGTATAGGAGCAGGGAGGTCTTACTGCAGTTGTACAGGGCTTTGGTGAGACCACACCTGGAATATTGTGTTCAGTTTTGGTCTCCTAATCTGAGGAAGGACATTCTTGCTATTGAGGAAGTGCAGCGAAGGTTCACCAGACTGATTCCTGGGATGGCAGGACTGACATATGAGGAGAGACTGGATCAACTGGGCCTTTATACACTGGAGTTTAGAAGGATGAGAGGTGATCTCATAGAAACATATAAAATTCTGATGGGATTGTACAGATTAGATGCGGGAAGAATGTTCCCAATGTTGGGGAAGTCCAGAACCAGGGGACACAGTCTTAGGATAAGGGGCAGGCCATTTAGGACTGAGATGAGGAGAAACTTCTTCACTCAGCGAGTTGTTAACCTGTGGAATTCACTGCCGCAGAGAGTTGTTGATGCCAGTTCATTGGATATATTCAAGAGGGAGTTAGATATGGCCCTTACGGCTAAAGGGATCAAGGGATATGGAGAGAAAGCAGGAACCGGGTACTGAAGGCATGAACAGCCATGATCTTATTGAATGGTGGTGCAGGCTCGAATGGCTGAATGGCCTGCTCCTGCACCTATTTTCTATGTTTCTCCCCCAGTGAGGAGTCAGACTGTGTAACAAGTGTCCCTATGTACAGTGTGTCTCTCCCAGTGAGGAGTCAGACTGTGTAACAAGTGTCCCTGTGTACAGTGTGTCTCCCAGTGAGGAGTCAGACTGTGTAACAAGTATCCCTATAACCCTCCGAGTTCTCTCCACTCTGACCTGTTGCCCATCCTCGATTTTCAGCGCTCCACTGTTGGGCCCATGTTTTCAGCAGCCAAGCTCCTAAACTCTGGAATTCCCTCCCTAAAGCTCTTCGCAGATCGACCTCTCTCTCCTCCTCCTTCAAAAGCTTCTTCAAACCGACTTTTCACTGAGCTTTTGGTCATCCATCCTAACATCTCTTTATGTGGCCCAGTGTCCAATGTTTCTGATAATTGCCTTGTGACGTTTCATTACATTAAAGCCGCTATATAAATGCAAGTTATTGTTGTCCCGGTGTTGTGTTAATAAAACCCTGCTTACTTCAGCTTGTTCCTGGTCTTCTCGTTACTTTCATCAAAACCGGCTTCATTGTTTAAATGTGTTAAATAAAGGTTCCTCAAAACTACATCCCACCTTCTCCAAACGACACTGTAGACACGACCTGAGCGTCTATTGAACCGGGTGGGTTTTACTCGGGAGGCTGGCTATGCAATTTACACAAGATGGTGAGACTGGATGTGAGATAAACAGCGCAGCAGGGAATCTAAAAATGCTGCCCCACATTAATGTAAAATGGTCAACGTAACCCTGCGGCAAAATGGTCAACGTAACCCTGCGGCAAAATGGTCAACGTAACCCTGCGGCAAAATGGTCAACGTAACCCTGCGGCAAAATGGTCAACGTAACCCTGCGGCAAAATGGTCAACGTAACCCTGCGGCAAAATGGTCAACGTAACCCTGCGGCAAAATGGTCAACGTAACCCTGCGGCAAAATGGTCAACGTAACCCTGCGGCAAAATGGTCAACGTAACCCTGCGGCAAAATGGTCAACGTAACCCTGCGGCAAAATGGTCCCCATGAATCTGCAACAATCATAGAATCATACAGCCCATTGGGCCCATCCTGCCTGTGCCAGCTCTGTGAAAGAGCGATCCAATTATTCCCTCTCTCTCCCCGTACCCCTGCAAACTGTTTCTTTACAAGTGTACAAGTATAATCTGCTTCCACCACCCTTTCAGGCACTGCTTTCCAGATCATAACAGCTCTCTGCATCAAAACAAATCCTCCTCCTCTCTGCTCTGGTTCTTTTGCCAATAATGTTAAACCTGTCCTTTGGTTCCCCACCCTCCTGCCACTGGGAATAGTCTCTCCAGATTTACTCGATGAAAACCCCTCAAATGGCCTCCATGGTTGTAGCATCGCTCCGAAACACAAGCATTTTTGGAAATGTCCATCCACTGGTTTCTGAACTTAATTCCCTCTCGGCCCCTGTTCATCACCCACCCAGTTAACATGTTTTTCTAACATTGCCGGCCGGGCTTTGTATATATTTAATGTGGAGACACAGATTTTTGAACGATGAGAGTCGGGTTTTAGGGAGCGGATAGAGAAGTGGGGCTGAGTCCATGATCAGATCAGCCATGATCGTATTAAATGGTGGAGCAGGCTCGAGGGGCCAAATGGCCTACTCCGGCTCTTATTTCTTATGTACTTGTGTTATGTTCTACTTTAACCCCAGGCTTTAACCTCTTTAAAACACAGGAACTTGTTCACCAGAGACAACAAAACCAGGGCCCAGACTGGAAATTAAACCCCAGGTAATAAACAGACAGAACTCACGTGGGCCCATTGGGTACAACCTCGAGAGGGGGTCTCGGTCAGTCCCCTCTGGATGGGGTCCTCGGTCAGTCCCCTCGGCAGGGGGTCTCGGTCAGTCCCCTCGGCAGGGGGTCTCGGTCAGTCCCCTCGGCAGGGGGTCTCGGTCAGTCCCTCTGGAGGAGGCCTCATCAAACATGGCTGCCACAGCCAGTAAGTGACATCATCAAAATGGACACAGCCAGGCCACATCCCTTTCAAACTGCATGTGTGTGAGAGAGCGAGTGAGTATATTGTGGTGCATGTAGCACACAAATCACTGACTCCACACGGTCTGGTGTAAATCTAACTGCTGTGACCTTCGTCCTTTATTGTTCAGCTCCAGAGTGACTCTCAGCTGTGGTGGTCGGCCTTATTTCGTGCCTGTTGCAGGCGCTTCCAGGTTTCCCGCCACAGCGCCCTCTGTGGTGTAGCATTGTGCTTACATTACATTTAAGGAACCAGGACGATACAAACATCAATTAATAACATCACACTTCCCCCCCCCCCCCCCCCCACCAGGACACAGGACGACGATACATCAATACATAACATCACACTTGTCCAACGGAAGGCAGGGAGGCATAGACAGTGCGTTAGTATGGTACATGTTATCTGGTACATTAACTAGTTATTGACTGGTAACGGATCCCTGATTTCCTTGTTAGCCCTTATCATTAATTGTACTAGATATCCATTATTTTACACAAATACAGTGGCCATTCAGCATTAAAAAATTAATTCTTGTTATAAATTCGCCATCTCACATTAACATAGCTCATTTTAGACTCGCTCTGCCTTACAGAAGTCCTTTGTGGGGACCACCTCATGGTAAGGCCCTTTTAAGACTCACTGGTGCATTTCCATTTTAAGGCGCCATCTTTGATGCAGGAGGATTCCACGAGGCTTCTCCTTGGGCGCCGCCATCTTTGATACTCTGCTGCTCTGGACACGATGCCGCCGCCATCTTGCTCTCCGCCGCTCCGGATGCCCTCCGCCGCCGCAGCCTCCGCTCCCCTCCGCTGCCACCTGACTTGCCGCCTCTCCAGCGGCCGCACTTGCCGCGTCCCCCGCGCCCTCCGTAGCCCCCGACCTCCAGCTGCTGCCGCCGCCCGATACTAACAGCTCCTCGGCGGGGCTCTTCAGAACCGCCGGCCATCCTGGATCCCTCGCACCCCGCCCGCTCACTCCCCCGACACTAGGCCTGCCTCTGCAGGGCTGCTCGCCCGTGGGGGCTGAGGCTGCAGGATCTCTGTGTGAGGCCCGGGCCTGGGACTTGCCTGTGGGTGGATTGAGGCTGCAGCTCCAGCTCGTCGGCGCTGCTCTCTGGGGACCCGGGACACAGCAGCAGCCTGTGGAGTGATGAAGTCTTCCCAGCTCCCCCGGACCGTCCCCATCCACCTCCGGCCGAGGAGCGTCGGCCCATCGCCTGGAACGACCCACAGAGGTAAACCGTTTGTCTCGTCCCCGTGGGATACCTGCACCATCGCTCTGCCGAGAACAGGTATTAGTTCCCTGGTGTAGATACGCAGCTTCGCCGTGACCGGGACCAGCTTGGGTCGTGCAGCTGGGTTAATCCACAGTTTATCAAAAGTTCTCCGACTCATCAACGACGGACCCGAGCCCGTGTCCACTTCCATACTCACTGGGACTCTGTTGATTTTCACTTCCCTTATCACTGGGGGTGAATCGTCAGTACACGTAAACAGTCCCAACACCTCCTGTTCTGCCTGCTCCTCGGTGAACAGTGGATCATCCCCCATCTCCTCAGCCACATGGTGAGTCCGATTTCTTTTACACATACGCTGAAGGTGGCCTTTCAGGTGGCAGGTATTGCAAGTGTACTCCGCAAACCTGCACCAGTGAGCCCCATGGCTTCCTCCACAACGCCAGCATGGTGCTACTTGATTGGCCCCCCTCAGCGGACTCAGTTCCAGGATCCCGAGGTCCGTGCTCTCTGCCCCGGGCAGAGCCTCGTTCTGCAGTTTTATCCGCGGTGGGCGCTATCCTATGGACAGTGCCTGCCGGGTTCGAGACTGTGTGGATTATTTGCTTGGTGTTGCAACTCGAGATCATATGTGCCCGGCTGATGGCGATGGCCTTTGTCAGAGTGACTGTGGGTTCCGTGGCTAACAGCTTGTGAAGGAGGCCCTCGTGGCCAATCCCCATAACGAAAACGTCCCGCAACGCCTCGTCAAGGTGTGCGCCAAAATCACACGGCGCCGCGAGTCTCCTGAGGTCCGCCGCATATTTGGTGATATCCTGGCCCTCGGGTCTGCAGTGATGGTAAAATTTGTATCTGGCCGTGAGGATGCTCTCCTTCGGTTTCAACTGGTCACGAATGAGTTCAGTCAGCTCCTCGTATGACTGGTCCCTGGCGCTCCCGGGTGCCAGCAAATCCCTGACGAGACAGTAAACCTCATCTCCACAACTGGAGAGCAATATCGCCTTACGCTTATCTCTCATTGCGTATGTGTCCTCCGTCAGGTCGTTTGCTGTGAAGTAGTACTCGAGCCTTTCCGTGAAGGCCTCCCAATCATTGCCCACGGTAAAACCCTTTAGCGAGCCCAGAGTAGCCATGGTTGCGTGGAGTTCGTCCACTTCCTAGTCGCCAATGTGGTGTTTTTAATTTCAAAACATACTTTATTCACAAAAAAATACCTGTGTGGTGTGTGTAGTACACAATGTGGTGTATGTAGCACACAAATCACCGACTCCACACGGTCTGGTGTAAATCTAACTGCTGTGACCTTCGTCCTTTATTGTTCAGCTCCAGAGTGACTCTCAGGTGTGGTGGTCAGCCTTATATAGCACCTGTTGCAGGCACTTCCAGGTTTCCCACCACAGCGCCCTCTGTGGTGTAGCATTGTGCTTACATTACACTGAAGGTACTGGGATGATACACACATCATTACATAACACTGATCATGTTATGATTTGCGAAGTGCCCTGTTATCATTTCTTTAACAAAGGGTTCCAGCATTTTCCCGAGGACTGATGTCAGGCTAACTGGCTCTATCTCGCTCTGTTCCTCTCTCCCATGATTTGCTGCTAATAAATTTCCCCTCGCTACACTGCACAACCTACCGTTTCCGACCTGGATACTTTGCTGTGCTCCCACCCTGTGTGTCCCCAGATTGGGTTTAGAAAGTATGGTCACCCTAATTTAATCTGGTGATATGTGAACACTCAGCAGTTGGGGGCCTGAGCATTGTCCACACAGACAGGCAGTGAGCTATTGGCTCCTGTTCAGGGACAATTCATCACTGGCACATTCTCCCACCTTGTTCAAGGACAGCAGACAGGACGGCAACTGGTGACGGGCCAGTTCCGTTTCACAGGCAAATATGAAGGCCAACATCCCATTCGCCTTCCTGATTACCTGCTGCATCTGCAAACTAACTTTTTGGGACTCATGGACTAAGGTTTGGCAGATGGAATACAATGTCGGAAAGTGTGAGGTCATCCACCTTGGGGGAAAAAAAACAGTAAAAGGGAATATTATTTGAATCGGGAGAAATTACAACATGCTGCGGTGCAGAGGGACCTGGGGGTCCTTGTGCATGAATCCCAAAAAGTTAGTTTGCAGGTGCAGCAGGTAATCAGGAAGGTGAATGGAATGTTGGCCTTCATTGCGAGAGGGATGGAGTACAAAAGCAGGGAGGTCCTGCTGCAACTGTACAGGGTATTGGTGAGGCCACACCTGGAGTACTGCGTGCAGTTTTGGTCACCTTACTTAAGGAAGGATATACTGGCTTTGGAGGGGGTACAGAGACGATTCACTAGGCTGATTCCGGAGATGAGGGGGTTACCTTATGATGATTGTTTGAGTAGACTGGGTCTTTACTCGTTGGAATTCAGAAGGATGAGGGGGTGATCTTATAGAAACATTTAAAATAATGAAAGGGAGAGACAAGATAGAGGCAGAGAGGTTGTTTCCACTGGTCGGGGAGACTAGAACTAGGGGGCACAGCCTCAAAATACGGGGGAGCCAATTTAAAACCGAGTTGAGAAGGAATTTTTTCTCCCAGAGGGTTGGGAATCTGTGGAATTCTCTGCCCAAGGAAGCAGTTGAGGCGAGCTCATTGAATGTATTCAAATCACAGATAGATAGATTTTTAACCAATAAGGGAATTAAGGGTTACGGGGAAAGGGCGGGTAAGTGGAGCTGAGTCCACGGCCAGATCAGCCATGATCTTGTTGAATGGCAGAGCAGGCTCGAGGGGCTAGATGGCCGACTCCTGTTCCTAATTCTTATTACCTTTACTTACTGAGAGATTTCTGCATCGGGTTCAATCGTTCTAAGGTAAGAAATACAAAACAGGAACTGTTTCCGGGTTCTAAAGATTCAACACTAAGAACAAATGATAACGTTGCTAAATATGGGGAGGTTGCACACTGAATAACAGGAAGAAGAGGTAACATCTGTTACACCCAGAATTGACTTTTCCAACACACACCTGGCTGGCCTCCCACATTCTACTCACAGCTCACTCAGTCTCACCTTTATCTCCCTCCCCCTGCTGGTATCTCCCAGTATCACAGCTCACTCAGTCTCACATTTATCTCACTCCCCCTGCTGGTATCTCCCGGTATCACAGCTCACTCAGTCTCACCTTTATCTCCCTCCCCCTGCTGGTATCTCCCGGTATCACAGCTCACTCAGTCTCACCTTTATCTCACTCCCCCTGCTGGTATGTCCCGGTATCACAGCTCACTCAGTCTCACCTTTATCTCACTCCCCCTGCTGGTATGTCCCGGTATCACAGCTCACTCAGTCTCACCTTTATCTCACTCCCCCTGCTGGTATCTCCCGGTATCACAGCTCACTCAGTCTCACCTTTATCTCACTCCCCCTGCTGGTATTTCCCGGTATCACAGCTCACTCAGTCTCACCTTTATCTCCCTCCCCCTGCTGGTATCTCCCGGTATCACAGCTCACTCAGTCTCACCTTTATCTCACTCCCCCTGCTGGTATTTCCCGGTATCACAGCTCACTCAGTCTCACCTTTATCTCCCTCCCCCTGCTGGTATCTCCCGGTATCACAGCTCACTCAGTCTCACCTTTATCTCCCTCCCCCTGCTGGTATGTCCCGGTATCACAGCTCACTCAGTCTCACCTTTATCTCACTCCCCCTGCTGGTATCTCCCGGTATCACAGCTCACTCAGTCTCACCTTTATCTCCCTCCCCCTGCTGGTATCTCCCGGTATCACAGCTCACTCAGTCTCACCATTATCTCCCTCCCCCTGCTGGTATCTCCCGGTATCAAAGCTCACTCAGTCTCACCTTTATCTCCCTCCCCCTGCTGGTATCTCCCGGTATCACAGCTCACTCAGTCTCACCTTTATCTCCCTCCCCCTGCTGATATCTCCCGGTATCACAGCTCACTCAGTCTCACCTTTATCTCACTCACCCTGCTGGTGTCTCCAGGTGTCACAGCTCACTCAGTCTCACCTTTATCTCACTCCACCTGCTGGTATCTCCCGTTCTCACAGCTCACTCAGTCTCACCTTTATCTCCCTCCCCCTGCTGGTATCTCCCGGTATCACAGCTCACTCAGTCTCACCTTTATCTCCCTCCCCCTGCTGGTATCTCCCGGTATCACAGCTCACTCAGTCTCACCTTTATCTCCCTCCCCCTGCTGGTATCTCCCGGTATCACAGCTCACTCAGTCTCACCTTATCTCCCTCCACCTGCTGGTATCTCCCGGTATCACAGCTCACTCAGTCTCACCTTTATCTCATTCCCCCTGCTGGTATCTCCCGGTATCACAGCTCACTCAGTCTCACCTTTATCTCCCGCCCCCTGCTGGTATCTCCCGGTATCACAGCTCACTCAGTCTCACCTTTATCTCCCTCCCCCTGCTGGTATCTCCCGGTATCACAGCTCACTCAGTCTCACCTTTATCTCACTCCCCCTGCTGGTATCTCCCGGTATCACAGCTCACTCAGTCTCACCATTATCTCCCTCCCCCTGCTGGTATCTCCCGGTATCAAAGCTCACTCAGTCTCACCTTTATCTCCCTCCCCCTGCTGGTATCTCCCGGTATCAAAGCTCACTCAGTCTCACCTTTATCTCCCTCCCCCTGCTGGTATCTCCCGGTATCACAGCTCACTCAGTCTCACCTTTATCTCCCTCCCCCTGCTGGTATCTCCCGGTATCACAGCTCACTCAGTCTCACCTTTATTTCCCTCCCCCTGCTGGTATCTCCCGGTATCACAGCTCACTCAGTCTCACCTTTATCTCCCTTCCCCTGCTGGTATCTCCCGGTATCACAGCTCACTCACTCTCACCTTTATCTCACTCGCTCTGCTGGTATCTCCCGGTATCACAGCTCACTCACTCTCACCTTTATCTCCCTCCCCCTGCTGGTATCTCCCGGTATCACAGCTGACTCACTCTCACATTTATCTCACTCCCCCTGCTGGTATCTCCCAGTATCACAGCTCACTCAGTCTCACCTTTATCTCCCTCCCCCTGCTGGTATGTCCCGGTATCACAGCTCACTCACTCTCACCTTTATCTCACTCCCCCTTCTGGTATCTCCCTGTATCACAGCTCACTCTCACCTTTATCTCACTCCCCCTTCTGGTATCTCCCGGTATCACAGCTCACTCAGTCTCACCTTTATCTCACTCCACCTGCTGGTATCTCCTAGTATCACAGCTCACTCAGTCTCACCTTTATCTCCCTCCCCCTACTGGTATCTTCCGGTATCACAGCTCACTCCGTCTCACCTTTATCTCACTCGCTCTGCTGGTATCTCCCGGTATCACAGCTCACTCAGTCTCACCTTTATGTCCCTCCCCCTGCTGGTGTCTCCAGATATCACAGCTCACTCATTCTCACCTTTATCTCCCTCCACCTGCTGGTGTCTCCAGGTATCACAGCTCACTCAGTCTTACCTTTATCTCCCTCCACCTGCTGGTATCTCCCTGTATCACAGCTCACTCAGTCTCACCTTTATGTCCCTCCCCCTGCTGGTGTCTCCAGATATCACAGCTCACTCATTCTCACCTTTATCTCCCTCCACCTGCTGGTATCTCCCGGTATCACAGCTCACTCAGTCTCACCTTTATCTCTCTCCACCTGCTGGTATCTCTCGGGTATCACAGCCCGCTCAGTCTCACCTTTATCTCCCTCCCCCTGCTGGTAACACCCGGTATCACAGCTCACTCAGTCTCACCTTTATTTCCCTCCACCTGCTGGTGTCTCCAGGTATCACAGCTCACTCAGTCTCACCTTTATCTCACTCCACCTGCTGGTATCTCCCGGTATCACAACTCACTCAATCTCACCTTTCTCTCACACCCCCTGCTGGTGTCTCCAGGTGTCACAGCTCACTCAGTCTCACCTTTATCTCACTCCACCTGCTGGTATCTCCCGGTATCACAGCTCACTCAGTCTCACCTTTATCTCCCTCCCCCTGCTGGTATCTCCGGGTATCACAGCTCACTCAGTCTCACCATTATCTCCCTCCCCCTGCTGGTATCTCCCGGTATCGAAGCTCACTCAGTCTCACCTTTATCTCCCTCCCCCTGCTGGTATCTCCCGGTATCACAGCTCACTCAGTCTCACCTTTATCTCCCTCCCCCTGCTGGTATCTCCCGGTATCACAGCTCACTCAGTCTCACCTTTATCTCCCTCCCCCTGCTGGTATCTCCCGGTATCACAGCTCACTCAGTCTCACCTTTATCTCCCTCCCCCTGCTGGTATGTCCCGGTATCACAGCTCACTCAGTCTCACCTTTATCTCACTCCCCCTGCTGGTATCTCCCAGTATCACAGCTCACTCAATTTCACATTTATCTCCCTCCCCCTGCTGGTGTCTCCCGGTATCACAGCTCACTCAGTCTCACCTTTATCTCACTCACCCTGCTGGTGTCTCCAGGTGTCACAGCTCACTCAGTCTCACCTTTATCTCACTCCACCTGCTGGTATCTCCCGGTATCACAGCTCACTCAGTCTCACCTTTATCTCCCTCCCCCTGCTGGTATCTCCCGGTATCACAGCTCACTCAGTCTCACCTTTATCTCCCTCCCCCTGCTGGTATCTCCCGGTATCACAGCTCACTCAGTCTCACCTTTATCTCCCTCCCCCTGCTGGTATCTCCCGGTATCACAGCTCACTCAGTCTCACCTTATCTCCCTCCACCTGCTGGTATCTCCCGGTATCACAGCTCACTCAGTCTCACCTTTATCTCATTCCCCCTGCTTGTATCTCCCGGTATCACAGCTCACTCAGTCTCACCTTTATCTCCCTCCCCCTGCTGGTATCTCCCGGTATCACAGCTCACTCAGTCTCACCTTTATCTCCCTCCCCCTGCTGGTATCTCCCGGTATCACAGCTCACTCAGTCTCACCTTTATCTCACTCCCCCTGCTGGTATCTCCCGGTATCACAGCTCACTCAGTCTCACCATTATCTCCCTCCCCCTGCTGGTATCTCCCGGTATCAAAGCTCACTCAGTCTCACCTTTATCTCCCTCCCCCTGCTGGTATCTCCCGGTATCAAAGCTCACTCAGTCTCACCTTTATCTCCCTCCCCCTGCTGGTATCTCCCGGTATCACAGCTCACTCAGTCTCACCTTTATCTCCCTCCCCCTGCTGGTATCTCCCGGTATCACAGCTCACTCAGTCTCACCTTTATCTCCCTCCCCCTGCTGGTATCTCCCGGTATCACAGCTCACTCAGTCTCACCTTTATCTCCCTTCCCCTGCTGGTATCTCCCGGTATCACAGCTCACTCACTCTCACCTTTATCTCACTCGCTCTGCTGGTATCTCCCGGTATCACAGCTCACTCACTCTCACCTTTATCTCCTTCCCCTGCTGGTATCTCCTGGTATCACAGCTGACTCACTCTCACATTTATCTCACTCCCCCTGCTGGTATCTCCCAGTATCACAGCTCACTCAGTCTCACCTTTATCTCCCTCCCCCTGCTGGTATGTCCCGGTATCACAGCTCACTCACTCTCACCTTTATCTCACTCCCCCTTCTGGTATCTCCCTGTATCACAGCTCACTCTCACCTTTATCTCACTCCCCCTGCTGGTATCTCCCAGTATCACAGCTCACTCAGTCTCACCTTTATCTCACTCCACCTGCTGGTATCTCCTAGTATCACAGCTCACTCAGTCTCACCTTTATCTCCCTCCCCCTACTGGTATCTTCCGGTATCACAGCTCACTCCGTCTCACCTTTATCTCACTCGCTCTGCTGGTATCTCCCGGTATCACAGCTCACTCAGTCTCACCTTTATGTCCCTCCCCCTGCTGGTGTCTCCAGATATCACAGCTCACTCATTCTCACCTTTATCTCCCTCCACCTGCTGGTGTCTCCAGGTATCACAGCTCACTCAGTCTTACCTTTATCTCCCTCCACCTGCTGGTATCTCCCTGTATCACAGCTCACTCAGTCTCACCTTTATGTCCCTCCCCCTGCTGGTGTCTCCAGATATCACAGCTCACTCATTCTCACCTTTATCTCCCTCCACCTGCTGGTATCTCCCGGTATCACAGCTCACTCAGTCTCACCTTTATCTCTCTCCACCTGCTGGTATCTCTCGGGTATCACAGCCCGCTCAGTCTCACCTTTATCTCCCTCCCCCTGCTGGTAACACCCGGTATCACAGCTCACTCAGTCTCACCTTTATTTCCCTCCACCTGCTGGTGTCTCCAGGTATCACAGCTCACTCAGTCTCACCTTTATCTCACTCCACCTGCTGGTATCTCCCGGTATCACAACTCACTCAATCTCACCTTTCTCTCACACCCCCTGCTGGTGTCTCCAGGTGTCACAGCTCACTCAGTCTCACCTTTATCTCACTCCACCTGCTGGTATCTCCCGGTATCACAGCTCACTCAGTCTCACCTTTATCTCACTCCACCTGCTGGTATCTCCCGGTATCACAGCTCACTCAGTCTCACCTTTATCTCACTCCACCTGCTGGTATCTCCCGGTATCACAGCTCACTCAGTCTCACCTTTATCTCCCTCCCCCTGCTGGTATCTCCCGGTATCACAGCTCACTCAGTCTCACCTTTATCTCACTCCCCCTGCTGGTATCTCCCGGTATCACAGCTCACTCAGTCTCACCTTTATCTCACTCCCCCTGCTGGTATCTCCCGGTATCACAGCTCATTCAGTCTCACCTTCATCTCACTCCCCATGCTGGTGTCTCCAGGTGTCACAGCTCACTCACTCTCACCTTTGTCTCACTCCCCCTGCTGGTATCTCCCGGTATCACAGCTCATTCAGTCTCACCTTCATCTCACTCCCCATGCTGGTGTCTCCAGGTGTCACAGCTCACTCACTCTCACCTTTATCTCACTCCCCCTGCTGGTATCTCCCGGTATCACAGCTCATTCAGTCTCACCTTCATCTCACTCCCCATGCTGGTGTCTCCAGGTATCACAGCTCACTCACTCTCACTGAGAATGCTCAGGGGATCCAAGAGCTAGTAGATCACAAGCGCAGAGCATTTCTGAGCCTGAAGCAACAACGCAACTCGGGAGCAGCAAAGCAGCATTACAGACGGCTCAAGGCTGAGGTCCAACAAAAACCCAGGACCTAAATAACAGGTGGTGGATGGAGAAAGCACAGGCCCAAGGCCCCACCACAATGCTGGCCAAGAACGGGGAAATACTCATCAAGGACACCGAGGCAGTCAGGACCCGCTGGAAGGAGCACTCCAAAGATCTCCTCAATCGAGACTCTGCCTTTGACTCGAGTGTTCTCGACTCCATCCCGCAGCATGCTACTCGCCACCACCTCAGTGAAACCACAACACTGCACGAGGTAGATAAAGCCATAAGACAGCTTAAGAACAACAAGGCTACAGGAGCGGATGGAATCCCTGCTGAGGCACTAAGGTACAGCAGAGAGGCACTGCTGGTGCAAATATATGACCTCATCTCGCTCATCTGGAGGAGGAGAGCATGCAGCGATCGTGACCATCTTTAATAAAGGGGACAAGTCCAACTGCGGCAACTACAGAGGAATCTCCCTGCTATCAGCCACTGGGAAAGTTGTTGCTAGAATTCTCCTCAACCGTCTTCTCCCTGTAGCTGAGGAGCTCCTCCCGGAGTCGCAGTGCGGATTTCGTCTCCTCCGGGCACAACGGACATGATTTTTGCAGCGCGACAGCTGAGGGAAAAATGCAGGGAACAGCACCAGCCATTATACATGGCCTTCTTCGAGCTTACAAAGGCCTTTGACACTGTCAACCGCGAGGGTCTATGGAGCACCCTCCTCCATTTCGGATGCCCCCAAAAGTTCATCACCATCCTCCGCCTGCTCCACGACGACATGCAGGCCGTGATCCTTATCAACGGATCCATCACAACCCTCTGGGAGAAGAAATTCCGTCTCAACTCGCTTTTAAATTGGCTCCCCCGTATTTTGAGGCTGTGCCCCCTAGTTCTAGTCTCCCCTTCCAGTGGAAACAACCTCTCTGCCTCTATCTTGTCTCTCCCTTTCATTATTTAAAATGTTTCTATAAGATCACCCCTCATCCTTCTGATCTCCAACGAGTAAAGACCCAGTCTACTCAATCTATCATCATAAGGTAACCCCCTCATCTCCGGAATCAGCCGAGTGAATCGTCTCTGTACCCCCTCCAAAGCCAGTATATCCTTCCTTAAGTAAGGTGACCAAAACTGCACGCAGTACTCCAGGTGCGTCCTCACCAATACCCTATACAGTTGCAGCAGGACCTCCCTGCTTTTGTACTCCATCCCTCTCGCAATGAAGGCCAACATTCCATTCGCCTTCCTGATTACCTGCTGCTCCTGCAAACTAACTTTTTGGGATTGGAAAAAAAAGGGCCTTGTAAATGTCTGGTGTGTCACCCAGGTAGGGTGGCACGGTTTAATGTCTTTTGTTTTTGCAGATAAACTCCAAAAAGAGTTTCATGTACAAGGACCCCCAGGTCCCTCTGCACCTCAGCATGTTATAATTTCTCCCCATTCAAATAATATTCCCTTTTACTGTTTTTTTTCCCCAAGGTGGATGTCCTTACACTTTCTGACATTGTATTCCATCTGCCAAACCTTCGCCCATTCGCTTAACCTATCCAGGCTTGTGATTTAATTTTAGTGATTTTTTTGTGTGTGAAGGAGTGCTTTTAGCAGCACTGTTGAATAAATCACCTGCTGAAATCACTGAGTGCAGCTTTTCGCTGCTAAACTTGCAGAACAGGTGCTGCATTGGTGCATGCAAATTAAGGAGTGTGTGTTTTGAGAAATAAGAGTGCTAATTCAACTTTGCAATGGAACAACGTCCACCAAGAACAAAGAATTTCTTGCATGAGGAAGTGGAGATATTAGTCAACATAATTGAGCAGAGATGACAGGAGCTAGATACCAGCAACAGAGGTCGCATAAAAGTGCCACCTAAAGAAATGAAGAAACACTGGAACCAAGTTGCAGAAGATTACTGCGCAGTGGTGCGTACCAGGAGATCTGGAAGCCAGTGTAAAAAGAAATGGCATGACCTTGGTCTAGTAGTTAGTGTAAGTAATATTTTCCATTTTTAATGTAATCATAATTATAACGTGGCTATCTGTATGTCCCACCTTGCAGACTGACACACTCTGTAAAAAGTTATATTTTACTCTTTGCAGAAGAAATTGGCCCACAACAAAAGGGAAGCAACTCGAACAGGAGGAGGCGTGCCCAATCTGCATCCACTGACACCCTTGGAACAGAGGGTAGCTGCTATGATGAGTCGTACATGGAGAAAAGCAATCAGTACAGCACAAGCTGGGCCCGCACGCGAGGAACAGGGTAAGTCCTGAAAATGCATCGTGGCCCTTCAAATCAACCTGCTGCCTGGCCTGCTATGTGTAAGAGTACTCATAACACCCATCCGGCCCCCTCCCTTGCTGTTAAACATTTGACTGTTCTGATATATTTTGCAGAACATGATGATGATGATGATGACGATGCCAACCCTGAGGATCCTGAGGATACAGAACAAGAACCAGTACAACCAGATGCGGACGAACCAGACTGGATGATGGCAGCGATGACTCAAATGTCTGCAGGGGAGAGTTTCCAAATTAATGTTTATGAGCCCCCATCAAGGGGCATCAGAGTTTCAACCCCCAGCATAGGTTCTGGTTCCACCTTCTATGGTTTTGATTCCGATGCTGTGGGTCCCAGTGCTGCTGCTGGTATCTTGGAGCAGTTTACACCCATTCACCCACCATCCCAGCCCACGGCTCGCACTCGAGTACTGTCGTCTGGAACACCAAGTGCCCCACCGTCCCAGCCCACGCCTCTCTCTCTAGTACTGTCGTCTGGAACACCAAGTGCCCCACCGTCCCAGCCCGCGCCTCTCTCTCTAGTACTGCCGTCTGGAACAGAGCGTCCCAGCGTCCCAGCCCATGCCTCTCTCTCTAGTACTGCCGTCTGGAACACAGACCGTCCCACCGTCCCAGCCCATGCCTCTCTCTCTAGTACTGTCGTCTGGAACACAGACCGTCCCACCGTCCCAGCCCATGCCTCTCTCTCTAGTACTGTCGTCTGGAACACAGACCGTCCCACCGTCCCAGCCCATGCCTCTCTCTCTAGTACTGTCGTCTGGAACACAGACCGTCCCACCGTCCCAGCCCACGCCTCTCTCTCTAGTACTGTCGTCTGGAACACAGACCGTCCCACCGTCCCAGCCCATGCCTCTCTCTCTAGTACTGTCGTCTGGAACACAGACCGTCCCACCGTCCCAGCCCACGCCTCTCTCTCTAGTACTGCCGTCTGGAACACCAAGTGCCCCACCGTCCCAGCCCATGCCTCTCTCTCGAGTGCTGTCGTCTGGAACACCAAGTGCCCCACCGTCCCAGCCCGCGCCTCTCTCTCTAGTACTGCCGTCTGGAACAGAGCGTCCCAGCGTCCCAGCCCATGCCTCTCTCTCTCGTACTGCCGTCTAGAACACAGACCGTCCCACCGTCCCAGCCCACGCCTCTCTCTCTAGTACTGCCGTCTGGAACACAGACCGTCCCACCATCCCAGCCCACGTCCCTCTCTCTAGTACTGCCGTCTGGAACACAGACTGTCCCACCATCCTAGCCCGCGCCTCTCTCTCTAGTACTGCCGTCTGGAACACAGACCGTCCCACCATCCCAGCCCGTGCCTCTCTCTCTCTAGTACTGCCGTCTGGAACACAGACCATCCCAGCGTCCCAGCCCGCGCCTCTCTCTCTAGTACTGCCGTCTGGAACAGAGCGTCCCAGCGTCCCAGCCCATGCCTCTCTCTCTAGTACTGCCGTCTGGAACACAGACCATCCCACCGTCCCACCATCCCAGCCCACGCCTCTCTCTCAAATACTGCCGTCTGGAACAGAGCGTCCCAGCGTCCCAGCGCGCGCCTCTCTCTCTAGTACTGCCGTCTGCAACACCGAGCGTCCCACTGTCCCAGCTCGCGCCTCCCTGTGTAGTGGTGCCGTTTGGAACACCGAGCGTCCCATCGTCCCTGCCCGCGCCTCCAGTGCAGTGGTGCTGTGAGGCAGACCCAGGCAGAGGAGAAGGAGATTGGAGACGCGCTCTCCTGAGATGCAGCGTGCAACAGATGCGGCTCAGGTTGTGGCAATGGGTATGGAGACCAAAGAGCTTACCCGATCACTCATCGGTAGCGTCAGTGCAGTGGGTGAAGAGGTGACGGGCCTGACGGGAGAAATAGCAGTAATGACACGGGAACTTAGGGAGGGAATGTCCGAGGGAGTGCAATCGACGACACAGGGCCGTCAGGGAGGGCATGCAAACGACAGCACAGGCCCCTCATGGGGACAGCTGCTGCAATAAGGGCACACAGCCCCGCCAGTCAAATGACACCCCCATGAAGAAGTGAACATTCACTGAGATGTGGATGAGAGATGGTTGCAGCCTTTCTCTGCTGCTTTTGTTCTTGTTCTTGATGTAGCTGTCGTCGCGTTTTTCACATTGAAATTGTTTTGTAAGTTTTGTAACTTTACAACTTATAAGTGATCTTAGGGTGTTGAAGTGATCTTATCGTGTAAATGCTCTCACTTTTTGTAACTTATTTAATTTTGCACCTAAAAGTGATCTTGAAGTTTAAGTGATGTTAAGAGTGTAAGATTTTTCACATTGAGATTGTTTTGTAACTTTACAAGTTTATAAGTGATCGTAAAGTTTTTAAGTGATCTTCAAGAGTCATATTAAAAAGTGAAGTTTGATACAACAAATATTTTATTACAGTGACGTTAACTTTTCAATAAAATATTTTTTCATTAAAACTGTTTCAGGAAATTAGGGGTGCATGCAATAAAGGTGCAGCAGTTATAATGGGTGACTTTAATATGCATATAGATTGGGTTAACCAAACTGGAAGCAATACGGTGGAGGAGGATTTCCTGGAGTGCATAAGGGATGATTTTCTAGACCAATATGTTGAAGAACCAACTGGGGGAGAGGCCATCTTAGACTGGGTGTTGTGTAATGAGAGAGGATTAATTAGTAATCTCGTTGTGTGAGGCCCCTTGGGGAATAGTGACCATAATATGGTGGAATTCTACATTAGGATGAAGAATGAAACAGTTAATTCAGAGACCATGGTCCAGAACTTAAAGAAGGGTAACTTTGAAGGTATGAGGCGTGAATTGGCTAGGATAGATTGGCGAATGATACTGAAGGGGTTGACAGTGGATGGGCAATGGCAGACATTTAGAGACCGCATGGATGAACTACAACAATTGTACATCCCTGTCTGGCGTAAAAATAAAAAAGGGAAGATGGCTCAACCGTGGCTATCAAGGGAAATCAGGGATAGTATCAAAGCCAAGGAAGTGGCATACAAATTGGCCAGAAATAGCAGTGAACCTGGGGATTGGGAGAAATTTAGAACTCAGCAGAGGAGGACAAAGGGTTTGATTAGGGCAGGGAAAATAGAGTACGAGAGGAAGCTTGCAGGGAACATTAAGACGGACTGCAAAAGCTTCTATAGATATGTAAAGAGAAAAAGGTTAGGAAAGACAAACGTAGGTCCCCTGCAGTCAGAATCAGGGAAGTCATACCGGGGAACAAAGAAATGGCAGACCAATTGAACAAGTACTTTGGTTCAGTATTCACTAAGGAGGACACAAATAACCTTCCGGATATAAAAGGGGTCAGAGGCTCTAGCAAGAAGGAGGAACTGAGGGAAATCCTTATTAGTCGGGAAATTGTGTTGGGGAAATTGATGGGATTGAAGGCCGATAAATCCCCAGGGCCTGATGGACTGCATCCCAGAGTACTTAAGGAGGTGGCCTTGGAAATAGCGGATGCATTGACAGTCATTTTCCAACATTCCGTAGACTCTGGATCAGTTCCTATCGAGTGGAGGGTAGCCAAAGTAACCCCACTTTAAAAAAGGAGGGAGAGAGAAAACAGGGAATTATAGACCGGTCAGCCTGACATCAGTAGTGGGTAAAATGATGGAATCAATTATTCAGGATGTCATAGCAGCGCATTTGGAAAGAGGTGACATGATAGGTCCAAGTCAGCATGGATTTGTGAAAGGGAAATCATGCTTGACAAATCTTCTGGAATTTTTTGAGGATGTTTCCAGTAGAGTGGACAAGGGAGAACCAGTTGATGTGGTATATTTGGACTTTCAGAAGGCTTTCGACAAGGTCCCACACAAGAGATTAATGTGCAAAGTTAAAGCACATGGGATTGGGGATAGTGTGCTGACATGGATTGAGAACTGGTTGTCAGAGAAGAAGCAAAGAGTCAGAGTAAATGGGTACTTTTCAGAATGGCAGGCAGTGACTAGTGGGGTACCGCAAAGTTCTGTGCTGGGGCCGCAGCTGTTTACATTGTACATTAATGATTTGGACGAGGGGATTAAATGTAGTATCTCCAAATTTGCGGTTGACACTAAGTTGGGTGGCAGTGTGAGCTGTGAGGAGGATGCTATGAGGCTGCAGAGTGACTTGGATAGGTTAGGTGAGTGGGCAAATGCATGGCAGATGAAGTATAATGTGGATAAATGTGAGGTTATCCACTTTGGTGGTTAAAAACAGAGAGACAGACTATTATCTGAATGGTGACAGATTAGGAAAAGGGGAGGTGCAACGAGACCTGGGTGTCATGGTACATCAGTCATTGAAGGTTGGCATTCAGGTACAGCAGGCGGTTAAGAAAGCAACTGGCATGTTGGCCTTCATAGCGAGTACAGGGGCAGGGAGGTGTTGCTACAGTTGTACAGGGCCTTGGTGAGGCCACACCTGGAGTATTGTGTACAGTTTTGGTCTCCTAACTTGAGGAAGGACATTCTTGCTATTGAGGGAGTGCAGCGAAGGTTCACCAGACTGATTCCCGGGATGGCAGGACTGACATATGAAGAAAGACTGGATCAACTGGGCTTGTATTCACTGGAGTTCAGAAGAATGAGAGGGGATCTCATAGAAACGTTTAAAATTCTGACGGGTTTAGACAGGTTAGATGCGGGAAGGATGTTCCCAATGTTGGGGAAGTCCAGAACCAGGGTTCACAGTCTAAGGATAAGGGGTAAGCCATTTAGGACTGAGATGAGGAGAAACTTCTTCACCCAGAGAGTGGTGAACCTGTGGAATTCTCTACCACAGAAAGTTGTTGAGGCCAATTCACTAAATATATTCAAAAAGGAGTTAGATATAGTCCTTACTACTCGGGGGATCAAGGGGTATGGCGAGAAAGCTGGAATGGGGTACTGAACTTGCATGTTCAGCCATGAACTCATTGAATGGTGGTGCAGGCTCGAAGGGCCGAATGGCCTACTCCTGCACCTATTTTCTATGTTTCGATGTTCCATTAACACAATACAACGTAGGAACAACTGCAAAGAATAAACATGTCCATGTGCGACAGTGGTCGCAGAGCCCTCAGGCATCAGTAGTTGAAGCGTTCACGGATGAGCTGCTGGCGCAGGGCTCGAACAATCGTTAAAGGAGGGCGGTCTCTGACCTCGTGCTCCGGCATCAGGCACTTGCATGCTTTCCTGATCGTCGTCATCATCCTCATCCTGCTCTTCCAAAATACTATCATCAGGCACTGGACCCTCACATGGGTCTTCTGGTTCCACTACCAGCTCCTGCTGCCTCATGATGGCTAAGTTATGGAGCATGCAGCACACAACAGTGAAGTGACCGACAATCTGAGGAGAGTATTGCAAGTGGCCTCCGGAATGGTCCAGGCATCGCAAACGCTGTTTCAATATGCCAATGGTCCTCGCAATGATGCTGCGCGTCGCAATGTGCGCCATGTTGTATTGACGGTCAGCTTCTGTCCGTGTCACGTGTAGGGGCATCATGAGCCAGGTGGTCAGGCCGTACCCTTTGTCTCCCAGTAGCCAGCTCTGCCCTTCTGGCTGCTGCTCAAACATGTCAGATAGAACGCTGTCGCGAGGGATGACCGCATCGTGGGTGCTGCCAGGGTATCTCGCATCGACTGACATGATGCGCTGCTTGTCGTCACACACGAGCTGCACATTGATGGGAGTGGAAACCTTTTCTATTCCTGTACTGCTCGGAATCCTCCACAGGTGCTCGCAAAGCTATGTGGGTACAATCAATGCAGCCCTGCACCTTTGGGAAGCCAGCAATCCTGAAGGAGCCCACAGCCCTCTCATGGATCGCTTGTGCGGTCGGTCATTGGGAAATTGATGAAGTCATTCCTTCGCGCATACAGTGCAGCCGTGACCTGGTAAATGCAGGCATGTATTGCACGTTGAGAGATGGTGCACACATCTCCAGTTGTAGCCTGAAACGATCCCGAGGCATAGAAGGCAAGTGCAGCTGTTACCTTCACTTCAACAGACAAGGCAGTTGGTGTTCTGCTTCTGGGCTGTAAATCTGCTCTAAGCATATCACAGATCTCAACGGCAACTTCTCTGCGGAAACGCAGCCTTTTGACACAATCAGCCTCGCTTATGTCCAGGTACGAGCGCCTGGCTCGATATTGCCGATGTGGGTAAGGTCTCCTGTCCATCAGCCTACGGGCTGTGACGTTCCTGGTACGGTGAGCTCTAATCAATTCTCTCCTATGCAGTGAATTGCTGGCGAACCATTGCATAATCCGTGGTGTTGACAAAGCAGCACCCATTCTGCAATTACAAATTTAAGTTTCAAACTGGCTATCTGTCTGCCTCATCCTGTCCTGTGGCCGAATGGCCTCAGCCTCCCTCGCAGCTCGAAGGCTGCTTGCTGTGTCTTCGGCTGCCGTCGAGCCACTGACGCCGCCCCTGTCTCCTACATGGAAGGAAGGCCGACCTGAAGCACCGCAGCTCGAAGGCTGCTGCTGCTTCACACAGGTAGGAATATTCAATCTTTTGTATTTGCTTTGTTTATAATCTTTTATTCAGGATGGCTCTTTATTTGTATAACTTATATTTGTATTTGTATAATCTCAGTCTGTAACTAAGACTGTTGAATGCTTGTAAAATTTAATTACTTCCCCCTCCCCGCCCCCTCGTTCCCTACGCCTGATTTGTAACCTACGCCTGATTTCTAAAGTGTTGGCAAGGTTTTTCTGAGCGTACAAAAATCTAGACTTACTCCATTCTAAGTTAGTTTGGAGTAAGTTTTCGCTGCCTAAACTTTCAAAACAGACGTAAGTGGCCGGACACGCCCCCTTTTGAAAAAAAAATCTGTTCCAAAATGAAACTGTTCTAACTGACTAGAACTGGAGCAAACTAAATGCCGAGAATTGCAATTTCGAAAAAAACTCCATTCCAAACCAGTTGCTCCAAAAAAATTGGAGCGACTCAGACCGAAACTTGACCCCTATGTTTCTATGATTGTATTGCAGAGTGATATTCCAGTGAAAGGACTATTATATTGTAAAGTGCTGTTCCATTGCAATTTACTTCAATATTGCAAAGTCTAATCCATTGCGAACCAATAATACAACCATGGACGTTTATGGCACAGGAGGCCGCCATTCGGCCCGTCTAGCCCGTGCCAGCTCTGTGCAAGGGGGCGTCAGATAGTTCCACTCCCCGACCCTTTACCCCTAACCCTACAATTTTTGTTTTTCCTTCAGGTACTTATCTAATTCCCTTTGGAAAGCCACGATGTAGTACATTCCAGATCAAACTCACTCGCAGCGTAAAAAAGCTCTCTCCTTTCGCCTTTGGTTCTTCTGCCAATCACCTTAACTCTGTGTCCTCTGGTTCTCGACCCTTCTGCCAATGGGAACGGTTTCTCTCTACTTTGTCTACACCCCTCGCTATGTTGAACACCTGTGTGGAATCTCCGCAATTTTCTCTGCTCTGTGGAGAATAAGCTCAGCTTCTCCAGTCTATCCATGTAACTGAGGTCCCTCATCCCTGGAACCAGTCTTATGTATCTTTTCTGCAACCTCTCTAAGGCTTCACATCCTTCCTAGAGTGCGCTCCCATGAGTTGGACACAATACTCCAGTTGAAACCGAACCAGTGTTGTATAAAGGTCCATCATAACTTTCTTGCTTTGTACTCTATTCCTCGAATTATGAAGCCCAAGATTCCGTATACTTTTATTAACCGCATTCTCAATCTATCCTGCCACCTTCAACAATTTGTGCAATTATACCCCAGGACTCTCTGTGCATGCTCTCCCTTTAGAATTATGCACTTTAGTTCATATTGCCTCTCCTTGTTCTTCCTACCAAAATGCATCACTTTGCAATGTTCAGTGTCAAATTTCATTTGTCACGTTTCTGCCCATTCCAACAGCCTGTCTGTGTCCTCTTGTATTCTTTAACTATCCTCCTCACTGTTCATTATACTTTCAAGTTTTGTATCCAGGGACCAGGGAGAACTCCCCTTTTCTTTGAATAACGTCATGGGATCTTTTAATCCCACTTGGGAGGTCAGGTGGGGCCTCCATTCAACGTCTCGTGTGAAAGGCGGCACCTCTGACAGTGCAGTGCTCCCTCTGTACTGCATTAGAATGCAGGCCTAGATTTTATGCTCAAGGCTCTGTGGGTGGACATGATCCCACAACCTACTGACTCAGAGACCAGAGGGCTCCCACTGAGCCACGACTAACACCTCATTACTCCGGATTATTTCAGTTCTCTTACCGTCGGTTACTCTCATGGACAAGTCCAAGCTCCCCTTACCTTCCAGAACGCGACTCCTAGCCTTGGGATCCAGGGAAGGTATTGGTAACATGCCCATGTACCTGCCCTGGGAGTGTTTGATGGGACAGTGTAGAGGGAGCTTTAGTCTGCATCTAACCCGTGCTGTACCTGCCCTGGGAGTGTTTGATGGGACAGTGTAGAGGGAGCTTTACTGCTGTACCTGCCCTGGGAGTGTTTCATGGGACAGTGTAGAGGGAGCTTTACTCTGTATCGAACCCATGCTGGACCTGTCCCGCGAGTGTTTGACGGGACAGTGTAGAGGGAGCTTTACTCTTTATCTAACCCTTGCTGTACCTGCCCTTGGAGAGATTGATGGGAAAGTGTACATAGAAACATAGAAACATAGAAAATAGGTGCAGGAGCAGGCCATTCAGCCCTTCTAGCCTGCACCGCCATTCAATGAGTTCATGGCTGAACATGAAACTTCAGTACCCGCTTCCTGCTTTCTCGCCATACCCCTTGATCCCCCGAGTAGTAAGGACTTCATCTAACTCCCTTTTGAATATATTTAGTGAATTGGCCTCAACAACTTTCTGTGGTAGAGAATTCCACAGGTTCACCACTCTCTGGGTGAAGAAGTTTCTCCTCATCTCGGTCCTAAATGGCTTACCCCTTATCCTCAGACTGTGACCCCCTGGTTCTGGACTTCCCCAACATTGGGAACATTCTTTCTGCATCTAACCTGTCTAAACCCGTCAGAATTTTAAACGTTTCTATGAGGTCCCCTCTCATTCTTCTGAACTCCAGTGAATACAAGCCCAGTTGATCCAGTCTTTCTTGATAGGTCAGTCCCACCATCCCGGGAATCAGTCTGGTGAATCTTCGCTGCACTCCCTCAATAGCAAGAATGTCCTTCCTCAAGTTAGGAGTCCAAAACTGTACACAATACTCCAGGTGTGGCCTCACCAAGGCCCTGTACAACTGTAGCAACACCTCCCTGCCCCTGTACTCAAATCCCCTCGCTATGAAGGCCAACATGCCATTTGCTTTCTTAACCGCCTGCTGTACCTGCATGCCAACCTTCAATGACTGATGTACCATGACACCCAGGTCTCGTTGCACCTTCCCTTTTCCTAATCTGTCACCATTCAGATAATAGTCTGTTTCTCTGTTTTTACCACCAAAGTGGATAACCTCACATTTATCCACATTATACTTCATCTGCCATGCATTTGCCCACTCACCTAACCTATCCAAGTCACTCTGCAGCCTCATAGCATCCTCCTCGCAGCTCACACTGCCACCCAACTTAGTGTCATCCGCAAATTTGGAGATACTACATTTAATCCACTCATCTAAATCATTAATGTACAATGTAAACAGTTGGGGCCCCAGCACAGAACCTTGCGGTACCCCACTAGTCACTGCCTGCCATTCTGAAAAGTACCCGTTTACTCCTACTCTTTGCTTCCTGTCTGACAACCAGTTCTCAATCCACGTCAGCACACTACCCCCAATCCCATGTGCTTTAACTTTGCACATTAATCTCTTGTGTGGGACCTTATCGAAAGCCTTCTGAAAGTCCAAATATACAACATCAACTGGTTCTCCTTTGTCTACTTTACTGGAAACATCCTCAAAAAATTCCAGAAGATTTGTCAAGCATGATTTCCCTTTCACAAATCCATGCTGACTTGGACCTATCATGTCACCATTTTCCAAATGCGCTGCTATGACATCTTTAAAAATTGATTCCATCATTTTACCCACTACTGAGGTCAGGCTGACTGGTCTATAATTCCCTGTTTTCTCTCTCCCTCCTTTTTTAAAAAGTGGGGTTACATTGGCTACCCTCCACTCCATAGGAACTGATCCAGAGTCAATGGAATGTTGGAAAATGACTGTCAATGCATCCGCTATTTCCAGGCCACCTCCTTAAGTACTCTGGGATGCAGTCCATCAGGCCCTGGGGATTTATCGGCCTTCAATCCCATCAATTTCCCCAACACAATTTCCCGACTAATAAAGATTTCCCTCAGTTCCTCCTCCTTACTAGACCCTCTGACCCCTTTTATATCCGGAAGGTTGTTTGTGTCCTCCTTAGTGAATACTGAACCAAAGTACTTGTTCAATTGGTCTGCCATTTCTTTGTTCCCCGTTATGACTTCCCCTGATTCTGACTGCAGGGGACCTACGTTTGTCTTTACTAACCTTTTTCTCTTTACATATCTATAGAAACTTTTGCAATCCGCCTTAATGTTCCCTGCAAGCTTCTTCTCGTACTCCATTTTCCCCGCCCTAATCAAACCCTTTGTCCTCCTCTGCTGAGTTCTAAATTTCTCCCAGTCCCCGGGTTCGCTGCTATTTCTGGCCAATTTGTATGCCACTTCCTTGGCTTTAATACTATCCCTGATTTCCCTTGATAGCCACGGTTGAGCCACCTTCCCTTTTTTATTTTTACGCCAGATAAAAGTACATATAAGAACATTAGAAATAGGAGCAGGAGTAGGTCATACAGCCCCTCGAGCCTGCTCTTCCATTCAATAAGATCATGGCTGATCTGATCATGGACTCAGCTCCACTTCCCCGCCCGCTCCCCATAACCCTTTATCCCCTTATCGTTTAAGAAACTGTCTATTTCTGCCTTAAATGTATTTAATGTCCCAGCTTCTCTGAGGCAGCGAATTCCACAGATTTACAACCCTCTGAGAGAAGAAATTTCTCCTCATCTCAGTTTTAAATGGGCGGCCCCTTATTCTAAGATCATGCCCTCTCGTTCTAGTCTCCCCCATCAGTGGAAACATCCTCTCTGCATCCACCTTGTCAAGCCCCCTCATAATCTTATATGTTTCAACCAGATCACCTCACATTCTTCTGAATTCCAATGAGTTGAGGCCCAACCTCCTCAACCTTTCCTCATAAGTCAACTCCCTCATCCCCAGAATCAACCGAGTGAACCTTCTCTGAACTGCCTCCAAAGCAAGTATATCCTTTCGTAAATATGGAAACCAAAACTGCACGCAGTATTCCAGGTGTGGCCTCACCAATGCCTCATATAGCTGCAGCAAGACTTCCCTGCTTTTCGACTCCATCCCCTTCGCAATAAAGGCCAAGATTCCATTCGCCTTCCTGATCACTTGCTGTACCTGCATACTAACCTTTTGTGTTTTATGCACAAGGACCCCCAGGTCCCGCTGTACTACAGCACTTTGTAATCTTTCTCCATTTAAATAATAACTTGCTCTTTGATTTTTTTCTGCCAAAGTGCATGACCTCACACTTTCCCACATTATGCTCCTTCTGCCAAATTGTTGCCCACTCACTGAGCCTGTCTATGTCCTTTTGCAGATTTTTTGTGTGCTCCTCACACATTGCTTTTCCTCCCATCTTTGTATCCAGCAAACTTGGCTACGTTACACTCGGTCCTCTCTTCCAATTCGTTGATATGGATTGTAAATAGTTGGGGTCCCAGCACTGATCCCTGTGGCACCCCACTAGTTACTGATTGCCAACCTGAGAATGAACCATTTATCTCGATTCTCTGTTTTCTGTTAGTTAGCCAATCCTCTATCCATGCTAATATATTACCCCCAACCCCGGGAACTTTTATCTTGTGCAGTAACCTTTTCTGTGGCACCTTGTCAAATGCCTTCTGGAAGTCCAAGTACACCACATCCACTGGTTCCCCTTTATCCACCCTGTTCGTTACATCCTCAAAGAACTCCAGCAAATTTGTCAAACATGACTTCCCCTTCATCAATCCATGCCGACTTTGCCTGACCGAGTTATGCTTTTCCAAATGTCCTGGTATTGCTTCTTTAACAATGGACACCAACATTTTCCCAACCACAGTTCAGCTAACTGTTCTATAGTTTCCTGCTTTTTGTCTGCCTTCTGTCTCAAATACGGGTGTTACATTTGCAGTTTTCTGACCTGCTGGGAGCTTTACTCTGTATCTAATCCCGTGCTGTACCTGCCCTGGGAGTGTTTGATGGGACAGTGTAGAGGGAGCTTTACTCTGTCTCTCGCCCATGCTGTACCTGCCCTGGGAGTGTTTGATGGGACAGTGCAGAAAGGAGCTTTACTCTGTATCCAACCCAGTGCTGTACCTGCCCTGGGAGTGTTTGATGGACAGTGTAGAGGGAGCTTTACTCTGTATCTAGCCCATGCTGTACCTGCCCTGGGAGTGGTGATGTGAACCTACCTGTGTCCATTCTCATTATCCGTGAAGACGTTGGATCTTCTCCCCTGTTTGGACCTTTAGCCATGGTGGTGACAGGTGTTCCCAGATTCTGATGCTCTGTCATAAATATATTCATAGGAGTGTTAGAGGGATATATTAAATTGAGAAGGAGAAGGTTGCCTTGTTGAACATGATACCCAGTCCCTCCTCCCCCATCAGTACAACAGCGGTTAGCTCTGGGATCGAGCATTTCCCGAGTGTTACGATCAAGTCTCCACATCAGGTGTGACACAGACAGCTGCCCAGTGAAATCCAGTGAGTCCCGCTGATCTCCACAACCCAGTTCCAGACGGGCTCCCGTCGGCCGAGACTGCGCACTGGGGGCGCCCATTGGTGAGATTTACTCAGTACAGGCCCAAACCAGCTTTATTCCTGAGGTAGGGAATATTCTGCTGGGAAATGCGGAGTGGGTGATCATTGATCAATTAAATAATCCTTCACTTGGTTTTATACAATCTGGCGGTATTGTATTATCTTTATTCACAGATTTGTGTTTAACATTTTTAATTTGTTGAGTTGTGATGTTAAATTTTGGCATTTTATGAATATTATATCTATCCACATACACAATATAAAGCTGGATGTAATTGCTCTGGTCTCTATGGGCAGTGACAATGTCCGTGTGTTCATGGAGATGTGACCTGGTTGCTGCTTCTATTTGAATATATTGACTGTATCTCTCATGGTGTCAGCACCTGACCAATGAGCACTGTAGGAGGTGAGGACATTTCCCACTGTTCCACTGATATTAACACTAATGTAGAATGAATTGTGTACCTTCAGTCAGGGGATACATAACATTGATTTGTTTCATTATCATTAGATGTCTTACAATCTCAAAACACCATAAATATAGAATTGGTAGATTTAGCTGCTGTATTACAATCACAATTCTCCACTTGTACGTGTGCAGACACACACTCACCCACGTTATCTGTCATCATCCCTTCCTTTCCCCACTCTGGAAATGCAAGCGATTCAGTCTCGGATCAGTAATTTCTCCAAACAGAAGTTGAAGTTATTCTCCGGCATTAATTTGTGAGCAGTTAGTAAATGGGCAGCAGGGTTTTGGATGAGTGCAAGTTTATGGAGGGTGTAAGAAGGGAGGCCGGCCAGGAGAACGTTGGAACAGTCAAGTCTAGAGGTTGCAAAGGCAGAGATAAGGGTTTCAGCAACAGATGGTTCATCTGCTGTTGTTCCTCAGTCTGCAACCCCATTAACTTCCAGCTGTAGGCCTTCTCTATCACTCCATCATTTACCAGCGATCTAATTATGTGAGACAGAAAATGAGATAAATATTGATAAAGTGACGCAGACTGGGACTCTCTCTGACCTTTCTCTCCAGTCCATCCCCTGGACCAGTGTGTACCTGAGTCAATGGGACTCTCTCTGACCTTTCTCTCCAGTCCATCCCCAGGACCAGTGTGTATCTGAGTCAATGCGACTCTCTCTGACCTTTCTCTCCAGGACCAGTATGTACCTGAGTCAATGGGACTCTCTCTGACCTTTCTCTCCAGGACCAGTATGTACCTGAGTCAATGGGACTCTCTCTGACCTTTCTCTCCAGGACCAGTATGTACCTGAGTCAATGAGACTCTCTCTGACCTTTCTCCCCAGGACCAGTGTGTACCTGAGTCAATGGGACTCTCTCTGACTTTTCTCCCCAGGACCAGTGTGTATCTGAGTCAATGGGACTCTCTCTGACCTTTCTCTCCAGGACCAGTATGTACCTGAGTCAATGGGACTCTCTCTGACCTTTCTCTCCAGTCCATCCCCAGGACCAGTGTGCACCTGAGTCAATGGGACTCTCTCTGACCTTTCTCTCCAGTCCATCCCCTGGACCAGTGTGGAACTGAGTCAATGGGACTCTCTCTGACCTTTCTCTCCAGTCCATCCCCAGGACCAGTGTGTACCTGAGTCAATGGGACTCTCTCTGACCTTTCTCCCCAGGACCAGTGTGTACCTGAGTCAATGGGACTCTCTCTGACCTTTCTCTCCAGGACCAGTACCTGAGTCAATGGGACTCTCTCTGACCTTTCTCTCCAGGACCAGTATGTACCTGAGTCAATGGGACTCTCTCTGACCTTTCTCTCCAGTCCATCCCCTGGACCAGTGTGTACCTGAGACAATGGGACTCTCTCTGACCTTTCTCTCCAGTCCATCCCCTGGACCAGTGTGTACCTGAGTCAATGGGACTCTCTCTGACCTTTCTCTCCAGTCCATCCCCAGGACCAGTGTGTATCTGAGTCAATGGGACTCTCTCTGACCTTTCTCCCCAGGACCAGTGTGTACCTGAGTCAATGGGACTCTCTCTGACCTTTCTCCCCAGGACCAGTGTGTATCTGAGTCAATGGGACTCTCTCTGACCTTTCTCTCCAGGACCAGTATGTACCTGAGTCAATGGGACTCTCTCTGACCTTTCTCTCCAGTCCATCCCCTGGACCAGTGTGTACCTGAGTCAATGGGACTCTCTCTGACCTTTCTCTCCAGTCCATCCCCTGGACCAGTGTGTACCTGAGTCAATGGGACTCTCTCTGACCTTTCTCTCCAGTCCATCCCCAGGACCAGTGTGTACCTGAGTCAATGGGACTCTCTCTGACCTTTCTCTCCAGTCCATCCCCTGGACCAGTGTGTACCTGAGTCAATGGGACACTCTCTGACCTTTGCCCCCCAGGACCAGTGTGTATCTGAGTCAATGGGACTCTCTCTGACCTTTCTCTCCAGTCCATCCCCTGGACCAGTGTGTACCTGAGTCAATGGGACACTCTCTGACCTTTGCCCCCCAGGACCAGTGTGTATCTGAGTCAATGGGACTCTCTCTGACCTTTGCCCCCCAGGACCAGTGTGTACCTGAGTCAATGGGACTCTCTCTGACCTTTGCCCCCCAGGACCAGTGTGTACCTGAGTCAATGGGACTTACTCTGACCTTTGCCCCCCAGGACCAGTGTGTACCTGAGTCAATGGGACTCTCTCTGACCTTTGCCCCCCAGGACCAGTGTGTATCTGAGTCAATGGGACTCTCTCTGACCTTTGCCCCCAGGACCAGTGTGTATCTGAGTCAATGGGACTCTCTCTGACCTTTGCCCCCCAGGACCAGTGTGTACCTGAGTCAATGGGACTCTCTCTGACCTTTGCCCCCCAGGACCAGTGTGTACCTGAGTCAATGGGACTCTCTCTGACCTTTGCCCCCCCAGGACCAGTGTGTACCTGAGTCAATGGGACTCTCTCTGACCTTGCTCCCCCAGGACCAGTGTGTACCTGAGTCAATGGGACTCTCTCTGACCTTTGCCCCCCCAGGACCAGTGTGTACCTGAGTCAATGGGACTCTCTCTGACCTTGCTCCCCCAGGACCAGTGTGTACCTGAGTCAATGGGACTCTCTCTGACCTTTGCCCCCCCAGGACCAGTGTGTACCTGAGTCAATGGGACTCTCTCTGACCTTGCTCCCCTGTCGATCGATGGACGCTCTGTGAATCGGAAGAGTTCTCTGTGTTTGGTGCTCTCACAATCCTGGGCTGGTCCACCTGCTGTTGTTCCTCAGTCTACAATCCCGGTTTACTTCCAGCTGCGGCCCTTTCTCAGTCGCTCCTCCATTCACCGGGATATCTGATGATGGCAGGGCAGAAAATGAGCAGAATATTGACGGTGTGAAGCCGCGTGTGACGTGAAGCTGCCCTGGAGTTACTGGTGGAAAGACAAGATTGAAGTAGAAATAAGTGCAGAGTGTGCAGTCAGAGACTCCTCATATACCGGCCGTGCATCTTCCAGCAGGAGCTGACATATTGGGGAGAATGAAGCTGAGGAAAGAGTGCTGTATATTGTCACTCAATCTTCCAGCTGCACTGCCCCCAGCAGCAGGTCAAGGGCCGTGGCCCTGAATGTCAGGCCAATGACAATGATCTTCCCTCAGCTCCATTCTCTCTCTGTCCCCCCACACACACTGCCTGAGCTCTCAGGCTGACTGTTCCCAGCACCTTGTCTCTTTATTCTCTCACATTGCAGCATTCCCGCTGCTGGGCTCAGGGGCTGTGTGGGCGGGGCCCTGACCTCACACACGGTGGGCGGGGCCATGTCCCGCGCGCTGCCGGGCTCGCGGCGTGACCGTTCAACCGCCGCACGGTTCAAATCAGGAGCCACGTGACCCCCCCCCCACTCCCCGCCCCGCGCGCGCTTCCTTCTGCAGTCCTCTGGGCGGAGCTCTGTGGGGGAGCGGCATTGCGATTGGTGCAAGGGGCTGTCACTCTCCCGTGTGCAGCCAGTAGGACGGCAGCACTCAGCCAGTGGGGGGAAGGGAATGGGACAGTGACGGGGCTGGAACAGCGGGGACAATGGCGCAGCTCCGTCTGCCGGCCTCAACATGCGGCAGTGTCAGGTCTGAGGCTTTCTATCACACACCCAGGGACTGTAAACTAACAGTAAGGGGCTGTAACTGAGCGGGGAAAGCGGGCCGCTTACTGTCAGCATCACATCCCGGGGAATGTGCTGAGCCGGCTCACAATACAGGGCCCGGTCCGGGGATGGAGGGCGGGGGCTCAGTCTGCAGCCGGCGGAGAAAGTGGCGCATTTCCGGCCGCACCGCTCACAGTGTGCAATCTCAGGCGGGGGGCCGGGATTTTACTGTCAGGGCAAACACCGAACTTAACACAGGCCCGGAGCTGGGGGTTTGGGACATGTGGGAGTTAGTGAAACTATCAGTGGGCCCAGACACTGTGTAACCCGGGGGTGGGCCCAGTGAGATCAGACACTGTGTAACCCGGGGGTGGGCCCAGTGAGATCAGACAGTGTGTAACCCGGGGGTGGGCCCAGTGAGATCAGACAGTGTGTAACCCGGGGGTGGGCCCAGTGAGATCAGACACTGTGTAACCCGGGGGTGGGCCCAGTGAGATCAGACAGTGTGTAACCCGGGGGTGGGCCCAGTGAGATCAGACACTGTGTAACCCGGGGGTGGGCCCAGTGAGATCAGACAGTGTGTAACCCGGGGGTGGGCCCAGTGAGATCAGACAGTGTGTAACCCGGGGGTGGGCCCAGTGAGATCAGACAGTGTGTAACCCGGGGGTGGGCCCAGTGAGATCAGACACTGTGTAACCCGGGGGTGGGCCCAGTGAGATCAGACACTGTGTAACCCGGGGGTGGGCCCAGTGAGATCAGACAGTGTGTAACCCGGGGGTGGGCCCAGTGAGATCAGACACTGTGTAACCCGGGGGTGGGCCCAGTGAGATCAGACAGTGTGTAACCCGGGGGTGGGCCCAGTGAGATCAGACACTGTGTAACCCGAGGGTGGGCCCAGTGAGATCAGACAGTGTGTAACCTGGGGGTGGGCCCAGTGAGATCAGACAGTGTGTAACCCGGGGGTGGGCCCAGTAAGATCAGACCGTGTGTAACCTGGGGAGGATGGGCTATGTCAGATCACACAGCGCCGGTTTGTCTAAACAATAGACAGTAAATTCCGCAGTTTTGTCAACAACTCTGGTGATTTGTGTGATGCTTCAGTGAGCTTGCCGGGGATCTGAGGCAAATGACAAAATCCGACAGAAATACTCAACCCTGAACTTTCAGTATTATTAAGTGTTAGAAATGTATACATTACATTCGACTTCACACCGTTAATATTTGTCTCATTTTCTGCCCTGCCATAATTAGACCTCCTGGTGTATGACGGAGTGATTGAGATGTTCCAGAGGTGGAAGTAAACAGGGATTGTAGACTGATGAACAACAGCAGGTGGACCAGCCCAGGATTGTGAGCGCACCAAACACAGAGAACTCTTCTGATTCAAGGAGCTTCCATAGATCAACAGGGGCGAAAGGTCAGAGAGAGTCCCATTGACTCAGACACACACTGGTGCTGGGGGGAAAGGTCAGAGAGAGTCCCATTGACTCAGACACACACTGGTGCTGGGGGCAAAGGTCAGAGAAAGTCCCATTGACTCAGGTACACACTGGAGATGGACTGGGGAGAAAGGTCAGAGAGAGTCCCATTGACTCAGATACACACTGGAGATGGACTGGGGGGAAAGGTCAGAGAGAGTCCCATTGACTCAGACACACACTGGTCCTGTCGGCAGTACACAAAGATTATAAAGTAAGGCAGGAAATGATGAGACTGGAAAAGTCTGACCACCGAGCATAATTATCCAGCAGGAGGTCGTGCAGTGGAACATGAAATAAGATCAGTTTCTGTCTCTGAACACACAGTCACATTGAATTGTGTGTTTTTAGAGTAAATAAAGTATCACAGTATTGAGGTTAGTGCAGTAGATGTGTGTATGAACTTTCAAAAGCCAGTGTGTAACCCGGGGTGGGCCCAGTGAGATCAGACAGTGTGTAACCCGGGGGTGGGCCCAGTGAGATCAGACAGTGTGTAACCCGGGGGTGGGCCCAGTGAGATCAGACAGTGTGTAACCCGGGGGTGGGCCCAGTGAGATCAGACAGTGTGTAACCCGGGGGTGGGCCCAGTGAGATCAGACACTGTGTAACCCGGGGGTGGGCCCAGTGAGATCAGACAGTGTGTAACCCTGGGGTGGGCCCAGTGAGATCAGACAGTGTGTAACCCGGGGGTGGGCCCAGTGAGATCAGACAGTGTGTAACCCGGGGGTGGGCCCAGTGAGATCAGACAGTGTGTAACCCGGGGGTGGGCCCAGTGAGATCAGACAGTGTGTAACCCGGGGGTGGGCCCAGTGAGATCGGACAGTGTGTAACCCGGGGGTGGACTCAGTGAGATCAGAAAGTGTGTAACCCGGGGGTGGGCCCAGTGAGATCAGACAGTGTGTAACCCGGGGGTGGGCCCAGTGAGATCAGACAGTGTGTAACCCGGGGGTGGGCCCAGTGAGATCAGACAGTGTGTAACCCGAGGGTGGGCCCAGTGAGATCAGACAGTGTGTAACCCGGGGGTGGACCCAGTGTGATCAGACAGTGTGTAACCCGGGGGTGGGCCCAGTGAGATCAGACACTGTGTAACCCGGGGGTGGGCCCAGTGAGATCAGACAGTGTGTAACCCGGGGGTGGGCCCAGTGAGATCAGAAAGTGTGTAACCCGGGGGTGGGCCCAGTGAGATCAGACACTGTGTAACCCGGGGGTGGGCCCAGTGAGATCAGACAGTGTGTAACCCGGGGGTGGGCCCAGTGAGATCAGACAGTGTGTAACCCGGGGGTGGGCCCAGTGAGATCAGACAGTGTGTAACCTGGGGGTGGGCCCAGTGAGATCAGACACTGTGTAACCCGGGGGTGGGCCCAGTGAGATCAGACACTGTGTAACCCGGGGGTGGGCCCAGTGAGATCAGACAGTGTGTAACCCGGGGGTGGGCCCAGTGAGATCAGACAGTGTGTAACCCGGGGGTGGGCCCAGTGAGATCAGACCGTGTGTAACCCGGGGGTGGGCCCAGTGAGATCAGACACTGTGTAACCCGGGGGTGGGCCCAGTGAGATCAGACAGTGTGTAACCCGGGGAGGATGGGCTATGTCAGATCACACAGCGCCGGTTTGTCTAAAAAATAGACAGTAAATTCCGCAGTTTTGTCAACAACTCTGGTGATTTGTGTGATGCTTCAGTGAGCTTGCTGGGGATCTGAGGCAAATGACAAAATCCTACAGAAATACTCAACCCTGAACTTTCAGTATTATTAAGCGTTAGAAATGTACACATTACATTCGACTTCACACCGTTAATATTTGTCTCATTTTCTGCCCTGCCATAATTAGACCTCCTGGTGTATGACGGAGTGATTGAGATGTTCCAGAGGTGGAAGTAAACCGGGATTGTAGACTGAGGAACAACAGCAGGTGGACCAGCCCAGGATTGTGAGAGCACCAAAGACAGAGACCTCTTCTGATTCACAAAGCTTCCATGGATCCACAGGGGAGAAAGGTCAGAGAGAGTCCCATGACTCAGACACACACTGGTCCTGGGGGGAAAGGTCAGAGAGAGTCCCATTGACTCTCACACACACTTGTCCTGGGGGGAAAGGTCAGAGAGAGTCCCATTGACTCAGATACACACTGGTCCTGTAGACAGTACACAAAGATTAAAGGTAAGGCAGGAAATGATGAGAATGAGATTGGGAGAGTCTGACCACCGAGCACAATTATCCAGCAGGAGGTCCTGCAGTGGGACATGAAATAAGATCAGTTTCTGTCTCTGAACACAGTCACATTGAATTGTGTGTTTTTAGAGTAAATGAGGTCTCAGTGTTGAGGTTAGTGCAGTAGATGTGTTGTTAATGAACTTTCAAAAGCCATTTGATAAAGTATCACATAATGGACTTGTTTGTAACGTTGAAGCACGTGGTGTTAAAGGGACAGTGGTAACTTGGATATGTAATTAGCTGAGAGCAGTGTGTTTTTCTGACTGTGGAGAAGTATGCATTGGGTCAACCAGGTGTCGCAATTGTGACCGTTTCTTTTCTGTTTATATTCGAAATGACCAGGCCTTCGCTGTAGGGAGTGGACCTTCGAGAAACTTGATTGTAGTAAATGGTGAGCAGGTGAGCAGGATAGCAGCAGACTTTAGAAAGGCACAGACAGAGACTGGTGAACTGGACTGAAACATGGCAGATGCAATTTATTATAGCTCAGTGTGAAGTGAGACACTTTGGGAAGAACAACATGGAGAGGCAGTATAATGCAAACGGGACTATTTTGAGGGGATGTTAGAGCAGAGAGACCTGGGGATGAATATTCACAAATGTTTGAAGATGGAAGGGTAAGCTGATGAGGCATTTAAGAGAGTGTGTGGGATCCTTCGCATTGTAAATGGGCACTGAATATAAAAACACGGAGTTCAATGCTAACCCATTACACATCAGTAGTGAGGCTGGAGTATTGTGTACAATTCTGAGCAGCACACACTCGGAAGAATGCCAAGGCGTTGGCGAGGGTACAGAGGAGGTTTACCAGGATGATACCCAAGGCGGGGTTTGCCCCTTCGGCCGTCTGCTGTGTGAGTGACGGTGAGGAACATGAGGGTTGCCTGGGTTACTGGGGTGGGTCCGATATGTGAGTGACTGAGGAATAGGAGGGTTACCGGGGCGGGGCAGGTATGTGAGGAACAGGAGGGTTGCCCGGGTTGCCGGGCCCGCTCTCTCACTGGGGGAGCGGGGCTGTGTTGAGCTGACGGACTGAGAGCGGGCGGCTCAGCCCCAGACTTTGTATCGCACACGGGCTGGAACAGCGGGGACAATGGCGCTGCTCCGTCTGCCGGCCTCAACATGCGGCAGTGTCAGGTCTGAGGCTTTCTGTCACACACCCAGGGACTGTAAACTAACAGTAAGGGGCTGTAACTGAGCGGGGAAAGCGGGCCGCTTACTGTCAGCATCACATCCCGGGGAATGTGCTGAGCCGGCTCACAATACAGGGCCCGGTCCGGGGATGGAGGGCGGGGGCTCAGTCTGCAGCCGGCGGAGAAAGTGGCGCATTTCCGGCCGCACCGCTCACAGTGTGCAATCTCAGGCGGGGGGCCGGGATTTTACTGTGAGGGCAAACACCGAACTTAACACAGGCCCGGAGCTGGGGGTTTGGGACATGTGGGAGTTAGTGAAACTATCAGTGGGCCCAGACACTGTGTAACCCGGGGGTGGGCCCAGTGAGATCAGACAGTGTGTAACCCGGGGGTGGGCCCAGTGAGATCAGACAGTGTGTAACCCGGGGGTGGGCCCAGTGAGATCAGACACTGTGTAACCCGGGGGTGGGCCCAGTGAGATCAGACAGCGTGTAACCCGGGGGTGGGCCCAGTGAGATCAGACAGTGTGTAACCCGGGGGTGGGCCCAGTGAGATCAGACAGTGTGTAACCCGGGGGTGGGCCCAGTGAGATCAGACAGTGTGTAACCCGGGGATGGGCCCAGTGAGATCAGACAGTGTGTAACCCGGGGGCCCAGTGAGATCAGACAGTGTGTAACCCGGGGGTGGGCCCAGTGAGATCAGACAGTGTGTAACCCGGGGGCCCAGTGAGATCAGACACTGTGTCACCCGGGGGTGGGCCCAGTGAGATCAGACAGTGTGTAACCTGGGGGTGGGCCCAGTGAGATCAGACACTGTGTAACCCGGGGGTGGGCCCAGTGAGATCAGACAGTGTGTAACCTGGGGGTGGGCCCAGTGAGATCAGACACTGTGTAACCTGGGGGTGGGCCCAGTGAGATCAGACACTGTGTAACCCGGGGGCCCAGTGAGGTCAAACAGCTGATCTTTGACCTTAAGTCCACGTTCCCACCAATCTCTGTATCCCTTGATTCCCCTCGATTCCAAATATTTATCTGTCTCGGCCTTCAATATATGCTCAACGACTCCGCATCCACAGCCCTTTGGGTAGAGAATTGCAAAGAATCACAACCCTTTGATTGAAGGAATTCCTCCTCATCTTAGTCTTAAGTGGCCGACCCTTTATCCTGGGACTATGCCCCCTCGTTCTATACTCACCAGCCAGGGAAACAATCTCTCAGCATCTACCCTGTCAATCCACCACGTATCTTGTATGTTTCAATTACATCACATCTCCTCCTTCTAACCTCCACAGAGTATAGGTCCAGTCTACTCGATCCCTCCTCCTAGGACAACTTTCTCATCCCAGGGATCCATGTAGTGAACCTTCATTGCACCGCCTCTATGGCACGTATATCCTTTCTCAGCTCATGAGACCAAAATTGTTCACAGTACTCCAGTGTAATCTCACCCAAGCCATCTGCCACCTTATTGCCCACACTCACTTAACCTGTCTATATCTCTTTGCAGGCTCTTTGTGTCCACCTGACAACTTTCCCACCTAGCTTTGTATCGGCAACAAATTTGGATCCATTGCACTCATCCATTCATCTCGGTCATTAATATCAATTGTAAATAGCTGAGGCCCAAACACTGATCTCTAAATATCCAACTGTCAATAAATAATCTTACAGTTCTGAACTGGATGCTGGGTTGTACTTAGTTATTTCCTATCAGAAAAATCCATTTCTGAATTTGGCAATGGCAGTTGAATTAAATGATTATCATTTTGTGATAAAATGATACGTAAACTTTATTTTAATATAGATTTGTAAATTTACTTCCAATTAATTATTTTGTGTTGTGAGAGTAACGTTTCTCGTTGGTCACACAATGCAGGTAATGTAGACGTATATAATTCATTAACAGTAACGGGTTTAGATGGTTTAAGACAAGTAGATTTTCAGAGGTGACGGGGTCTATTTCCAACAATTCTACTATTTTACCGATGTATTTCTGAAGATGCGGCATTGCTTAATGCTCTGTACAGCCGGAACTGACAGTGCATTCAGTAAATCCAGTGTCGGGTCGAGTGGTGTAACAGTCTGTTATTGGAATCGCAGCTTCATGGTCAGAAACATTATCTGTATGTACAGGGTTAATGTTCTTAACTAAACTCAGAACATGTGATGGTGGTTTTGTTATTTCCGTTTTCAGTTACTTTTTGGTGAGCGATTTCCTCTATCACCAGGGTAACAATCTATCAGATCTCAGGACAAGAGGCGTTGGCACAATTTATAACTGAAAGACCGTGCAACATTCAGTGTAAACTCTGTCTATGTATTCGGCAGTCCAGGAGTCGGAACCTGTTGTTTCTGAGCAGTCAGTTATATCGATACACATCATGCGTAAGACTTCCTCTTGCCCGAGTTTAATACTACTTTTCCAAAATCGGTGTCGTCTGACTCAATACATGTTGAATAGAAAATCTTGCTCCTCATGTTGTTCAGTTATGAGCACCGCCCCTCATGGAAGATCAATTGTCCTTGGAGCAAGTTTATCGGAATGATACCGGAGCTTAAAGCTTCAAATATGAGGGCAGGTTGCGTCGACCAGGCTTGTATTCTGCTGAATATAGATGACCAAGGGGGATCTAATTGAGCTGTTTAAGATGATTAAATGATTTAGTGGGGTAGATAGATTGAAACAATTCTTCCTCTGTTGGAGGAGTCCAGCACAATGAGACATGACAAGTAAAGAAACAAAAGATAAATCTAGAAATGGTGTCAATGTGAATAGCAGAAACATCAACTGCTGCCATCTGAAAAAATAAACTCCGAGGTTATGGTCTGAAATTGTTGAACTGGATGTTGAATCCAGAAGGCTGTAAAGTGCCGAAACGAAAGATGAGGTGCTGTTCCTCCAGCTTAGGTTGAGCGTTTGTTGGAACAGTGGAGGAGACTGAAGACCGAGGGGTCAGTGTGGGAGTGGAGTGGTGCCTTAAAATGACAGGCAACCAGCCCCCTCCCTCATCTCTTATTCCGGTACATTGATGACTATCGGTGCCGTTTCCTGTTCTTGTCCTGAACTAGAACATTTCATTGACTTTGCTTCCAATTTCCACACTTCCTGCACATGCACATGGTCCATCTCTGACTCTTCCCTTCCTCATGAAAACAGAAGAAGTAGGAGCTGTCGTCGGCCATTTGGCCCTTCGAGCCTGCTCCACCATTCAATAACAACCTGTATTTATATAGCACCTTTAATGTAGTGAAACGTCCCAAAGCACTTCACAGGAGTATTCTGAAATAAAACATTTGACACCAAGCCTCATAAGGAGAAATTAGGGCAGGTGACCAAAAGCTTGGTCGAAGAGTTAGGTTGTAAGGAGCATCTTTAAAGAGGAAAGAGAGGTAGAGAGGCGGAAAGGTTTAGGCAGGGAATTCCAGAGCTTAGGGCCTAGGCAACAGAAGGCACGGCCACCAATGTTGAGCGATTATAATCAGGGATGCTCAAGAGGGCAGTATTCGAGGACTGCACACATCTCTGGGAGGGGGTGGTGTTGTGTGGCTGGAGGAGATTAGAGATAGGGAGGAGTGAGGCCATGGAAGGATTTCAAAACAAGGATGAGAATTTTGAAATCGGGGCGTTGCTTAACCGGGCGCCATTGTAGGTCAGCGAACACATGGGTGATGGGTGAGCGGGACTTGGCGCAAATCAGGACACGGGCAGCCGAGTTTTCGATCACTTCTAGCTTACCTAGGTTCGAATGTCGGAAACCAGCCTGGAGTGCATTGACATAGTCAAATCTAGACGTGACATAGGCATTGATGAGGGCTTCGGCAGCAGATGATCTGAGGCAAGGGTGGAGACGGACGATGTTACGATGGTGGAAATAGGCGGTCTTAGTTATGCTTCGGAGATGTGGTCGAAAGCTCATTTCAGGGTCAAATATGACACCAAGGTTGCGAAGAGTGGTTAATCCTCAGACGGAAGTTGGGGAGAGGGATGGAGTCAGTAGCTAGGGAGTGGAGGTCGAGGCGGGAACCACAAACAATGGCTTTGATCTTCCCAATATTCAATTGGAGAAAATTTCTGCTCATCCAGAACTGGATGTCTGACAATTTGGAGACCCTGGCGGAGTGGGGAGAAGTGTTCGTGGAGTGGAGCTGGATGTCGTCAGCGGACATGTGGATGAGAAATTGGAGGAGGCCAAAGTTAGATCCTTGGGGCACACCAGAGGTAACGCTGCAGGGGTGGGAAGAGCAGCCGTTGCAGGTGATTCTCTGGCTATATTCGATAGATAAGAATGGAATCAGGCGAGCGCAGTCCCACCCAGCTGGACGACGGTGGAGTGGGGTTGGAGAAAGATAGAGTGGTGAACCGTGTCAAAGGCTGCAGACCAGTTAAGAGGGATGGTTTGCCTTCGTCACAGTCACGAAGGATGTCATTTTTGACTTTAATAAAAGCCGGTGCAGTACTGTGGCAGGTGTGTAAACTGGTTTGTGGGGATTCAAACATGGAATTGCCGGAAAGATGGGCAGGTATTTAGGAGGCGACAACATGTTCAAGGACTTTGGAGAGGAAAGGGAGGTTGGAGATGGGGTGACAGTTTGCAAGGACGGAGGGGTCTAGAGTTGTTTTTTGAGGAGAGGGGTGATGATGGCAGATTTGAGGGAGAGGGGGACAGTACCTGAGGAGAAAGAACCGGTAACAATGTCAGCTAACATGGGAGCCAGAAAAGGAAGTTGTGTGGTCAGCAGTTTAGTGAGAATAAGATCAAGGGAGCAGGGAGTGGGTCTCATGGACAGGTCATGAGAGGAGATCGGAGAGAAACTGGAGATAGATGTGAGTTCAGGGCTAGGGCAGAGGGGATCCTCGGGAAGTTTGGCTCGGTGGGCTCGGGGAAGGAAGAGGAGAGGCAGTGAACGGATGGTCTCAGTCTTAGAGACAAAGACGACCTCACACTTATTGTCGGAGGTGAGGGTGGAGACTGGGGAGAGGGGTTTAAAAAGACGGTTCGCAGTGGAGAATAGAAGCCGGGATTTATCTTTACATTTCAGAATGATTCTGGAATAGTGAGCAGTTTTGGCAGACGAGAGCAGGACCAAATAATGCTTTCTGTGGTCTCGCCGGATCTGCTGGTGAATGGCTAAACCAGTTGTCCTCCATAGCCTTTCAGGTCTGCGTCTCTTGGACTGACGGGAGTGAAGATCAGAGCTGTACCGGGGGAACGGCAAGGGTGAGAGAGTCAGTGTTTTAACAGGAACTAGGACATCATGGTGGTGGTGAGTGTTATTGAGCAAATCAGCAGCTGCAGAAATATCATGGTGAATGGAGGACCCAAGGCTGGACAGTTGGGATTTGATAAGTGCAGTTGTAAGTGAGTTGAGAGAGAGTTTTTCCCAGGGGCAGACACAGAAGGAGGTCGGAATGGGGGACGGTTGGAAGGCTTATGTGGGTGGTGAGTGATACAAGGAAGTGGTCAGAGAGACCTTATCTGTGATTGACACGATGGAGGGGTGGCTGTGAATATGGGTTGGGGAGTTTATGTGGAGGGAGAGATTAAGGGAGGATGGGAGGCTAGTGAACCCAGAGGAGAGAGTGCATGATGAATTGAAATGAATTGATATCACCGAGGATGAGAGGTCTTTCTGTGCAGAGGATGGAATGTAGTGAAGAAATATCGGGAATAACTTTTTTGGTACTGGGTGGATGATTGAGAGCAAGACTTTTAAATGAGAGATGTGAGGTGTAACAAGATCATGTCTGATCTCCGACCTCAACTCCACCTTCCCGCACTCTCTCCATATCCCTTAATTCGCTTTGTTTTTTAAAAAATTATCGATCTTTGTCTTGAATATACAACTGAGCATCCACAGCTTTCTGGGGTAGAGAATTCCAAAGATGCATAACCCTTTGAGTGAAGAAATGACTTCTCATCTCAGTCCTAAATCGGCAAACCCTTATTTTGAGACTGTGACCCCGTGTTCTGGATTCCCAGCCAGAGGAAACATCTTACCATTAACTGTCAAACCCCTTAAGAATTGTATATGTTTCAATGAGATCACCTCTCATTCTTCTCGAGAACTAGTCTACTCAGTCTCTCCTCATTGGACAATCCCCTGACACCATGAACCAGTCTAATGAACCTTAGTTATACTTCCTCTAATTCAAGTCTGTCTTTCCTTGGGTAAGGAGATCAGACTGTACACCATACTCCAGGTGTTGCCACACCAATGCCCTGTATAATTGTGGTAAGACTTCATTTCTCTTTTGTAACAAAAGCTAACACACCATTTGTTTCCTAATTGCTAGCTGTACCTGCATGTTAACATTCTGTGATTCATGTACAAGTCCACTCTGAATGCAAACATTTCCCAGTCTCTTGCCATTCCAAAACATATTCAACTTTTTGTTTTTCCCCACCAAAGTGGATAACTTCAACTTCCCCACTTTGTATTCCATTTGTCATGTTCTTGCCCACTCAATCAACCTGTCTATATCTCTCTGCAGCCTCTCTGCATCCTCCTTGCAGCTTACTTTCCCATCTAACATTGTTTCATCAGCAAACTTGGATATGTTATACTCAGTCCCTTCATCTAAGTCATTAATATTGATTGTAACTAGCTGAGGCCCAAGCACTGATGCTTAAGGTACCCCGCTAGTTACAGTCTGCCAACTCGAATAAGTCGAGTTGATTCGTAATCTCTGCTTTCTGTCTATTCACCAATCCTCAATCCATGCTCATATATTACCCCCAATCCCATGAGTCCTGATTTTGTGTGATCACCTCTTGTGTGGCACCTTATCGAATGCTTTTTGAAAATCCAAATACACCACATCCCCGTTAGCCATCCTACTAGTTACATCTTCAAAAAACTCAGCAGCTTTGTCAAACACAATTTCCCTTTCATCAAACCATGTTGACTTTGCCTTATAATATGATCTTCTAAGTGCCCTGTTACCACGTCCCTAATAATAGACTCTAGTATTGTGCCGACTACAATTGTCAGGCTAACTGGCCTATAGTTCCCTGTTTTCTCTATTCCTCCTTTCTGAAATAGCGGGTTTATGTTTGCTACCTTCCAAACCTTGGAAGCTGTTCTTACACAATTCCCTCGATTCTAGATTAATACCAGTGCATCCACTATCTCTTGTAAAATCCTAGGATGCAGGTCGTCGGGTCCAAGGGATTTGTCGTCACTTAGTCCCATTAATTTCTCCAGTACGATGTCTTTACTTATACTGATTTCTTTAAGTTCCTCATTCTCTCCAGACCCTTGGTTCCCCATTATTTCCAGAATGTTTTTCGTGTCTTGCTGTGAAGACAGATACGAAGTATTTGTTCAATGTCTGCCATTTCCTTATTGTTCATTATAATTTCTCCTGTCTCTGCCTCTAATGAGCCCATTTTCACGTTCACTAATCTCTTCCTATTTACATATCCATAGAAACATTTATAATATATTTTTATGTCTCTTGCTAATATACTCCATGTTCTTGTACCCAACCTGTTTACGGTGGCACGACAAGGTGAGAAGCCTGTTAAAAATGTGTGTGGGGTCTTTGGCTTTATTAATGGAGTAAAAAATCAAGAAGGTTATGTCAAATCTTTACAAACACTGGTTAGGCCTCATCTGGCGTGTTGTGTTCAATTCTGGACACCACACTGAAGGAAGGATTTCCAGGCCTTGGAGAGAGTGCGGAAGATATTTACTAGAAAGGTACCAGTGATGAGGGACTTTACACTCTGCTATAACCTGGAATGAAATGTTTTTCAGATAACAAATGAACAGAGATGCGGAAATCATCAAGCAAAAAAAGTCAGATTCAAGAACCTGCTCCTCGGGAAAGTGCTCAGGCTGCAGGAACCGGTATGTGTGAAGCGACTCCTTCTCCCGGAGCTTTATTAAACCTAAGAAATAGGAACAGGTGTTGGCCCTTTTTTTGACAGAAATGTTAATGGGGTAGAAATTGCTTTGTGTGTAGAATGGGCAGCGTTCTTTGAACACGCACAAAGTCACGTGGTCACAAGCAAAGCCTCAATGCGCCAGTCCCTTTAATTTAAATAAAATAAGTGGGTTGTCAGCACCACTTGCGCTGCGCATTGGCTGCTCGCAGAATGATGGACGTCAATTTCACCATTACTGGCGCCAAATAATGGCAACTTACAGCTCAAAGTGGAGGAGCACTTTGGCTGTAGGCAACTGTAAATGAAGATTGTGGCCAATGGCCGGCACAGCAGACCCCGCAAAGGCTGCCTGTTTCCGCACACTGATTCGAGGTTTTACAGGAGGTGGTCACCAGGAATAGGGACTTCTTCTGTCTACCAAGCGGCGATAAATATATCCAGGCAATCCGCGAGTGGGGAGAGGTGGCAGAACGTATCAGTGCCAGAAATATATCTCCATGACATGGCTACAATGCAGGAAGTTCAATACCCTCACACCGAATA